>NC_137895.1:90083402-90456851 GCF_963455335.1 Martes martes | reverse complement strand
CTAACCATGGAAAATCAATAAATACAATCCACCACATTAGTAGAATGAAGGAAAAAATAAGATAATTTCAGTAATGTAGAAAAAAGCATTTTATAAACTGTAATTCCCACTCATTATTAAACATTCTCAGCAAACTAGGAATAGAAACAAAGTTTGTTAGTCTGATAAAGGGAATCTAGAAAACATGTTATTAATTTTTTTAGTGATATGTAATTGACATACAATATACTATTATTTTTCTGATGTAAATTACAGTGATTCAATATTTTTATACATAAAAAATGATCCTCATGATAAGTCTAGCTATCATCAGGCACTTTACAAAATTATTACACTATTTTTGGCTATATTGCCTGTGTTGCCATGATTCATTTTATCACTGGAAATTTGTACCTCTTAATTTCCTTCACCTCTTTCACCTGCCACCCAACCCCTAGCTCCTCTGGAAACCATTTCTTCTATCTATGAGTCTGTTTCTATTTTGTTTTTTAAGATTTATTTATTTATTTTAGAGAGAGAGCACTGGGAACAGGGGCAGAAGGAGAGAGAGAGAGTCTCAAGCAGACACTGTGCTGAGCACAGAGCACAATGTGGGGCTTGATCTCACAATCCTGCAATCATGACCTGAGCCAAATCCAAGAGTCATTCAACTGACTGTGCCATCCAGGCACCCCTGTTTTGTTTTTTTGTTTATTTTTTTTCTAGATTCCACATATAAGGGAAATCATGGTATTTGTCCTTCTCTTATTTCATGTAGTGTAATACCTTCCAGGTTCATTCATGTTGTCACAAATGGCAAGATTTCATTCTTTTTTATGGCTGGGTAATAGTCCATTGCAGATTATTTATATAATACATATAATTATATATTTTATTAACTTATATAAATATATATTAACATGTATATACAATATATTATAAATAATATATCATTTTATACATTATATATATCCTACCTTCTTTATCCATTCATCTATCAATGAACACATAAGTTGCTTCTATATCTTGGCTATTGTAAATAATGCCACAGTGAACATAGGGGTGCAGTAACATGTCTCTTCAAATTGGTGTTCTTATTTTCTTCAGGTAAATACTCAGACATGGAATTGTTTAATCATTTGGTAGTTCTATTTTTAATTTTTTGAGGAACCTGCATGCTGTTTTCTAAAGTGGATGAACCCATTTACATTTCCCCCAACAGTAGACAAGAGTTCCCTTTTCTATAACCTCACAAATATTTGTTACTTTTTGTCTTTTTGATGATAGCCAATTTGACTGGTATGAGGTAGTTTATCATTGTTATTTGGTTTGCATTTCCCTGATGATCAGTGAAGTTGAGCATGTGCCTGTTGGCCATCTGTGTCTTTGGGAAAATGTCCACTCAAGTTCTCTGTCCATTTTCTGACTGGGTGTTGTATTTTTTTTTTATATTAAGTTGTGTATCTTTTTTACATATTTTGGATATCGACCTCTTATCTTATCAACCTCTTCAGATGTATGATTTGCAAGCATCTTCTCCTATTCAGAAGTTTGCCTTTTTGTTTTGTTGATGGTTTACTTCACTGTGCAGAAGCTTTTCAGTTTGATGTAATCCCATTTGTTTATTTTAAGTTTTGTTTCCCCTGCCTGAGGAGACAAGCTACCCTCCCCAAAATTGCTGAGACCAATGTCAGAGAGCTTATTGCCTTTGTTTTCTTCTAGGAATTTTATGATTTTAGGTCTTACATTTGAATCTTAAATCCATTTTACATTTATTTTTGTATATGGTATAAGATAGTGGTCAATTTTTTTTTTTTTTTGCACATAGCTGTCCAGTTTTCCCAACACCATTAATGAAGAAATTGTCTTTTCCCCATGGTATATTCTTGCCTCCTTAGTCATAGGTTGATTAACCATTTGTTTGGGTTTATTTCTAGGCTTTCTATTGTATTCCATTGATCTTTTTACCGGTTTTCTTTCCAGTACCACCATCCTATTTTGATAACTGTAACTTTGTAATATAATTTGAAATCAAGGCATGTGATACCTACAGGTTTTTTGTTTGTTTGTTTGGTTGGTTGGTTTGTTTTTTGGGGGGTCAAATTGCTTTAGTTGTTTGGGGGCTTTTATGGTTCCATACAAATTTTAGGATTTTTTTTTTTAATTTTTAAAAATTTCTTTTCAGTGTACCAGAATTCAATGTTTATTCACCACACCCAGTGCTCCATGTGATACATGCCATCCATAATACCCACCACCCAACTTCCCACTCCCGCCCCTTCAAAACCCTCAGATTGTTTTCAGTTCTTTGCTATAGCTCTGAGAAAAATGTCATTGGTATTTTAATGGGGATTGCATCAAATATATAGATTGCTTTGGGTAGTATGGACATTTTAACAATATCATTTTTTCCAATCCATGAGCATCAGATATCTTTCCATTTATTTGTATCTTCAATTTATCTCACCAGTGTTTTATAATTTTCAGAGTACAGACTTTCACCTCCTTGGTTAAATTTATTCCTAAGTATGTTATTCTGAATGCTGAAATCTTTTCTGTTTAGTTGAGGAATATAACAGGATGTCCACTCCCACCATTTCTATTTATCATTTTACTGGGGGGACCTAGACAGAGCAATAAATAAAAAAATAAACATAGTAGCCTGTCATTATTTGCATATTATTTGATTGTGTGTTGACATATTTAAAATACACCACATGTAAATCACTAGAATTAATCACTAAATTTAAGAATTAAATTTGGTAATTACTAAATTAAATTTGGTAATTACTAAATTTGGTAATTACCAAATTTGGGAAGATTACTAGATAAAAGTCAATATTAAAAAACAATAGTACCGCTAAAACTAGCAGCAAACAATTAGAAAATAAAAATTAGAAAGTCCATGTAAAATAGGAACATATTATCAAAGGCTGAGGAATGAATCTATCAAATACCAGTAATATGTCTATCACTATTGTGCAAGGCTTCTATATAGTTAAAATGAAAATATTTCTGAAAGTAATTAAAGACACAAATGAGACTGTTTTAGTGGATTAGAGTTCTTAATGTTATAATGACATTATTTCCCCCAAATTGGCCAGTTGGTTCAATGCTATCTTAAAATCACTGAAGATAATTTTTTACTTGTAGAAACTGCCAAGGTTTTTAAAGTTTTATGAAAAACAAAGGACTGATAAGAACAAAATAAACTTGAGGATGTAGAAGACAGTTATTTGGATTACGTTACTCGATATAAAAACATTATAAAGCTACTATAAATAGAATAGTTTAGTATTGGTTCAGAGATAAGCATATCAATGGAACTAAATGATGAAACCTCAAAAAGATTCACTCACATATCAACTGATGATGACAAAATTGCCACTGAATTCAAGGAGAAAGGGAATCTTTTCAAGAAATAATTCTGTTATTTTGATATTCACATGGAAAAATAGACCATAGTTCCCTATTTCAAACCATAGAAAAAGTCAATTTCACATGGGCCATTAACCTTAGTTTGTAAGAACTGTGAGTGAAACTTATAAAATAGAACATAGTTATCTACCTCCATGATGTTTAGTTAACAAAGATTTCTGAAACAACAAAACCCCCCAAACAAAACAAAAATACAAAGAACCCTCTATCAACAACAGAAATGAAAGGATGGATGGGACTTCATTAAAGTTAAGATCTTTTGTTTTACAAATTTAATATAAACAACATGAACAGGCAAGACATAGATAAGAGATAACTTCAGTATTTGCCACTGACAAAGGACTGACATATAGAAAATTAATAAAACTCCTAAAAATAAATTCAAACAGAAAGAAATCTAATAGAAAGGACAAATTATTTGAATAAGCATGTCACAAAATAGGATGTCTGATATCTGAAAAGCATATAACAGGGTATCCAACATCATCAGTCATAATATGGCTAAAATTAATAGGTCTGACAAAGTTTCATGTTGGCAAGAATATGAAGCAATTATAATCCATATACATTGCTGATAGGAAGATAAATCAGTACACTATTTTTGAGTGTTGTTTGACAATGTCAACTAAGCTAAACATATGGCTAACAGATAGCCTATCAATCCACTTTTAGTTCTATATTCTACAGATATGAGTGTTTATGTCTGCCAAAAAATGTTCTTTGACCTTTATTTATAATAGTCACATATAGGAAACAACCTAAATATTTATTAATAGGAGATGGCTAAATTAATTGTGCTATATTTCTATAATTGACCAGAACTTATAAATTGCTAACACAATAACTTGGACCACTCTACAGACATGAAGTCAAACAAATGAAACTAGACTCCGAAGAGTATGTTCTGTTTATTCTTTTATTCTTATTCATTTGATGGTCATGATTATACAAAACTGAGCTTTGGCATTGTAAGTCAGCGGAGCAGATGCATTTGGGAGGATATTGATATTGGGTGGTATGAAAGAGATGTCTGGGGTGCTGAAAATGTGCTGTATCTGGATCTGTGTGATGGTTACGTGAGTATCAGTGCTTATGAAAACTCATCAAGCTGTACACAGTGAATTATGTGCTATATTACATATTATCATCAATGTTTAAAAATTTATATTTTTAGAGAGTCATACTGAAATGTATATGAAATAATGTATGTATATGTTTCAAATAATCAAGTAGGGGTTGGAAGGAATAGACCTGTTTGTAGATGAAACAAGTTGGCTATAAATTGATACTTGTTGATGTGATTGATACAGTACTGTGCATTATGAAATTTTCTCTATGTAAGTTGAAGAGAAATGAAGTGTTTAACATACAGCTTGGGGTAGAATAAGCACTCAAAATATTTGTTGTTGATATTAAGATTTTTTTAAAGATATTTTTAACATTTTGGACATTTTAATGAATTTAGGAGACTAGTTGTAATTACCCTTGGGCTGAAAAAGCCTTAGAACAAGACCTGGTGTCTTAGAACAAGACCTGGAGGACTATAACGTCTCAGTCGGGGCCCTCAGGTAAGCTACTATTAGTGGGCCTGAGCAGTAAGGGACTTTTATTCCTATAATGCAGGCCTCCTCTAGCAACTTGTCTCAAGACAGGTGAGGGTTATTATTGCAATCTAAATTCCCAGAAACTGACAATTTCTAATAACTTAGTCATCAAGTCCACTCGTCTCTGGGAACACCCAGTTTGCCAGATCAGGGGCTCTGGACAAGGAGAATATAATTCTTAGTATTGTCTCCTTGGGAGTGAGGGCATCCACTAGACCAATAAAGGAAATGGGAAAAGGTTGAGCAAAGGTGAAAAAATGATGTGGAAAAAATGATTCCACCCGAGTCAGAGCTTTTGTATGAACTGAAGTTAATGCTGTAGAATCATTGATATAGTGAGTTGCCAAAAAGCTCTGCCTGCATTAGAAGGAGCTTCCCAGGGTTCCTGAACTCATTGCACTCAGCCGTCCTTCCTGCCTACTCAATGCCAAGGAGTACTGCTCTAAAAAAACCACATTGCTTACATATTCAGATTCCCATTTTTTATCTTAATTTATATATATTTAAAAGTTCAACACTTTTTAAAGAAAAATTAGAATTATGTTATGCTAGTGGTCACTACATTTATATTTTCTTTCGAAAGTTCTTTTCATTCTTAACCCACAGATTAATTTCATTTGTACATTATTAATCTTACATTAAAAAGATGTACTGCATTTTTTTAAAAAGATTTTATTTATTTGACAGAGAGAATGAGAGACACAAGCAGGCAGAGCAGCAGAGGGAGAGGGAGAAGCAGGCTCCCCACTGAGCAGAGAGCCCGACGCGGGGCTCGATCCCAGGACTCTGGGATCATGACCTGAGCTGAAGGCTGTCGATTAACCGACTGAGCCACCCAGGCGCCCCAAGATGTACTGCATTTTATAGATTAAGCCTATGTGAGCATTTTTTAATATTAGGGTTAATATTTTTAAATGTTACTTATACTGATTTCATTCCATGTAGGTTTTGCTTGAGAAGTCTCTTGAAAATATCTTTTTTGCTGAAAGTGTTTCTTTGGTGAGGTTTTCTTAAGTCAAATATAGAATTTTGGGTCTAATAAACAGAACGAGTCCACTACTAACCAGCACTGCTTAAATATCTAAAGCATTCCAATAGAAAGGTGTTGTAAGCCATGTATTTAATTCAGACATTGCTATAGCCATATTATAAATTAAAAATAAATCAGTTTAAAAGGTATATTTTATGTAATCAAGTATATCAAAATATTATTTCACAATCAAGGTCCCTGAAATGTCATTATAATTTTGTTTTGCTTCCTCATTTCTCAAGGTGTCAATGAAGGGGTCCAGGAAGTAGTTCTGAACATAGGAAGTAGGGAGCCCTGTCATGCCCTTAATTGCAGCCACTGTTTCCATGGCTGACTGTGTAATACAGATGAAAGTATTGCTTCCATAGGTTTCCTTTGAGTTGTAGTCATTTCTGCACCTAATTTAGATACATTTCATGTTTTTACTTGTTTTCTCTTTTTTACATGTTTCTCAACAACCAATGCATATAGTTATAAAGGTATAGAAACAAATACAGATGCAGATATATAACCATTGTCTTTAGAATTTTACTTGTCTTTTAAGAAGAATTGTTAGCACTTTTACTTCAAATTAACCTGCTAGTCAGTGATTTTTTGAGTATTCAAAATTGTAAGAGCTTACATTTTATAATTCAGCTTCAGCATTAAGAGGCAAACATTTGTCATAGCTTCCTTTTTTTTTCACTTTAAGATATTTTTGTTGTTTATAATTGTGAAAGGTGAAATAAAATGGAGTCATTGATGTCAAGGGGTTTTAAATCTGGGATGCCATTAAGGAGGTGGGCTGTATGCTTGTCCTCATCAGGTAGAACCATGAACTTCTGAACCGGGCCTAATCCCAAATACCTCAAGGACTCTGCAGGAATATTTACAACTTGCTACAGTAATGGACTTTTGCTTAGTGATGGCCTTAGCAACCAGTTATGTTTAGCCAAGATAAGTTTTCTGCTGCTAACACCAATCAAAGTTTCTGTAGACAACTCACACAAGCATTCCTTTTTTGTCTTTAAAACCCCTGGTTTTTGATTCCTAATAGGGCATTGCTGCCCAACTCTGGTACCTAAATTATAATTCTTTGATCCCAAATACACACTTTTGCTTGACTATTGCTTCCTGACAATTGTTGACAGTGATGTTCATATTTTATTTAATGCACTAGTCACATATCCCTTCTAAAGTGTAAGGCATTTAAGGGCAAGAAACCTGTAGGTTTTCTATTCTATCTCCAGTGCCTGAAATGGTCCCTGGCATCAAAATTGCTCTTAAAAGCTAGAACTGGAAAATGCAATAGACACAGTTACTCTATCCAAAATATACAATTAACTCATTGGTTCAGCTTATTTTGTCTTGTTTTGTTTGCAGTTTTGTAAAGGCTTGTTAAGATGTGAAGCATTCTTTTGTTTCCTAGAAATGTATCACATTTTCTTTTTAAGATGCTTTGCTTGGGTGGCTCAGTTGGTTGGGGGTCTGCCTTGGGCTCAGGTCATGATAGTCCTGGAATCAAGCCCCTAGTCAGGCTCACTGCTCAGCAGGGAGTCTGCTTCTCCCTCTACCCCTCCCCTGATTTGTGCACTCTCTCTCTCTTTCTCTCTCTTAAAAATAAATAAATAAATAAATTTTTTTTAAAGAAAGCTTTCTGAAATAGACTCTTTGCTAGAAAGGAATGACTTAAAAATCTAAAGATATATGCTTAGGAACTAGTGATATTTTTATGAAAATGTGGTTCCCTACTTGAGCAAATTCTATTACTTTGTTGAGAATAATGCAATTCTTTTGATTGAGTCTTTGACAGCTTGTTTTACTTGCTTGTTTCTCAAGGTATAAATGAAGGGGTTCAGCATAGGAGCAATGGATGTAGTAAGGACTGCCACACCCTTATCAATGGCCACTGATTCCTTTGCTGAAGGCTTAACATAGATGAAAATACAGCTTCCATAGGTGATGGAGACTACAATCATGTGGGAAAACATGTAGAAAATGCCTTTTTTCTTTGCTGGGGAGAAGAGAATCATAGAATAGCCTTGATGATGTGTATGTAGGATAGAAGTACACATATGAGGGTCATAATGAAGGTCAACACAGAACAGGCTATGACCATCTGCTCTATAAGCCATGTTTCTGAGCATGATATTTTTAGGAGGGGGGATGCATCACAGAAAAAATGGTCAATAACATTAGAGTCACAGAATTCCAGATTTAGGCCCAGGCTAAGTGGTGGGAGAATGATCAAGAAGCCAGCTGTCCAGCACCCAAGGATGAGTCTTCTACATACCCTCTTGTTCATGATGGTCACATAATGCAGGGGTTTGCAGATGGCAACATATCGATCATAGGACATGGTGGCCAGGAGAAAAAACTCTGTTACACCAAAAATATAAGTAAAAAAAATCTGAAGGGCACAATTGTCATATGTGATTGTCTTGTCATCTGTTGATATGTTGTACAAATATCTAGGAATACAAGCAGAGGTAAATGAGATCTCTAAGAAGGAGAAATTTTGTAGGAAAAAGTACATGGCATTCTGAAGGTGAGAATCTGTGAAGGTAAGGGAGATGATTGTCAGGTTCCCAGTAATACTCAACATATAGGTGAGAAATAGAAAGATGAAAACCATAATCTTCAGTTGTGGATCATCAGTCAGTCCCAACAGGATAAAAAAGTTGTTATTGTGTGGTTTCTCATCATTGACTTCTGACTTCAATTCAATCTGCATTTAGAATTCAGGTATATTTGATATACATGCAGTGGTAATTAATGGGAGAAAAAAGTAAGCAAACAATCACATGCATTTACAAAATTTTTGTTTACAAATATTATCAATACACTGGTATTCTAGGTTCTACAATTGGGTGTTGTTTTCATAAATTCAGGAGATATTTTAAAAAATCAGAAAAATCTGTATCATACTCCAAAATATTATGGGTGCTTCCTTCTCATTACATTTTATTTGCAATTTATATATATTTTTACTTACACCTGGGATTTGATTTTCCCAACAGATAGGTTTGACTGCTAATGTTTTGTGAGATCATTTCGTTGTTGTTCACAGACTGAATCCTAAAGCTGAATCTTAAACTTTCATTATCACCTTCATACATTTCCTTGAAGTTTTGTTTTAATAAGGAACAAATCACAAATAGTTTGAGACTCACTATATAGGCTCTGCATATCCATTACTGAAGATGACGAGCTCTAGTATTACAATTTTAAAAATATGTGTTTCCTTAAACAATTCCTTTCTCACTCACCCATTTCCCAGACTTTCATATTTTCTGTTTAGAATTACACTAATTTCCCACTGTGGTATGGGAAGACAGGAAGTATTTTGATGACAAATATATTGTATAGAATGATAATATGTATGTGTTGGATGTAAGATATATAGGGATGTAAAAAATAATTATAGTTTTTCTTAGTTTTCCAACTGTTTAGTTGAGGTTGAAACACATTTCAAAATATTGTTATTAATATCACTAACTACAAAAAATTTCAGATTGAGCTATTAAACACATTCTTCAAGCATGGCTTGCTTTCACTGTGACTCAGTTTTTATCATCTACAGAATGGAAATAATATTTTCCCTCATCAAAAAATTAAAGACTAATATATAAAGTACTTAGAAAGTACATGGCTGATAAAGAGTGTGATAAGTTTATTTTAACTCCTTCAATTACCTTGTCCAGAATGATTTTCCTCTTAGTTACCTTACATTTAATCATCAATATGCTATAGTCCTGTTTTGTTCTCAAGAACCTACTGAAATAATATGTGCCAGAATTTATCACTTCTGTTTTTTTTTGCTTTTAAAGTTTAGGAAATTTCTAAGTAGAATGTGTACCTTCAACCACCCAATATTCATAGCATTCTCTCATAATTTACCTTAATACCACATACATGTTTACTTGCCATCTTTTTGCTTTCTAATCCCTAGATACTTTTTTTTTTTTTTTTGCTGGTCTCTCATATGTTGGAATCATTCTTAATACTTTTTTTTTGAGGTTTTATTTATTTATTTTGTCAGAGAGAGAGAGAGAGAGCACAAGCAGGGTGAGCAGCAGGCAGGAGAAGCAGTCTCCCTGCTGAGCAGGGAGCCTGATGTGGTACTTGATTCCAGGACTCTGGGATCATGACCTGAGCCAAAGGCAGATGCTTAATGTACTGCATGACCCACGTGTCCCAGTTCTTAATACCTTTTTACTTCTTAACACAATGCTCCCTTTGAGTATTTTCTTGAGCTCCTAATTTCTAAAAATGATTGCTCTTCAGTTACATAAACAAATGCACTCCAGACATAAAAAGTCCAAAATGAAACTCTTAATTTTCTATACTCTCATCCTATTTCTCCCCCTGTGTGGTTTTTTTTTTAATAATCTAACTTGTGTATTTATTGAAGTTTTACTATATGTTAGATACTGAAACAAGCATTTTACATGGATTATTTATCTGGAGTAATCTTCCCTCCACGGTGCTGTGTTTCCCCACCCAATCTCGGTTCCCAGTCTCCAGTTTTGCTGGGCATGCACATCCTCAGCCAGCCACTGGTTAATAGTTTTTTAGTTCTCAGAATTTGCATTTGTGAGACGTATCATTTTGTCATGGCATTCAAATTATGCAACTCTTAGGTGACCTCTTATTTATTGTTGCTTAAACTAATCTTATCAGTAACTATACACTATCCAAGAATAAGTGCTCTAAAGATGATGTTTAATACCCAGATTAGAACTTACATTGCTAAGTTTTTAAAAAACACTTAATTTATTTTAGAGAGACAGAGAGAGAGTGTGTGTGTGTGAGGTGTGTGAGGGGCAGAGGGAAAGGAAGAGAGAGAGAGAATCCTAAGCAGGTCCTGCATTCAGCACAGAGCCCAGCCTGATGCAGGGCTCCATCCCAGGATCCTGAGATGATGACCTGAGCCAAACCCAAGAGTTGGTTGCTCAACTGACTGAGCCACCATGGTGCCCTTCCATTGCTAAATTTTATACAATCAGTAAAGATTCACTTACTATAGGTGAATAAGACTCAAGTCTCAAAACAAATGTGACTGAAATGACAGGATTCATAATACTTACACTCTGGCAGTTAATCATAGCTTCTCTCTATTAAGTTAACTACAATTATTCTTAAAGCTACAACTTGAAGATGCATATAATGTTGAAAACTAGCAAGAAAACTGGTCTCTACTGGCTGAGTCTTGCCACTCCTGCAGTAACAGCTCTCAGGAATATACATAATTTCCTTTCAGTTTTTATCTTCCGGTGATTGTATCAATTCCTGCATAATAGCTGTAGTGCCATCACAAGCCTAGGAAATAGGTTTTTTTTGTTTTTGTTTTGTTTGCTTGTTTTTAAACTCTCAAACATTGAGAAGAAAAACAGGTTCAAGGGCATTCTGGAAGAGTGGATGTTATGAACTGCTTTGCTGAGAGAAGAGAGTTTTCCAGTTTCCCAAGCTTGATATTTATTTGCCATGTCTGCATTAAAATTAATGAACAGAAGAGTCCTTGGTGACCCAGGTTCAAAAATCACTAATGAGTCATCTGTGTAATCATCTTGTATCATTTGACCTTAGGGTAAAAAAATAAAAAACAAAAAATAAAAATAAACTTAACACAGTAGCAGTGGGAACATGTCCTTTAGAGACAGGAAAAGCAACAGAGTCATTTAAGAGACTGGTAGGAGAACATTGACTCTTAAACTAGTCCAGTTTTTTTTTTTTTTTAATTCTTATGATGTAAGGTAGTTAAAAGATGATAGATCTCCCTCTCTGCTTTTTCAAATAGTTATGGAATGAACAAATTATATGTTAAAACATTTGATTAGATATATAACATCAGAAAAATCATGGTAAAATATTAGAGGTAATATTTTGGAGAATACCTTCCATTCTTTCCTTCCTGTAAACATATGCATGTTTGTCACATATAGTAAGTACTAATGCACAAATATTAAATTAAAAATACCTCTGTATTGAGATATACAGACCATCTCAGCTATTTTACCCTTAGAAGTGTGTGAACCTTGTTATATCTTAATTATTATTGAGATGCATCATTTTAAATCTATTTAATTTTAGTACACTATATTAATATGACATCAGAATTTAAACCAAAATTTATCATTGTCATAAATGTATATTGCTTCCAAAGTTTCACCATTGTAAAATATCACTGTATGGATAATTATACTGTTTCCAATTATCTTAAATCATTTTAGCTTCTTTTTATATTTTTTATCATTATAAAAAATCTTATGATGATTAAAAAATTGTGAAAATATTTTTTTTTAAATTTTTTATTTATTTTCAGCGTAACAGTATTCATTGTTTTTTCACCACACCCAGTGCTCCATGCAATCTGTGCCCTCCCTAATACCCACCACCTGGTTCCTCCACCCTCCCACCCCGCCCCTTCAAAACCCTCAGGTTGTTTTTCAGACTCCATAGTCTCTCATGGTTCACCTCCCCTTCCAATTTCCCTCAACTCCCTTCTCCTCTCCATCTACCCTTGTCCTCTATATTATTTGTTATGCTCCACCAATAAGTGAAACCATATGATACTTGACTTTCTCTGTTTGACTTATTTCACTCAGCATAATCTCTTCCAGTCCTGTCCATGTTGCTACAAAAGTTGGGTATTCGTCCTTTCTGATGGAGGCATAATACTCCATAGTGTATATGGACCACATCTTCCTTATCCATTCATCCATTGAAGGGCATCTTGGTTCTTTCCACAGTTTGGCGACCGTGGCCATTGCTGCTATAAACATTGGGGTACAGATGGCCCTTCTTTTCACTACATCTGTATCTTTGGGGTAAATACCCAGCAGTGCAATTGCAGGGTCATAGGGAAGATCTATTTTTAATTTCCTGAGGAATCTCCACACTGTTCTCCAAAGTGGCTGCACCAGTTTGCATTCCCACCAACAGTGTAAGAGGGTTCCCCTTTCTCCACATCCTCTCCAACACACGTTGTTTCCTGTCTTGCTAATTTTGGCCATTCTAACTGGTGTAAGGTGGTATCTCAATGTGGTTTTGATTTGAATCTCCCTGATGGCTAGTGATGATGAACATTTTTTCATGTGTCTGGTAGCCATTTGTATGTCTTCCTTGGAGAAGTGTCTGTTCATATCTTCTGCCCATTTTTTAATATGATTATCTGTTTTGTGTGTGTTGAGTTTGAGGAGTTCTTTATAGATCCTGGATATCAACCTTTTATCTGTACTGTCATTTGCAAATATCTTCTCCCATTCCGTGGGTTGCCTCTTTGTTTTGATGACTGTTTCTTTTGCTGTGCAGAAGCTTTTTATCTTGATGAAGTCCCAGAAGTTCATCTTTGCCTTTGTTTCCTTCGCCTTTGGAGACATATCTTGAAAGAAGTTGCTGTGGCTGATATCAAAGAGGTTACTCCCTATGTTCTCCTCGAGGATTCTGATGGATTCCTGTCTCACGTTGAGGTCTTTTATCCATTTCGAGTTTATCTTTGTGTACGGTGTAAGAGAATGGTCAAGTTTCATTCTTCTACATATAGCTGTCCAGTTTTCCCAGCACCATTTATTGAAGAGACTGTCTTTTTTCCACTGGATATTTTTTCCTGTTTTGTCAAAGATTATTTGACCATAGAGTTGAGGGTCCATATCTGGGCTCTCTACTCTGTTCCACTGGTCCATGTGTCTGTTTTTATGCCAGTACCATGCTGTCTTGGTGATCACAGCTTTGTAGTAAAGCTTGAAATCAGGTAACGTGATGCCACCAGTTTTATTTTTGTTTTTCAACATTTCCTTAGCAATTCGGGGTCTCTTCTGATTCCATACAAATTTTAGTATTATTTGCTCCAGCTCTTTGAAAAATACTGGTGGAATTTTGATTGGAATGGCATTAAAAGTATAGATTGCTCTGGGCAGTATAGACATTTTAACGATGTTTATTCTTCCCATCCAAGAGCATGGAATGGTCTTCCATCTTTTTGTGTCTTCTTCAATTTCTTTTAGGAGTGTTCTGTAGTTCCTCGAGTACAGATCTTTAACCTCTTTGGTTAGGTTTATTCCGAGGTATCTTATGGTTTTTGGTGCTATAGTAAATGGAATCGATTCTCTAATTTGCCTTTCTGTATTTTCATTGTTAGTGTATAAGAAAGCCACTGATTTCTGGACATTGACTTTGTATCCTGCTACATTACTGAATTGCTGTATGAGTTCTAGTAGTTTGGGGGTGGAGTCTTTCGGGTTTTCCATATAAAGAATCATGTCATCTGCGAAGAGAGAGAGAGTTTGACTTCTTCCTTGCCAATCTGGATACCTTTTATTTCTCTTTGTTGTCTGATTGCTGTTGCTAGGACTTCTAATACTATGTTGAACAAGAGTGGTGAGAGTGGGCATCCTTGTCGTGTTCCTGATCTCAATGGGAAGGCTGCAAGCTTTTTCCCATTGAGGATGATATTTGCTGTGGGTTTTTCATAGATAGATTTGATGAAGTTCAGGAATGTTCCCTCTATCCCTATACTTTGAAGCGTTTTAATCAGGAACGGATGCTGGATTTTGTCAAAAGCTTTTTCTGCATCAATGGAGAGGATCATGTGGTTCTTCTCTCTTCTGTTATTGATTTGTTCTATCACATTGATTGATTTGCGAATGTTGAACCATCCTTGTAACCCAGGGATGAATCCTACCTGGTCATGGTGGATAATCTTTTTAATGTGCTGTTGGATCCTGTTTGCTAGGATCTTGTTGAGAATCTTAGCATCCATATTCATCAGTGATATCTGTCTGAAATTCTCCTTTTTGGTAGGGTCTTTGCCTGGTTTGGGGATCAGGGTAATGCTGGCTTCATAAAAAGAGTCTGGAAGTTTTCCTTCTGCTTCAATTTTTTGAAACAGCTTCAGGAGAATAGGTATTATTTCTTCTTTGAAAGTTTGATAGAATTCCCCAGGGAATCCGTCAGGTCCTGGGCTCTTGTTTTTTGGGAGGTTTTTGATCACTGCTTCAATCTCGTTACTAGATATCGGTCTATTCAGGTTGTCAATTTCTTCCTGGTTCAATTTTGGGAGTTTATAGTTTTCCAGGAATGCATCCATTTCATCTAGGTTGCTTAGCTTATTGGCATATAACTGTTGATAATAGCTTCTGATGATTGTTTCTACTTCCTTGGTGTTAGTTGTGATCTCTCCCTTTTCATTCATAATTTTATTAATTTGGGCTTTCTCTCTTTTCTTTTGGATTAGTGTGGCCAATGGTTTATCGATCTTATTGATTCTTTCAAAAAACCAGCTTCTAGTTTCGTTGATACGTTCTACTGTGTCTCTGGTTTCTACCTCGTTGATCTCTGCTCTAATCTTGATTATTTCCCTTCTTACGTGTGGAGTTGGTTTGATTTGTTGTTGATTCTCCAGTTCTTTAAGGTGTAGAGACAGCTGGTGTATTCTGGATTTTTCAATTTTTTTGAGGGAGGCTTGGATGGCTATGAATTTCCCCCTTAGGACCGCCTTTGCTGTATCCCATAGGTTTTGGAGTGAAGTGTCTTCGTTCTCGTTGGTTTCCATAAATTGTTTAAGTTCTTCTTTGATCTCCTGGTTGATCCAAGCATTCTTAAGCAAGGTGGTCTTTAGCTTCCAGGTATTTGAGTTCCTTCTGAACTTTTCCTTGTGATTGAGCTCCAGTTTCAAAGCATTGTGATCTGAGAATATGCAGGGAATAATCTCAGTCTTTTGGTATCGGTTGAGCCCTGATTTGTGACCCAGTATGTGGTCTATTCTGGAGAAGGTTCCATGTGCACTTGAGAAGAATGAGTATTCTGTTGTTTTAGGGTGGAATGTTCTGTATATATCTATGAGGTCCATCTGGTCCAATGTATCATTCAATGCTCTTATTTCTTTATTGATTTTCTGCTTCGATGATCTGTCTATTTCTGAGAGAGGCGTGTTAAGATCTCCTACTATTAATGTATTCATATCAATATGACTCTTTATCTTGATTAATAGTTTTCTTATGTAATTGGCTGCTCCCATATTGGGGGCATAGATATTTACAATTGTTAGATCATCTTGGTGGATAGTCCCTTTAAGAATGATGTAGTGTCCTTCTGTATCCCTGACTACCGTCTTTAGTTTAAATTCTAATTTATCTGATATGAGAATCGCTACCCCGGCCTTCTTTTGAGGCCCATTGGCGTGAAAGATGTTTCTCCATCCCTTCACTTTCAGTCTGGGTGTATCTTTAGGTTCAAAATGGGTCTCTTGTAGACAACATATGGATGGGTCCTGTCGTTTTATCCAATCTGCAACCCTGTGTCGTTTTATGGGTGCATTTAGGCCATTCACATTGAGAGTGATTATTGAGAGATACGTTTTTATTGACATTGTGTTATCTTTGAAGTCTTTCTTTCTGTCGATTGTCTCTATATTTCTGTTCAATGCTATTCTTAGGATTTTTCCTCTTTTATAGAACCCCCCTTAATATTTCCTGCAGTGTCGGCTTGGTGGTTGCATAGTCTTTCAAGCCTTGCCGGTCTTGGAAACTCTTTATCTCTCCATCCATTTTGAATGTCAGTCTTGCTGGATAAAGTATTCTTGGCTGCATGTTCTTCTCATTTAGTGCCCTGAATATATCTTGCCAGCCCTTTCTGGCTTGCCAGGTCTCTGTGGACAGGTCTGACGTTATTCTGATGGGCTTTCCTCTGTATGTAAGGAGCTTCTTTGTCCTAGCGGCTTTCAAGAGATTGTATCTACAATTATGATTCCTCAATTTTACTATGAGGTGCCTGGATGTTTTTTTTGAATTTATAATCTTGGGGGGGGACCTTTCTACTTCTAGTACATGAACACTTGTTCCATTTGCAAGATTGGGAAAATTTTCATGAAAAACTTGTTCCACTATATCTTCTAGACTTCTTTCTTTCTCCTCCCCTTCAGGGATTCCAATAATTCTGACGTTGGAACGTTTCATGGCATCATTTATTTCCCTGATTCTGTTTTCGTGGCTTCTAAGCTGTTTGTTCCAGGCTTCCTCCTGATCCTTTCTCTCTATTTGTTTGTCCTCCAGATCACTAATTCTATCTTCTGTCTCAGTTACCCTAGCTTTTAGAGAATTTAGATTAGATTGGAACTCATTGAGAGCGTTGTGAACCTCATCCCTGGTGGCCTTCAGCTCTGCCCTAACATTATGAACCTCCTCTCTGGTCGCTTTCAATTCTGCCCTAATCAATTCTGTTTGGTCATCCATGGCTTTCTCCAACCTAGCTATTGCCTGGATAATTGTTAGCCTGAATTCTCTTTCTGACATATTGTCTATGTTGATAGTCGTTAGCTCTGTTGCAGAAGGCCCATCCTCTGTATTTTTCTTCTGTTGGGGATTCCTCCTCCTAGTCATTTTGGTGAGAGATGACTGGACAGATGTAGCTGGATGTATTGACCGTGGTGCAGTCAAGGTGCACCCTGGAACGCTTCTGAGCACTCAGGATTCCCCACCCAAATGAGAGAAAAAAGAAAAGAAAAAGAAAAAAGAGGGAGAGAGAGAGACAGGAAAAAAAGGGAAGATAAAAGTGAAGGTTCAGCCCAAATGGGCCCCAGGGTAAGGTTTATGACGTATACAAACAAAAACAGACAAACAAAAAGACTGATAAAAGTATATGACGAGAGAAAATATATATATATATAAGCAAAAAAAAGGAGGAGCCTCGTCAAGAAGAACCCCAAGTATAAGATTTATATACTATCAGGACAAACATAAATACACAGAGACACTGGCAGAAGAAAAAGATGGGAGCATGGTTATAGATTCTCGGTGTGGGCGAGGAAGGTTATTTTGATTCTTCCTGGATGTATCTTGATATCTTTGTTAAAGGACTCAACTTTCCTAAGAAAAAGGGGGATTAAAAATTGGTTCACCTATAGGGGTAGCATTGCTTGGAGAAAGGGGGTTACCTTGAAGTTTAACTCTATATGAATATTAGAAAATAAAAATAAAAAAGGAATAAACTGGACTAAACTAAATTAAAAATTTTTTTAAAAATTAAGAAAATAGAAAAGCAAAAGAAAAACACATGTGTATGTATCAAAAAATTCAGGTTAGAAGTTTATCATGGAATTTGATGTACTGGACATCTCACTGTGATGGTAAATAGGTTAAAAAATTATCTATATAAAAAAAGAAAAAAAATGAACCAGAATAGTGGGAAAGAATTAAAAATAAAAGTTGTATCTATGAAGTAGTGGTGGTTGTTCTCTTGTAGTCTTTTTTTTTTTTTTTTTCCTGATTTGTTTTCTGGGGGAGGGGGCTGCCACGTGGGTTTTCAGTCAATGATGTTCCCTGAGTTAAGTCCTCCCGACCCCCTCAAGGGGGTGGGCTCTGAGAAAAACGTTTTTTTTCAGGTTTTTGTTCTCTGGAGGTTTTTATGTTTGTTCACTTCTTTTCTCTCGCCTTGACAGCTTTTGATGGTTTTTGGAGGTTTAGAGGAAAGAAAACTGCACCCCAACCTCCCTCTCAGAGAGAAGCCTCAGTCTGCTCCCCTGCAGGTGCTGCAGCCGCTGGGCCGCTGGCAGAGCAGGTTCTGAGTCACGGTCCCTGGGGACGCAGGATCTCCTGCTTGTACGCAAAACCAAGGCAGCTGTGGCTGTCTGGGCAGCTCCAGACCGCCAGAGAGGTTCCAAGCAGCAATCGCACACTGAGATTTTCCCGCTGGCTGGGGCTAAGAGCTCAGGTCTTGCGCGCACCTCTCCCAGGGGATGGTTTGGGGCGCTGCGCCTCCAGCTCTATTGGCTCTATCGCCGCGTGGGTCTATCGCCGCGTGGGTCCCAGAACACCAGGCTGGGCGTGCACCTCTCTCAGGGGAGGTTGAGGCACGCGCGCATCTCCAGTAAGGTGCGCGTTCTGCCGTCTGGTGTGGCTCCCAGCCCCTCACGGGAGCCAGACTCCACCCGTTCTCGGGCGCACTGGCTGCTCCGGGACAAAGACCAGGTTTCTCCGCCGCACTCTCCGGCTCAGCGCCAAGGGATGCTGCCCTGGGTCTGGGGACTTAAGCCCCTATCCCTATCCGCCCTGATTCCCACAATTTCCCCGCTCGAGTCTTTGCTCTTTTGAGTGCTTTCAACAAGACTCCAAGTTAATGCTGGTCCCCAGATGCCGGGCACTCTCGTATCGGGGTATTATTTTTCAGTCGGTCGCCTCTGGTGGCTCCCTCCCCCTTTTGTTTATCTTCCGATATCAGTCCGACGTTCCCACTCCACTTTACCTGCCCACTGGCGTCTTCTGGCCCCCGTAGAGATCCAGACGTGTATAATTCTGATCTCAGGCTGATTTCATGGGTGATCGGAGTTCTTTGGTAGGTAATCAGCTCACTTTAGGGTGCAGGTTGAAAAGGCGCCTCCTCCTACTTCCCCGCCATCTTGTCTCCCTCTGTGAAAATATTTTTTGTACATTGTCAGATAATTGATAGAATTGAACTCTCTTCATAATATTGATCTATTTCTAACTGTGTTTTTAATTAATAATTTTATTAATTCATTATTTTAAGTGATAATTAATATCTTCCTTTAAGTGTATAAGAGTATCTTTGTGCATACACCTAAGTCATGAACATACATCTTCTTTTTTTTAAGTAATTATTACTTTCATTCATTTATGGATTAATATGGATCTAGGTTGGGTTACAGATTTGTTACAGTAAAATTTACATACAATAAATGGACCATTTTTTAATATTTCAGCTGAGGAATTTTTATAAAAATATACCTCTCTAATTATTACTACCACTGAAAATACAATGAATATTTCCATTTCCCTACAAAGTTCCTTTAGGTCTCTTCCTATTAAAACTCTCTAATCCCAGCCAATGGAAATATGCTTTTCATCATTTTATATTAAATTTGACTTTTTCAAATGCAAGTCTTTTTCTTATGTTTCATATGAATGGAATCAAACATAACATTCTTCCCTTTTGTGTTTTTTATATTCATCTTTTTTTTAAGATTTTATTTATTTATTTGACAGACAGAGGTCATAAGTAGGCAGATAGGCAGGCAGAGAGAGAGAGAGGAAGAGAAGCAGGCTTCCCACTGAGCAGAGAGCCTGATGCAGGGCTCCATCCCAGGATGCTGGGATCATGACCCGAGCCAAAGGCAGAGGCTTTAACCCACTGAGCCACCCAGGCGCCCCTGTCTTTTTGATAATAGCAGTTCTACAAGTGTGAGTGATATCTCACTGTGGTTGTGATTAGCATTTCCTTCACAATGATATTGGACGCCTTTACCTGTTGGCCATCTGTGTGCCTTTTTTTGAAAAATATCTATTCAGATGCTCTGCCTATTTTTTTAAATTGTTTTTTTTCCCCTATAAAGTTATGTAAGTTCTTTATATATTTTGTATATTAACTCCTGATCAGATATATGATTTGCATATTTTCCCCTATTCAGTAGATTGCCTTTTCATTTTGTTGACATTTTCCTTTGCAGTTCAGAAGCTTTTTAATTTGGTGTAGTCCCACTTACTTACTTTTGCTTTTTGTTGCTTCTGATTTTGGTGTCAAATCCAAAAAAAAAGAAAAAAAATCATTGCCAAGACCGATGTCAGAGAGCTTACCCTCCTATATTTTCTTCTAGGAGTTATGATTTCCAGTTTTATGTTCAAGTCCTTAACCTATTTTGAATTTATTTTTGTGTAGGGCATAAGATAGGGGAGAAATTTCATTCTTTTGTGTGTGGCAATTCAGTTTTCCCAGAACAATTTTTGGAAGAGAATATTCTTTCTGCATTGTGTATTCTTGGCTTCTTTGTCATAAATTAATTGACAATATTTGTGTGGGTTTATTTCTGGACTTTCTATTCTGTTCTATTAATCTCTGTGTCAACTTTTATGCCAATACCATACTGTGTTGATTACTATGGCTTTATAATCTAGTTTAAAATCAGATAATGTGATGCCTTCAGCTTTGTTCTTCTATATAAAGATTGACTTGGATACTCAGGGTCTTTTGTGGTTTCATACAAATTTTAGGATTGTTTGTTTTATTTTTGTGAAAAATGTCATTGGAATTTTTGTAAAGACTGCCCTGAGCATGGTATATCTCTTCATTTATTTGTGTTGTTATCAGTATTTTTCATTAATGTCTTACAGTTTTTGGTGTATAGATCTTGACCTTCTTGGTTAAACTTATTCTTAAATATTTTAGTCTTTTGATGCTATTGTAAATGAGATTATTTTCTTAACTTCTTTTGCAGAGAGTTCACTATTAGTGTGTAGAAATGTAACTGATTTTGGTATAATGGTTTTGTAAACTACACATTTACTAAAATTCTTTATTATTTCTTTTAAGATTTATTTATTTATTTTAGGAGGGGACAGAGGGAGAGAGAGAAAGAGCCTCAAGCAACTCTGTGCTGAGTGTGGAGTGTACTCGATTGCACCACCCTGAGATCATGACCTGAGTTGAAATCAAGAGTCAGACACTTAACTGACTGAGCCACCCAGGTACCCCTAAAATTTTTATTATTTTTAACAATTTTTTTGTGGAGTCTTTAGAGTTTTCTATATATAACATGTACCCACATAGAAATAGTTTTACTTCTTCTCTGATCTTGAAGCCATTTATTTATTTTCTTTGACTAATTATCTGGCTAGGACTTCCAATACTATGTTGGACAGAAGGGTAAGAATGGCCATCTTTGGTGTCTTATTCCTGATCTTAGAGTAAAGCTTTCAGCTTTTCACTACTGAGAACAATGTTATCTGTAGACTTTTCATATACGTCTCTATTCTATTGAGATGTTTCCTCTGCACCCAGTTTGCTGATACTTTTTATCATGAAAAGGTGCTGAATTATGTCAACTGCTTTTTCTGCAGCTATATGGAATTTTATCCTTCATTTTGTTAATGTGGTGTATCACATTGGTTCATTTGTGGATGTTGAACCATTCCTTGAATTCCTGGAATAAATTCCACTTGATCATTGTGTATTATCCTTTTAGTGTATTGTTGAATTTAGTTTGCTAATATTATGTTGAGGATTTTTATATCTATGTTTGTTAAGGACATTGGTCTGTAATTTTCTTTACTTGTAGTGCCTTTGTCTTGCTTTGATATAAGAGTAATGCTGGTCTCATAAAATAAGTTTGAAAGTATTTTCTTCTCTTCTCTCTCTCTCTCTCTTTCTCTCTTTTGGAAGAATCTATGAAGTATTGGTATTAATTCTTTAAATGTTTGGTAGAATTCGTGTAAAGCCATTTGGTGCTGGACTTTTCTTTTTCTTTGTTGGAAAGATTTTGAATAATGATTTATCCTCTGTACTAGTAATTGATCTGTTTAGATTTTGTATTTCTTTGTGATTTATTCTTGGTAGTTGTATGTTTCTAGGAATTTATCCATTTTTTTCTAGGTTGTCTAATTTGTTGCCACATTTTTATAGTATTGTCTGATATCATTTTGTAATATTGTCTGATATCATTTTGTAATTATGTGGTATCAGTTGTAAGGTCTTCTCTTTTATTTATAAATTTATTTACTTGAGTCTTCTTTTTTCTTGTTAAATCTCACTAAAGTTTCTTTATTTTGTTTTTATTTAAAAAAACAGCTCTTAGTTTCATAGATATTTTCTTTTTGGTCTCTATTTATTTCCATTTTGATCTTTGTTATTTCCTTCCTTCTATTAGCTTTGGGCTTCATTTGTTCCCCTGTTTTAGTCCCTTGAAGTATAAAGTTAGGTTGTTTGTATGAGATCTTTTTTGTTAATATAGATGTTTATCATTATAAATTTCACTCTTCGAACTCTTTTTGCTGCATCCCATATGTTTTGGTATGTTGTATTTCCATTTTAGCTTCTCAAGATATTTTTTGATTTATCTTTTGATTTCTTTCTTTGTTGGCCCATTCGTTGATCAGTAGATGTTTTTTAATCTCCATGTATTTATAAATTTTTGAGTTTTCTTCTTGTAATTGACTTCTACTTTCATACCATTATGGTTGGAAACGTTGCTTGACATAATTTCAATCTTCTTAAATTTATTAAGACTTGTTTTGTGGTCTATCACATGATTGAATCTGAAGAATGTTTTATATGTGCTTGAAAAGAATATATTTTGCTATTTTTTTTCCAGTTTAAAATTCTGACACCAATTCTGATGTATATTGTTTTCCACATAAAGCAATCCTTCAACAGCAATTGGGCATCCTACAATTCAACTGAGTTCTGACACCATCTACCTGGAGATGTTGCCAGATACCACAGGTGGAGGGCTTATTCCTATAAGACCACTCTCCACCCACTTCAGAGGTCAATGGCAAGCCTAAGTTGTCACTTGTAATTCTGACAGACCAGCTATAGATCTGAGGTTCATTGACCTTCTCCTTGGGTTGGATTACTTTGCCAGAGTGGATTACAGAGCTCAAAGAAACATTTTATTTACTAGATAAGCAGTTTATTTATACAAAGGTATAATTCAGGAATAGCCAGACGAAAGTGATGTATAGGGTATGTTATGTGGGAAGAGCACAGAGCTTCATGCCCTCCCAAGTGCACCACTCTCAAGGTACCTCTGCTTGTTCACCAACTTGGAAGTTCTCTGAACCCATTCTTTTGTTTTTTAATGGAAGCCTCATTACATAGGCATGATCGATTAACTCACAGGCTATTGGTGATTGAACTCAATCTCCACCCCTCTCTGCTTCCCAGATGTGAGGAGGCGAGGACTGTAAGTTCCAACCCTTTGTACAAGGTTTCTTGCTCTGGCAACCAGCCTCTATCCTTAGGTTACAAAACGGCTTCCCAAGTCACCTCATTAGTATAACAAAAGATACCTTGATTTCTTCCATCACTCAGGAAATCCCAGAGGTTTTAGAAGCTCTGTGTGTCTAACTGGATGAAGACCAAATAGATATTTCTTATTATAAGTCACAATATCACCCAGCTGATAGGTCCTTATTGTTCATGATAACAGTACTAGTCTTGTAAATATGATGAATGTGTTGTTTTCTGGGCTTGTTCTGTTTTTTTTTTTTTTTCACAAAAATATTAGATATCCAGATGTTCTTTTCATATATTTTCACTGGTGAAGCACGAATATGTCCGTAGGATGTTACAAAATGTGAAATCTCAAAAGAGTGATTCTTTTAATAACAATAGTTATTGTTGAATGATGGTTTGGTAATCAAGTGGAGAAATCTTAACTACCATCAAGCTTTAGAATAAGGTACTCCCTTAAAATCATATTTGTGAAGACTTGTTTCCTTTTTTAACTGAAAAATGTATATATGTGTATTCTTAAATATTTTATTGTGTTAAGAATACTTAACATGAATTCTAGCCTCTTAAGTTTTAAGTGTAAAATGTATTACTGTTAACTATAGGTGTTCTGAAAGATGAAATAAAATCGGGTCACTTATGGCAAGGAGTGTTTTTTTTTTTTTTTTAATTAACATACAATGTATTATTTGCCCTAGGGGTACAGTTTAACATGCTACCACACCATATTTATTACTATCTCAGATCTATTTTGAAAGAATTTATACCAATGACCACAGTCTAGATTTCTAAGACTTTTTCAGGCATTTATCAATTTACGTTAGGAAACACTGAGATATATTTGACAAATTATATCCATGCACAAACAAGGTAAACTAAACAAAAAACCAATAACAATATTTAATACCTATTATGTGGATATTAACAGCCTACTATAAGCAGATTAGGAAACTCAGAAACTCACAAATATAATTTCTTCCTCATTCTTTTTCTTTTTTTAACCTATTGTACTTTTTAATGCTTTATAGGAGCATATGATCAAAAGTTTTTTTGAAGCTCTCCAAATTCTGTGTCTTCCTTAGCCTTTGCTTCTGCATTTTTTTTTTACATATAATGCATTATTTGCTTCAGGGTACAGGTCTGTGAATCATCAGGCTTACACATTTCATAGCACTCATCATAGCACATACCCTCCCCAATGATCATCACCCAGCCACCCCATCCATCCCCCTAAACCCCCAGCAATTCTGTTTGTTTTGTGAGATTGAGTCTTATGGTTAGTCTTCCTCCTGATCCCCTCTTGTTTATTTTTTCCTCCTTACTCCCATGACCCCACCACCCTACTTCACAAATTCCTCATATCAGAGAGATAATATAATATGATAATTGTCTTCCTCTGATTGACCTATTTCACTTAGCATAATACCCTCTAGTTCCATCCATGTCGTTGCAAATGGCAAGATTTCGTTTCTTTGATGGTTGCATAGAATTCTAATACACACACACACACACACACACACACATATATACACATATATATGTATATATACACATATGTATATATGTATATATGTATATATGTATGTATGTATATGTATATACATATACATGTATATATGTGTATATATATGTATATATACATGTATATATACATGTATATGTTTACATATATGTATATATATGTATACATATATATATACACATATATATATACATGTATATGTATATACATATACATGTATATGTATATACATATACATATATATGTATACATATACATATATATGTATACATATACATGTATACATATACATATACATGTATATACATATACACGTATATATGTATATATACATATGTATATACACGTATATATACATATACATATATATGTATATATTCATATATACATATACATATATATGTATATATTCATATATACATGTATATGTATATGTATATGTATATATACACATGTATATATACATGTATATGTGTATATATGTATATGTATATATACATATATACATATGTGTGTATATGTATATATACATATACATATACATACATATACATGTATATATACATACATATATACACACATATACATACATATGTATATATACATATACATATGTATATGTATATGTATATACATATATACATACATGTATATGTATGTATATATGTATATATGCACATGTATATATACATATATGTATATGTATATACATATACACATACGTATATGTATACATATATACATATATATACATATGTATATGTGTGTGTGTGTGTATAGATGTCCATCAACTGATAAATAGATAAAGAAGTGGTATACACACACACACAAACACACACACACACACATATATATGTGTGTGTGTATGTATATATATACCACTTCTTTATCTATTTATCAGTTGATGGACGTCTAGGTACTTTCCATGATTTGGCTATTGTGGACATTGTTGCTATAAACATTTGGGTGCATGTGCCCCTTCAGATCACTGCATTTGTATCTTTAGGGTAAATACCCAGTAGTGTGATCGCTGGGTTGTAGGGTAGCTCTACTTTCAACTTTAAAAAAAAAAAATTATTTATTTATTTGACAGACAGAGATCACAAGTAGGCAGAGAGGCAGGAAGAGAGAGAGGGGGAAGCAGGCTCCCCGCTGAGCAGGAAGCCAGATGCGGGGCTCGATCCCAGGACCCCGAGATCATGACCTGAGCCAAAGGCAGAGGCTTAACCCACTGAGCCACCCAGGCTCCCCTATTTTCAACTTTTTGAGGAATGTCCATAATGTTTTCCAGAGTGGCTGCACCAACTTGCATTACCACCAACGGTGTAGGAGGATTCCCCTTTCTCTGCATCCTTGCCAACATCTGTCATTTCCTGACTTGTTAATTTTGGCCATTCTGACTGGCGTGGAGTGCTATTTCATTGTGGTTTTGATTTGTATTTCCCTGATGCCAAGTGATGTTGAGCACTTTTTCATGTGTCTGTTGGCCATTTGAATGTCTTCTTTGCCAAAATGTTGGTTCATGTCTTATGTCCGTTTCTTTTCTTTCTTTTTTTTTTTTTTTTAAGATTTTATTTATTTATTTGACAGAGAGAGACACAGCAAGACCAAGAGGGAATAGAAGCAGGGGGAATGGGAGAGGGAGAAGCAGGCTCACCACTGAGCAGGGAGCCTGATGCAGGGCTTGATTCCAGACCCTGGGATTGTGACCTGAGCCAAAAGCAGATGCCCAACAACTGAGCCATGCAGGCACCCCCTACCCATTTCTTGATTGGATTATTTGTTCTTTGGGTGTTGAGTTTGATAAGTTCTTTATAGATTTTGGATACTAGCTCTTTATCTGATATGTCATTTGCAAATATCTTCTCCCATTCTGTCAGTTGTCTTTTGGTTTTGTTGACTGTTCCTTTGCTGTGCAAAAGCTTTCAATCCTGATGAAGTCCCAATAGTTCATTTTTGCCCTTACTTCCATTGCCTTTGGCGATGTTCCTAGGAAGAAGTTGCTGAGGCTGCAGTCGAAGAGGTCACTGCCCGTGTTCTCCTCAAAGATTTTGATGAAATCCTGTCTTAGATTGAGGTCTTTCATCCATTTTTAGTCTATTTTTGTGTGTGGAGTAAGGACATCATCCAGTTTCATTCTTCTGCATGTGGCTGTCCAATTTTCCCGACACCATTTGTTGAAGAGATTGTCTTTTTTTCCATGGGATATTCTTTCCTGCTTTGTTGAAGATTAATTTACCATGGAGTTGAGGATCTATTTCTGGACTCTCTATTCTGTTCCACTGTTCTTTGTGTTTGTTTTTGTGTCAGTATCAAAGTGTCTTGATGATTACAGCTTTGTAAAAGAGCTTGAAGTCTGGAATTGTGAGGCCACCAACTTTGTGTATTTTTTTTTTCCAACATTACTCTGGCTATTATGGGTCTTTTCTGGTTCCATATAAATTTTAGGATTATTTGTTCTATTTCTTTGAAAAAAAAATGATGGTGTTTTGATAGGGATTGCTTTAAATGTGTAGATTGCTCTAGGTAGTATAGACATTTTCACAATATTTGTTCTTCCAATCCATGACCATAGAATGTTTTTCCATTTCTTTATGTCTTCCTCCATTTCTTTCATGAGTACTTTATAGTTTTCTGAGTACAGATTCTTTGCCTCTTTGGTTGGATTTATTCCTACGTATCTTATGGTTTTGGGTACAATTGTAAATGGGATCGACTCCTTAACTTCTCTTTCTTCTGTCTTGCTGTTGGTGTACAGAAATGCAACTGATTTCTGTGCATTGATTTTATATCCCGACACTTTAATGAATTCTTGTATGAGTTCTAGCAGTTTTGGAGTGGAGTCTTTTGTGTTTTCCATATAAAGTATCATATTATCTGTGATGTCCATCTGGTCCAGTGTGTCATTTAAAGCCTTTATTTCCTTGCTGATCTTTTGCTTAGATGATCTGTCCATTTCAGTAAAGATGGTGTTAAAGTCCCCTACTATTATTGTGTTATTGTTGATGTGTTTCTTTGATTTTATTATTAATTGGTTTATATAATTGGGTGCTCCCATGTCAGGGGCATAGGTATTTAAAATTGTTAAATCTTCTTGTTGGATAAACCCTTTAAGTATGATATAGTGTCTTTCTTCATCTCTTATTATAGTCTTTGGCTTAAAATCTAATTTATTTGATATAAGGATTGCCACCCTAGCTTTCTTTTGTTGTCCATTAGCATGGTAAATTGTTTTCCACCCCCTCATGTTAAATCTGGAGGTGTCTTTGGGTCTAAAATGAGGTTCTTGTAGACAGCATATTGATGGGTCTTCTTTTTTTTTTTTTTAAGATTTTATTTATTTATTTATTTGACAGAGAGAGAGACAGAGAGCACAAGCAGACAGAGAGGCAGGCAGAGGCAGAGGGAGAAGCAAGCTCCCCACTGAGCAAGGAGCCCGATGCAGGGCTCGGTCCCAGGACCATGAGATCATGACCTGAGCTGAAGGCAGTGGATTAACCCACTGAGCCACCCAGGCGCCCCAATAGATCTTCTTTTTTTTAATCCATTCTGATACCCTGTGTCTTTTGATTGGGACATTTAGCCCATTTACATTCAGGTAACTATTGAAAGATATGAATTTAGTGCCATTGTATTGCCTGTAAGGTGACTGTTACTGTATATTTCTCTGTTCCTTTCTGGTCTGTTACTTTTAGGCTCTCTTTTTGCTTAGAGGAATCCTTTCACTATTTCCTGTAGAGCTGGTTTGGTGTTTGCAAATTCTTTTAGTTTTTGTTCGTCCTGGAAGCTTTTTGTCTCTCCTTCTATTTTCCATGATAGTCTAGCTGGATATAGTATTCTTGGCTGCATGTTTTTCTCATTCAGCGCTCTGAATATATCATGCCAGTCCTTTCTGGCCTGCCAGGTCTCTGTGGATAGGTCTGCTGCCAATCTAATATTTCTACCATTGTATGTTACAAACCCCTTGTCCCAAGCTGCTTTCAGAATTTTCTTTGCCACTGAGACTTGTAAGTTTTACTTAGATGACAGGGTGTAGTCCTATTTTTATTGATTTTGAGGGGGCTTCTCTGCACCTCCTGTATTTTGATGCTTGTTCCCTTCACCAAATAGGGAAATTATCTGCTGTAATTTGCTCCAATATACATTCTCTCTTTCTTCCTCTTCTAGGATCCCAATTATTCTAATATTATTTCATCTTATGATATCACTTATCTCTTGAATTCTCCCCTCATGATCCAGTGGTTGTTTACATCTCTTTTTCTCAGCTTCATTATTTCCCATTATTTGGTCTTCCATACCAGTAATTTTCTCCTCTGCCTCATCTATCCTAGCAGTAAGAGCCTCCATTTTTTATTGCATCTCATTAATAGCTTTTTTAATTTCAGCTTGGTTAGATTTTATTTTATTTTATTTTTTTAAAATTTCTCCATAAAGGGATTCTCTAGTATCTTTTGTGCTTTTTTTGAGCCTAGCTAGCACCTTGATAATCATCATTCTGAGTTCTGGTTCTGACATGTTACTAATGTCTGTATTGATTAGGTCCCTAGCCCTTGCTACTGTCTCTTGTTCTTTTTTTTTTTTTTTTTTTTTTTTTGTAGTGAGTTTTTCCACCTTGCCATTTTATCCAGTTA
Source organism: Martes martes (assembly GCF_963455335.1). NCBI lineage: Eukaryota > Metazoa > Chordata > Mammalia > Carnivora > Mustelidae > Martes > Martes martes. The sequence goes on along the minus strand of NC_137895.1, from coordinate 90,426,929 downwards.
AGAATAGATGAATAAGAGAACAAAATACTAAAAGGGGAGCAATGACCCCAGAAAAATATACACTAACCAAATCAGAAGAGACCCAAAACTGGGGGGGGAAAGAAAGGGGGAGAAAAAGAAAAAAAATATATATTAGACTGTTGAATAGAACAAAGCTGCACACTTGATTTTGGGTGTATTTTGGTCTTTAGAAGAAACTACCTCCTAAAATTTTAAAGAAAGAAAAACTTGTATATATACAAAGAAAAGGGTTAAACACGATGAAGTGATGGAATATGAATGTGAAGATGAAAATTAAAATAGATTCTAAAAAAGGAATTGATAAGATAAGAAGTTGGTTGAAAAGAGGAAAGAATGTGATCAGGCTGGAGACTAGTTCAAAAGCATGCACTCAATTTAGGGTATATTTTGATCTATTAGAAGAAATTGTATCCAAAAATTTAAAGGAAAAAAACACTATATTTATACAAAAAAATAAGGTTAAAAACAATGAAGGAATAAAATACAAATATAACAATGAAAATTTCAAAAGATTTTTGAAAAGTTATTGGTAAGATAAAATAGTCAATGTTAAAGTAGGAAAGAGGAAAAATTTTAAAAAATGGAATAAGAAAAAATAATTTAAAAAAATTTAACTTTGAGGGGCACCTGGGTGGCTCAGTGGGTTGAGCCTCTGCCTTCGGCTCGGGTTGTGATCTCAGGGTCCTGGGATCGAGTCCCGCATCGGGCTTTCTGCTCGGCGGAGAGCCTGCTTCCTCCTCTCTCTCTCTCTGCCTGCCTCTCTGCCTGCTTGTGATCTCTCTCTGTCAAATAAATAAATAAAATCTTAAAAAAAAAAATTTAACTTTGAAAGACTAAAAGATCATAGGGGAAAAAAAAAAAAAAAAAACATGAATTCTATTTGTTGCTTTCCCCTATCTCTGAAGTTTTGCATTTCTTGTTGGTTGGTGAACTTGGTCTTGCTTGGATGTTCTTGCTGATCTTCTCGGGGAGGGGCCTGTTGCAGTGATTCTCAAATGTCTTTGCCTGAGCTGGAATTGCACTGCCCTTGCCAGGGGCCAGGCTAAGCAATCTGCTCTCAGTATTTTTTTTTTCCTGAACACTTTCTGTACAGCATTGGAGGACAGGAATGAAAATGGCAGCCTCCCAGTCTCCCACCCCATAAGAGCTGAGAGCTCAGGGCCCCACTCCTCAGTGCACCCTCCAAGAAAAGTGGTCAATCCATTTTTGTGGGTTTTGTGATTGAGTTCTAGCTCCAGAGAAGCTCTTCCTGGTCTCCAGGTGTGCTCTGAGATCACCCAGCCTGTGAACAAGCATTTCTATCTCTGGCACATGGCTGGGTTTGGAGTCTCCATTGCCAGCAGATACCTGCAATGTGCTCCTATGCCACTCCTCCCAGAGAAGGAATAAGGTCTCTCTGGATCTCTTCAGTTGCAGTTGCCCTGCTGTGCCTTGGATCATGGTTTAAGGTAACCCCAAGCTGAGACCACACTCCTTGGCTCTGTCTCTGCAGTGGGCTTCCCTGCTCCAATACCTGGGAGCTTTGCCACACTCTGATATCTCTGGTCTTTTTGTGTCCCTGTGGCTGTTGAGACCACATTGTCCCCATGAGGGCTCCACCTCCTACTTAGCCTCTGGAGCAACATCCCTCAGTGGAGCAGACTTATAAAAATTCTGATTTTGTGCTCCGCTGCTCTCTCACTTGCTGGGTGCTGACCCCTCCTTCTTGGTCTATCTTTCTGTCTCTTCAGATTCACTTCTCTACATGTCCTACCTTCCTGAAAGTGGTCAATTTCCTGTTCCTAGAATTGCTGCTCTTCCCCTCTTTGACCTCCTGTTAAGTTTGTAGGTGTTCAGAATGGTTTGATAACTATCCATTCAGTCTCCTACTTGTCCACCATCTTGCTCCTGCCCCATGTTAAGGAGTTTTTAAATGGAGCCAGGAGGCCATTAAGGAGATGGGTCTCATGCAAGTCTTCAGTGGTGGAACCATGAACCTTTAAACTGAGCCAAACCCAAAATATTCCAAGGACTCAGCCTGAACAGCTGCCTTCACTATAGTAAGAGACAATTTAATGATAAACTTTGCAGCCAATTATATTCAGTCAAGATTAGCTTTCTGTTGCCAGCACTAATAAAAAATTCTTTGTTAACAACTAATACAAGCATTCCCTATTTGCTTAAAAAAAACAAAAACAAAAACAAAAACAAAAAACAAACAAACAAAAAACCTGGCTTTTGCTCCCTAGTAAGACACTATTTAGTTTCTCCCAAGTCTGCGTACCCTGAATTGCAATTCTTTGATTCCAAATAAATATCCTTGCTTAATTCTTGCTTCCTGACAATTTTAGGTTGACATGACTGGTGTCAGAAGCTGGACTGAAAGCAATCCCACTGCTGCAGGCTCAGTGTGGCCTAGAAATGGCTGTGGTATTCACTCAAGCATTTGTGCTCATCACTTCCCTGGACAGCTGTCTCCTTCAACTGTGAGTCCTTTCAGGTTCCAACCTCCCTCCTTCTTGTTGAGACTGTAGCCTTTATTTGGGGCCAACTTGGAGATACCAAGGGAGATGATTATGGTGCCAGCTCACAGCTATGTTGTAGTGGTGGTGGCGGTGGGTCTTCCTATTGGTGAATACACTTTTCTTTCACAAGGGGGGGGAAATGAGTAATTCCTGGTATCTTAAAATAGCTGTTGGATAATTTAAAATTGCATTGGCCATTCTGGGGAAGCTTTGTTTAAACGAGTCCACCTTAACAGAGACTCTTAAAATAAAAGATTCCAAACCACTTGAAGATCATGGAATGCATTCTTTGATTGGCATACAGAAGCTTCTAAAGACAAAATAGCTCCCATACAGCTCTAAAAGGATTCTTACAGCATGCAAGTGATAATAATGATAATTTAAAAAGTCTTTGGTTAAAGACTTTGGACATTTGAACTGGTAATTTTAACTTGGTCCATCTACCAGAAACACAATTTGGATTCAGCTATTCTTTTGAGTTTCATATCTGAGGCATATGACAATATGAGGAATATTTAAAAAAGAAACACCAAAATGTGTAAGATCTCTTTATCTGTCTGTATACACATTATGGACATAGTATTTTTCAACCTCTGGATGGTATTACCAAAATTAATTTGTAAGAGCTCTATTTAATTGTCTTAACAAAAATTAAGTGCTTATAAATTAAATATTCCTAAAGTTCTCAGAAATATAATCAAACTAGATTATATTAAAATATATTATATTAAAAAACTAGACATTTTTTCAAGCTCATATGATCTAGGATGATCTTTGATATATAAAAGCTAATTTAAGTTTATTGGTTTAGAAAAAAAAAAACAGGAAGGTCTTCAGAGTTATCAGCATTAGATATAATGCGGGTAAACAAATTTTTCTACATTTGTTTACAATCAAATAAGCTAATGTTATCTCAATGTTCTAAAATTTGTCAACAAGACAAATAACAAAATGGTGTTTAGCTGTTTAGTGTTTAATCCAAATATAATTGTTATGTTAAACAAGTGATTTAAATTAATATGAATAAGATCAAAGTTTATACTAAGTTAAAATAAATAATGGATATTTGTTAAATATTTAACTTACAAATCAGAGAAACATTAACTGTTAAACATGTTTATTTACTTTTGTCTTTTGATATTTACAAAAAGTGTATTATGAGGAAGAATATATTTCTGAAAATTTCAGATGCTTTTAAAAGTTTACTAATATACTACAGGATGCAATTTATTATGGTCCCCAAATTGCTGGTTTCCTAATTTTCACTGAAAGGAAAGATTATAAATAGTTAAAAAGGTTGGAAGAAGAGCTAACATTACAAAATGAACCAGAGAAAATGTTAAAACAGAAAATAAGCATAAATTAACTCTTTGCAAACTGTGAGCGTTGATGCTGAGAGAATGCAGACAAGGCCACAGGTGCCGCTTTAGAAGATAAGGTGCATTGAACTCCCATAGAGTTTTCTCACCCTGTGGAAGGATTTGCTGTAACTTCTCATTTTTCAAACTGAGGTCACAGACCATTGATGAGTTATGGTTAACATTTATTTAAATAAAGAATACACAATATCTATCAATGTAGATGGACAGATGATATATGTGTCTTTAATTTTACCTATAATTTACAGATTTTATTATAGATTTATTTATTACCTTTATATAAATAAAAAAAGAATAATTTCATAGAATGGAAAATAGAGTATGCATGGCATATACTGAAAATATATACATGTCAGGAAATACTTCCTGAAAATATTTCCATGTCAAGGAAATACATGTCCATTTATTGAACTTTTATTTCAGTTACTTATATGGTTTTAATGTGTATGTATGTCCTGGGACATAAATCTACACTATTTGTTGCTGTGAAATGATCCAGCATGTTTGAAAGCTACTGGTTTTATACCACAGTTAACTGAGCAACAAAAAGGGCTGTGCAGCTGGCTGAAAAAGTCAGTGTAAGAACAATCACGCTTCTGCCCTGTACACACACAGTCGTAACTTCTCGAGGCCAAGCTGTAATCACTCTTTGATTGCCTCATAAATAGATTGTCTTTTCAGACTTATAGCCAGGCAACAATCTTTGTTCAAAACAATTTCCTTCATTTTTTCCCAGTTACTTGCAAGGCTGGGAATTCTGGTCATGGCATCACAGATATTGATAGTTCTGTCATCAGTTCTGAAATTGGCGTCCCATCTTTCAAGTCTTTACTCTCTGAGAACCTTCTTCAATAATGATACAGGGATCCTATTGCCTCTGCTTATTGTATCATTTCTAGTCTAGCTGAACAATGTCAGGATAAAACTTAATATTCTTTCATCTGCTAAAAGGACAGAGTTTTCCTGTACTATTGGTCTGCTTCTGATAAGAGATTATGAAAGAAAAGCAAAGATTTTGTGTCTTATTGAAGTAATTTTCTGTGCTTTATTAGGTCTTTGATAGGTTTTGCTCACAAGTCTGTAACCTTCTGGTATTTGCCTGTAAATCTTTTATTGTCTCTGGTCAAATACACAGTTAAGTATCTTTCATAATAATCTGGGAGACTATTTACTCAAATGTTTAAAACCTTTTGATATTTTTGACAAAATTCTGTCTGCATTGGCCGTTATCAAGACTTTTGGACATTCAAAATTAGAAGACGCTAAAAGCAACAAATCTAATTTTGAATGTCCAGAAGTCAATTGTGCCATTCTGGCAGCCCTAGAAATATCTCCCACCAGTATTGCTTCATGACATTTACAAGTTTATCAGCTGCCCAGTGGGTCATCTGATGAGTCATTTCCATCAGAGGTCACCCAATTACCCCATCCCCCTACTATCCTCCCCTCCAGCAACTTTCAATTTGTTTCCTATAGTTCAAAGTCACTTGTGGTTTGTCTCCCTGTCTGTTTTCTGAATCTGACTTATAATAATCAAACTCATTATTGCTTTACATATATGGAAAAATAAGATGCTCTTATATTCAGTCACACAATTCCAGTAAATCAGATTATCATGTACTCTGTAAAGATGATTACATTTTAAGATTTTATTTATTTATTTGACAGACTGAGAGAGATCACAAGTAGGCAGAGAGGCAGGCAGAGAGAGAGGGGGAAGCAGGCTCCCTGCTGAGCAGAGAGCCCGATGCGGGCTCGATCCCAGGACACTGAGATCACGACGACCTGAGCCGAAGGCAGAGGCTTAACCCACTGAGCCACCCAGGCGCCCCTAGACGATTACATTTTAATCATGAGATTTCTTCCTTTGAAACTGAGAAAAGAGTCTGGACAAAGGGACCCACTTATGCTGTGTCCCTACAAGGTTCTGGATTTTTGTGCGTCCGTGGCATCAGTATTTATTTCGCTCTTCTTATTAAATGGAAAGGGCATTATGGGGTTATTGATTTTGCCTGTGATGCTACCATTGTCCCTCCACTGCTCCTTTAACCAAATCTGGGATCCTTCTCATACCAATTAAAAAGACCTTGGTGAAGTTGGGAAGGTTATAATTTTGAATGTGTGCCCATTAATAACTCAATCTAAGATAGAAAGGGGCTTGGTTATACTTTTGCCCAAGCCTTTTTTTCCCTTGGACTGGAATAATAGACTTAGAAAAGGCAATATACACCTTCTCCATAGTCAACACCAGCACATTTATAACTTCTGTTCAATTCAAATTATCAACAAACTGAAGTTGGTAGCCTGGCAGAAGTTGTCTTAGAGACTATCAAGGGCACTTGATATCTTAATGGAGCAACAAGAAAGCTCTTGTGCCTTATCAGGAGAAAAATGCTATTTCTATATTAATTGATCTGGTGAAGTAACATAAGAACTAAAATTTAGGGCGCCTGGGTGGCTCAGTGGGTTAAAGCCTCTGCCTTCTGCTCAGGTCGTGATATCAGTATCCTGGGATCGAGCCCCACATAAGGCTCTCTGCTCAGCAGGGAGCCTGCTTCCTCCTCTCTCTCTGCCTGCCTCTCTGCCTCCTTGTGATCTCTGTCTGTCAAATAAATAAATAAAATTTAAAAAAAAACTAAAATTTATAAAGGATAATATCAACGTATTAGGTGACATAGGACACAAGCCCAGACTTGGAGATTATTTCAATCTCTTCAGTTGTTTACCATCAGAAATAAAATCATGGTTAAGAATGATAGGACAAACTCATTTATCACTATTAATTTAATTTTATGTGTTCCTATGTTAATCAGATGCTTATTAAAAATTGAATCTTATGCTGTAAATTGCCCAACTGTGCAGTTTATGTTTGCACAGAAGACTATGTCAGATAATTTTAATCAGCATGGAGTTTATAGACTAGAAGACTTGGAGAAATTAATCACAGGACCTTCCCTTACTTGCTCCCCCCAACTCTGTCACAGAGGAACTAGATGGAACCAGGGCAGGTATTGATGTTTCTTCAGGAACTTATGAGGAAAAGGGAAAAGATATGAAAAGAGTTGATAGCAATGACTCCATTTTTGTACTTCAAATTTTATCTCATTAAAATATGAAATTTTACTGGCCTTGCTGACTTGCCAACAGTAAGGTTTTATTTCCTTGGATCTGTACTTTTGCAATAAGTTTACTGGGCCTTTAGATACTTCATAATTCAACATTCTTAACAATTTTCTAGATTAAAGCCTAATGTACATGAGTTTCTGGGAATATTATTATCGCTAATTGCTCTTTTTATGCTTATCATCTTGCTAAGGAAGGTGAGCATCTAATTATGGGCACTCCAAGGATTGATTTGCTTGAAACTCCAGGTTACTAAAGCTTACTAAAGCTCCAGATGAGGAAACTGTCTAAGAACCATTTTTCTGACTACCTCCATGTTGCTCATTGTGGCCTGATGCTAATGACAGTGTTCTTAAAACATCCTTCCAAGACTGAAATTTCCCTCCAACATGGGACATGATTTCCTGGGATAGGTCCATCCCAGCGACATGGGACTAAGTAAATACATGACTGATTAGGGATGCTTTCAGAGAAAGATCTTAATCAAAAGGAGGAAATGTGAAAAGTGAAATGAGATAGGGTCACTTATATCAAGGGGTTTTACAGTGAAGCTGGGAAGCCATTAAGGAGGTGAACCTGTCCTCACCCATGAAACTATGAAATTTTAAACTGGACCAAATCCCAAATATCCCAAGGACTCAAACCAAATACCTGCAATTTGCTATAATAAGAGATTTTGCTTAGCAACCAATTATATTCAGTCAAGATTGGCTTTTTACCCCTAACACCAAGGAAAAGTTCTTTGTAAATAATGTATACAAATACTCCCTTTTGCTTAAAAAACTGCTGACTTTTGCTCGCTAGTAGGATACTATTTGAGTTACTTACCCAAGTCTGTATATCCTGAATAGCAATTCTTTGATCCCAGATAAATTCTCATGCCTAATTATTGCCTCCTCACAACTTTAGATTGGCAGTATAAAATTGTAAAGCAGATCTCTAGAGCTTTCTTCTTTCTGTGATGACTGCTGATTAATAATTTTTCATTTTTCTCTCCCCTATTCCTGGTCAGTACCATTCTAATCTTTGACTTTATGAATTTGACTATTTTAGATATTTAAGTGGGACAGGGAATTACTTGTCTTTCTGTGTCTGGCTTATTTCACTTAAAATAAGTCTTCAAGTCCATCCATGTTGCTGTATGTTGCAAAATTTCTTTCTTTTTAAAGGCTGTGTAGTATTCCATAGTATATACCACATTTAATATATCCATTCATCAGTTGATGGATATATAGGTTGATATACATATGTTTCTGCATTTTAGTTATCCCAAATAGAGCTGCAATGAACATGAGAGGGCAGATATCTCTTTGAGATCCTGACTTCAGTTCTTTAGGGTATATACCCAGAAGTGGGACTACTGGATCATAGGGTAGTTAATGTTTATTTTTTTGAGAAATCTGAATGATTTTTAAATTTAAAACTAAAGAAAAGAAAGAGTGAGACAATAAAGAAGGAGGAGAATATATTTAGATGGGGAAATAGCAATTGGAAAAGATTAGATGTGACACAGAGGGGAAATGTCAGTTCTAATTGCTAAAGCATGGAGAATGGTGAGATGGGGAAAAGTTTCAGATGATGAGCTGTATGAGGTTCTTTTTTTGGAGAAAATGTGATAAACAGTTTGTATTCTTCCAATGTGTATCTTTATATCACAAAAGATGGAACACCTTTATGTTTAGCTTTTCATACTCCTTTTGGGAGCTTTTTTAAGTTTCCAAGATCCTATGTATCTAGCTATTTTTATTTCCTTGATTTCTTTCACTTTATTTATCTATCTATTTATTTATTTATTTGGCAAGGGTTTGCTTATTTTAGCGACATTCTCTGTTAGCATTTCAATTTGGTGTATACATCTGGCAGTTTTTTCTTTTTTTCAATACCAAAATATTTGAAGTCTTCAGGATAGTTTCCCATTTTCTTTCTTTCTTTCTTTCTTTCTTTCTTTCTTTCTTTCTTCCTTTTAGTTACCCATTTTCATCATCTTCCCTTTAACTTTGTGTATTTTTTAAGAAAGGCTTATCTGTAACATTTGAAAGTTTTGGTTATTTTCAGTTTGATGTAGTTACAAATTTTATAATTTTTGTTTCGGTATTTTAGATATTTTTCCATAATTGTAAAGTTTATAACTCCCTTTCATGGAAAAATATTTATTTGAGTGCAAATTTCTTTCTTTCTTTCTTTTTTACTTTTATTTTACTTTATTTTTAAAAATATATATATTTTTATTTTTTAATTAACATATAATGTATTATTAGCCCCAGGGGTATTTTATTTCTTTAATATAGAATTGTTTCTGTTTTGCCCTAAGGGTACATGGAAGTAAATTTCTGCTGATTTGTTCTCTATTGTTAGTGCTTAACATAGACCTTACTCAAGGAAACTACCAAATTCATATTCGTTAAGTGAATCAAGGGATAAATCATTTGAAAGCTTTGGATTGGAAGAAACAATGACAACCATTCCTTAGTCTTTAACTGGAAAAAGTAAAAAATTTAAACTATATTTTCCTCTTTTGATATTTTCTGATTTGGAGATATACTTCTGTTTAATTTGTTGTGTTTTGTTTTTTGATTTTCCTAATTTGGAAGTAAAGCTAGGATTTAAGTTTTTAAAAGCTATTAACATGGCCTGTTTGTGGAAGGATCTTAAAAGATATTTTTGATGAAGATGTTACTAGAACAGGATGAATGAAAATGTACTGAATAAAGTAACTTGACTATGAAATTTCGCCCATTATACTTGGTTCATTATATTTATTTACTTATTTGGCTTCACATTCTCTTATTTCCTGGAAAATATCACAATTCTTTTGATTGAGTTATTGAAGGCTTGTTTGACTTGCTTGTTCCTCAGTGTATAAATGAAAGGGTTCAGAACTGGAGCGATAGAGGTAGTGAGCACCGTCACGCCCTTATTAATCGCCACTGATTCCTTTGCTGAAGGTTTGATATAGATGAAGATGCAGCTGCCATAAGTGATAGAAACCACAATCATGTGGGAAGAACAGGTAGAAAAGGCTTTTATCTTTTGCTGGTCGGAAGGGAATCCTAAAATTGTCTTGATGATATAAATATAAGATACAACTACACACATAAGTGTCATAAGGAGGGTCAGCACAGCACAGATTATAACAGTCTGTTCCATGAACCAAGTATTTGAACAAGAGATTTTCAGGAGGGGAGATGCATCACAGATAAAATGATCAATGGTATTAGAATCACAGAATTCCAGATTTAGGCCTAAGCCAAGTGGGGGGATTATAATAAACAGACCAGCTACCCAACAACAAAAAACATATCTTCTGCAGACAGTACTACTCATGATGGTCACATAATGCAAGGGTTTGCAGATGGCCACATAGCGGTCATAGGACATGGCAGCCAACAGAAAAAATTCAGTTACACCAAAGAAGTCAGTAAAAAATACCTGACTGGCACAGGCATTGTAAGTAATGACCCTGTCACCTGTTGCTATGTTATACAAATACCTGGGAATACAAGCAGATGTGAATGAGATCTCTAAGAAGGAGAAATTTTGTAGGAAATAGTACATGGCAGTTTTAAGGTGGGAATCCAATAAGATGAGGGAGATGATGGTCAAATTCCCAGTTATACTCAACATATAAGTGAGGAAGAGAAAGATAAAAATTAAAACCTGCAGTGGAGGGTCATCTGTCAGTCCCAGCAGAATGAATGTTGTTACTGTACCGTTTCTCATTGCTGATTCCTGATAATCTGTTAAATCTGCATGTAACATTGAGACATTTTATTATAGATTATTTTAACAATATGAACTCTATCATAGTCAGGTTCTTTTTATTATTATTAAAAATGTTTGCAATTTAAGTGTACACTCTGTAATGGACTACTTTTGACACTTATGGGGTCTCTCATTTCATAGGAGAAAGATGTTTTTTGATTTTCAAGAATTCTTTGATGTATTTGCTTGACATATTGTTCCTTCTTAAAGTACTAATATGTCAAACACGTTGGGTTTGATGCATATTCTGTAGTCACTTGAAGTCTCTGTTCCAGCTCTATTATTAAAGAATTTTGCTTTCTGTTTTTGTTTATTGCATACAAGTTTTCTCCCATGAATATCTCTAAACTTTATCTTGCATGCATTTACACACACTCACACACATACACACACACAATGTCTTTACCTCTTCCTCTAAGATTTGTATGTCCCTAAGTAATCACCTATAATTCACAGTAGAGCAGAATATATAATGTCTTAATGTGCAGTATACTTTGCATGAGATACTTTTATACTTTCACAAAGTGCTCTGATCAACCAAGTTCAAAGATATTAAAAATGATATGTTTTTCTGATCCTTGTATATATCGGTGTTTTCTTCATTTCCCTTCATTTCTTGCCATAATATTTCCTCTGTAGTTGCATCAGTTCCTATGTTTTGAAATATTTCAAGTGGTCTTCACTAAATTTGTATCTTTAGTTTATAATTGTTCTTTCTGATTCTCAGATGCAACCTAACATCTATTTGGATATTTCACATGGACTTCAAATTCCCTGTATCACAAATGAAATGTAATCTCCCTCTCTCTTCCACCTCATCTTAATATGTCTTTTTTTAAGAAGGATAATAGACTACATTTATTGAACACATTCCACATGATCGGTATTTTAGTAAACATTTCTCATGACACATCTGTTCTCTGTCTTCAACTCACTGAGTAATTTCTATTCATCTTTATGCCCTATGTAGTTTCCTAAAAGTCTGATGACTATGCTGTCTTTAAACCTCATCACCATGTTCCCATAGAAAACAATGCTTTCTATTATTTTTAACACTCAAAAGAGAATACTAATTTGTGAGGATAATAATGTGTTTTTTTTTCACCATACAGCTAACACAGCTCTGTATACACTGTGAGCCACCTAATGTTTTTAAGTGAATTTAATTATAGTGTGCTTTCCAGACACCTATAGCAGCTATTTTCCTATTTGGATTTCTAATTCAAAGCACTTTGATAATAATTTTGTTCATTGAAATTTTCTATTGGAATCTATTATTGATTTTATTTTTTTTTACTTTTAAAGAAGATCAAGTTTTTTTGCTTTTGTTTATTACTTTCATAGAAGATAGAAGAGAAACTGCCTTCTTTTTGCCCTATCTTCTAGTAAAATTCTGTTGATGCAATTTTTGCCACTGGAAGCAAGATATTAATTCCAGAGGGAATGAAATTTTTTTATTGAGTTTCTGTTATTAGATCTTCCACAGATTGTTTTAAGGCATTGACAGTTAATTAGTGAAGACTCAAATATTTTCATTTAAAGTTAGTGTCTCTAGGTTTGAAATTTCCTACTACACTGAATTATGAAAAGTTTCCCCTGGAGACTCCAATATACTTATATGTGGACTACTCACTTTAGCATGTAAACTAATGTATTTAAAAAAATCAATTTTGTTCAGTTAGCCGCTGTATAGTACAACATTAATTTTTGATGTAGTGTTCAATGATTCATTAGTTGCATATAACACCCAGTGCTTATCACTAATGTATTGTTTTACTGATGTGGAACAGGGTTGGCTCTAAGGAGCAAACCCAGTTAAGGCCTCAGGATGATGGTACCAAACAGAAGAAAGAACTGAAGTAAGCTCATGGTTGGAACACTCTAAGGAAATCAAGAGATACATTCAACTACTGTATTAAATCAAATTGATATGTGGGAAAAAAATTTCTGTGGCCCATCTCCTACCTTCCTCCAGCCCAGTTTCTAATTTCTCAGCACTGCATACATCATGGTATTGGTTAAATTTTCTCAGCCCTATCTCCATAGGATATTATTCTATACTCTAAAAAGTTTTTTTTTAATCTAAGATGTCATAAGGTATAATACAAGACTTAAAAAAGACTCAGTGAAATGTGACTAATTGGTTTTTGTTTATTCTGCCTTCAAAACATGTTTGATGTGGGTTTAAGGATCTCTAATGAGGACGAAACTTTGGTTGATGTGTCATTCTTCTGAGAGAGTAAGGGTATGTTTATACAATTATGTGAATATATATCTTATTTTTTTGGTGAGATTGATGATACAGGTAATATATTTCTGGATAGCTATCAAATTTTAATCCTCTTAAATGTCAGTATATTCTTGTACATAAAAGTCTCTCAGAAAATTACATTTATGTATCACTCTCACTTATAATTTTTAAAAGATAGGTAAAACATGTTTTTTTTAGAGCATAGTAAAACGCAGGTGACATGAAAGTAAATTATAATTAAAATGACACTTTTTCTCACTTACTATTATGACTGTGAATCATAGTTTCTGCTGGTTGTTGAAACACATGAAGCTTTAAAACTCCTAAACTAAAGATGGTAGTTAGGGTGAAGATATTTATCTGAACTTCTGGCCTCTTTTGCTTATGAATCCACTGTCACATTCACAACTCCAAGATGCACAGTAGTATCCATCTTCAACCAGTTACATGGAATTCCTTGTTTGCTATTAAAATCCCCCTCACAAAAGGGATAAAAGAATAAAATAATACAGTACAAGGCTGTAGAATGTCAGTAACCTTCTCTAGTTTCAAGAAAGTTGCAATTTTGACCTCTCAGGACTGTGAGCACAATTGCTATATCTAACTTGACATTTGCGTTATTTGATAAGAATGCAACTAAGAGAATAAACGAAAAGTCCCTGATGACTGAAGAACAGAGTCATTAATGAATCTTCTGAGAAATAAAATTGGGGTAAAAAAAAAAAAGTACACTAACTGAGGCTTCTTCGGAGACAGTGTCCTTGGAGACAGGAGGGTGCAGCAGCAGATAATAGCCATAGGACAACAGAAAAATCTGGTTATAAAACAACTTTAGCTTCTTTTGGTGTCATATCATATAAACTGAGAGACAGCACAAGGGAGGGTCATAAAGAAACCACATTTTTCATTTACTGATTTGTTACAGAAATTATATTTGGGAAATTTAAATACATAAATTATATTTGGGAAATTACACTTGGACAAGAAAAAGGAAAATATGTAAAACCATATAACCCATAGTGCTTAATTATAGTATCAAAACTCCAGTCTTTCCCCCCCCAAATATATCAATATACTTTTAGGTATGATTTAAAAATAAACATTAGTAACATAATTGGTATATTTGGACATATATATCAGTGTTCTTCTAAACATATTCTAGATTAATATACATATAATTATATTTGAATCATTTATTGTTATTAATTTATGTTCAATATCTTAATGTTCCTTTAGCTCTTGAAATCAAATTACCAGAGGTCCATGTCCTTAAAAATTTTCCATGCTGCCATGGTCTATTAATTTATGACAAAAGAACCAAGAACATACACTAGGAAAAGGAAAGACTCTTCAATAAATGCTGTTAGGAAAACTGGACAGCTACATATAAAAGAATGCAACCATACACAAAAATCAACTTGAAATAGGCTGCGGACTTGAATATAAGACCTAGAACCATAAAATTCCCAGAAGAACACATAGGAGGTATCAGTCTTGATATCTTTGATATCAGTCTTGGCAGTGGTTTTGGATTTGACACTAAAAGTGAAGCAACAAAGAAAAATAAACAAGTGGCGCTACATCAAACTAAAAAACTTTTAACTAACATAGTAAACCATCAACAAAATGCAAAAGCTCCCTACTGAATGGGAGAAAATATTTGGAAATCACTTATCTGATAAGAGATTAGTATCCAAAATAATATAAAGAACTCATACAACTCAATAGCAAAAAAGAAAAAACAAAACAAAACAAATCAAATAAAATTAAAATTGGGCAATGGGTAGAAGATCAGAATAGATATTTTTCCAAAGACATACAAATAGCCAGAAGGTACACAAAAAGGTGTTCAACATCACTAATCATTATGGAAATGCAAATCAAAACCACAATGGGATATTACTTTACATTGTGTCATAGTTTTAGTGTCATAATTTTATTAATAATTTATTTAGTTTCCTTCCTTGTTCAAATTATAGATTATAGATGGCTGATTAATAAACTAAAAGTATAAGGTTATGTGTTAATATTCAGCAAAAACCCCTAAATATATGAGAGTTATCATTTCTGAAAATATTATTAAATATTATTAAATGTAAAATATTATTAAATTTTAAATATTATTAAATATTATTAAATGTAATTTGGTGCTTTCTGTTTTCCTTGATTTGTTTCTATGCACAAATATATGAATTATAAAAACTGATCTTCTCATCCTTGATGAAATGAATAAATGTAAATATTTGTGATTTCTCTGGGAAAATGGTCATCCAAAATAATTATGAAGAACAGTGAAAGACAATTCCAATAAACTAATTCTTCCAGTCACTCAGTGGAGTCAACTGTGGAGATTTTGTTTCATTCGGGCAGAGATTTCACATGATCTCTAGTTAATTTGTCAAGAATGAATGAGTAGTGCCAGAAGTTAGTGCCAGTGTTACTATCAAGCTGAGCTAGATATTGCCCATAACATTAATTAAATTCTTTTTCTTTCATCTAATATATTAAGATAAATGTGAACAACTCATTCTGAACAATTTAATAAAGGAAAAAGAAACACAGTAACATGACCAACAGAGCAAATTTCTTTGGAGTACTCTATGAATGTATTTTTCTAATGACTTTTAAAGGGCTTTAACTAAAGATAAGTGAATAAACACATAAGATTAAAAAAAAAACATACTATCAAAATTAATGCATTACTAAGGGAGACTTCCATCCAGCACAGCAGAAAGAATTATTTAAGTTTTTTTTAATTTTAAAATACCTGAAATGAAGTGGAACCAGTCAAAGGTCCTCTCTCAGACTGTCAAAGGGACATCCTTTGAGACTTCAATCTCATGTATTTTTTTAAATAGAGTTATTTTCTTACCTTGAACATCAATGAAATTGCCATAGACTAGTTTATCAGAGGTATTAATTAATCACCATTCATATTTACTTGACGGTAAAAATTTCAAAAGGGTAAGACATAAACTTTTTAAAAAAGATTTTATTTATTTCAGAGAGAGAGAGAGTGGGTGTGAGCTGGCAGAACAGAGGGGACAGAGAGGGAGAGGGGAAAAGAATCTGAAGCAAACTCCATGATGGACATGGAGACTGACTCAGGGTTCCATCCCACAATCTTGAGATCATGATCTGAGCCAAAACCAAGAGTGGGTGAGTCATTCAACTGACTGAGTCACCCAGGCACACCATGATACTGATGTGTTAAGAACAAAACCTCTGAAGATGCTTCCTAGACTTCTTATTTAGCCAATATTCACTCTTATGTTTCAATTTCAATTTTATTTAATATTTTTAAAAAAGTATTTATTTTTTGTGAGAGAGAAAGAGAGAGAGAGTGGGGGGAGCACCAATGGGGGGCATAGAGAGAATCCCATGCAGACTCCTCACTGAACACTGAGCCTAAGGTAAGGCTGGATCTAATGACCCTGAGATCATGACCTGTACCAAAACAAATAGTGAGAGGTTCAGCTTACTGGGCCACCCAGGCACCCCTCTAGTTTCACTTTTCAATGGCTCCGTGAATCTGTCTCAGGAATCCTTAGAAAGCAAGTCAAAAATTTTTTAAAGGAGTGGAAAGAAATGTGTATCCTACTGGCATAAGCCATTACACTGAACTGGAATAAGTATATTAAATATATATTTAGTTAGTGGGATAACCAAATGAGGTGTAATTATTCCAAGAGATCTTAAGTGCTGTATTTGAACTGTACATCCAAGTAGGATTTAATCCAAGAGCAAAAACAATAGCTTAAAAAATCTTAAGTTGTTCCTAGGTAGGAATAATATGGTGGATAGTAGTGCTGTCACTGTTATTCTAATGCTGCTCTATGTGCAGCCTGAGGAAAAGAAGCAAATCAAGATTAATACGATATTAGAATCTTCTCTAATTCCATCCATAGTCAGGGTTCTCATTATGAGATAAAGAATATATAAAGGTATGCCTGGGTTGTTCAGTTGGTTATGCATCTGCCTTCAGTTTAGGTCATGATCCCACAGTCCTGGGATTGAGCCCTGTGCCAAGGTCCCTGCTCAGCAGGAGAGTCTGCTTCTCATTCTCCCTCTACCCTTACCCCCTGCCACACATATGCTCTCTTTCTCTCAAAAAAATAAGACTTTAAATTAAAGATATATATATATATCTTTATTTTATTAATAAATATGTATTAATATATAACATATATATGTATATGGTAGAAGGAGTTTCATAAAAAATATTGTAGTCCTAAATTTGAATGATAGATTGAAATTGCCCTCATAGGTATTTTACTTTAAAAATATATATATACGTGTGTGTGGCGCCTGGGTGACTCAATGGGTTAAGTGGCTGCTTTAAACTCAGGTCATGATCCCAGGGTCCTGGAACTGAGCCCCACCTTGGGCTCCTTGCTCAGTGAGCAGTATGCTTCTCCCTCTCCCTCTGTTCCTCCTCCCATTCGCCCGCTCCACCCACTCCTGCTTTCTCTCTCACTTGTGCTATTTCTCTCTCAAATAAATAAATGAAATCTTTTTTTCTTTTTTTTAAATTTAATTTCTTTTCAGTGTACCAGTATTCATTGTTTTTTCACCACACCCAGTACTCCATGCAATATGTGCCCTCCATAATACCCACCACCTGGCTCCCCCAACCTCCCACCCCCCACCCCTTCAAAACCCTCAGATTGTTTTTCAGAGTCCATTGTCTTTCATGGTTCATCTCCCCCTCCAATACATCATCACTAGCCATCAGGGAGATTCAAATTAAAACCACATTGAGATACCACCTTACACTAGTTAGAATGGCCAAAATTAACAAGACAGTAAACAATGTGTGTTGGAGAGGATGTGGAGAAAGGCAAACTGTCTTACACTGTTGGTGGGAATGCAAGTTGGTGCAGCCACTTTGGAGAACAGTGTGGAGATTCCTCAAGAAACTAAAAATAGAGCTTCCCTATGACCCTGCAATTGCACTACTGGGTATTTACCCCAAAGATACAGATGTAGTGAAAAGAAGGGCCATCTGTACCCCAATGTTCATAGCAGCAATGACCATGATCGCCAAACTGTGAAAAGAACCAAGGTGCCCTTCAATGGACGAATGGATAAGGAAGATGTGTTCCATATACACTATGGAGTATTATGCCTCCATCAGAAAGGATGAATACCCAACTTTTGTAGCAACATGGACAGAACTGGAAGAGATCATGCTGAGTGAAATAAGTCAAGCAGAGAGAGTCAATTATCATATGGTTTCACTTATTTGTGGAGCATAAAAAATAACATGGAGGACCTAGGGAGATGGAGAGGAGAAGAGTTGAGGGAAATTGGAGAGGGAGATGAACCATGAGAGACTATGGACTCTAAAAAACTATCTGAGTTTTTTGAAGGGGCAGGGGGTAGGAAGATGGGTCAGCCTGGTGGTGGGTATTATGGAGGGCACGTATTATGGAGGGCACATATTTCATGGAGCACTGGGTGTGGTGCTTAAACAATGAATTCTGGTACACTGAAAAGAAATTTATATATATATTGAAAGATTTTATTTATTTGACAGAGATCACCAGTAGGCAGAGAAGCAGACAGAGAGAGAGAGAGAGGGAACCCCGCTGAGCAGAGAGCCCGATGTGGGACTCGATCCCAGGACCCTGAGATCATGACCTGAGCTGAAGGCAGAGGCTTAACCCACTGAGCCACCCTGGCGCCCCCCAAAAATATATATTTTTTAAAAAGGATAGAAATAATGAAGACAAAGCAGAAATCAATTAAATATAAATCAATTCAAATAAGCAATAGAAAAAAAATCAGTGAAATAAAGTTCATTTTATGCCCATTTTATAAAACTTGAATATAGTTGACACACAATATTATATTAATTTCAGGTATAACAACGTATTGATTCAATATCTCTACATGTTATATTATTCCCACCACAAGTGTAACTACCATCATCACCATACAACACTATCAAAATATCATTGATCATATTCCTTATGCTGTGCCTTTTTTTCCTGGGACTTATTCATTCCATAACTGGAAGCCTGTATCTTCCATTCTCTTTCACCCATTTTGCTCTTCCCCTCAACCCTCATCCCTATGTCAACCATCATTCTGTTCTTTGTATTTATAGGTCTGATTCTTATAAAGCTAAATTAAAAAAAATCAATATAATCAATAAACTTCTACTTAGGAGATCAAGAAATAGAGTTAAAACAAATCACCAATTGTGCCATTTATCAAATTCCATATTGTCTCTCAGCTTCAAATTCAATTTCCAATCTGTTATAATAAAGAGATGGATTTCTTTCAAGCATTTCAGATAGCACCATACTAAGATACTCAGTATCATAAGATAAGCTCATTCAGTGGAGAAATGGTCTTCTCTTGCTATGTTGACTTGCAAACTGTCTTCCATACACAGAGGGCCAGGAGAGACAAAAGAAAGAGGAAGGCCACTCCAGACTGAGAGGTAGCCATTTTAATAAGCAAGGGAACTTACACAGGTTTGTCTTGGGCAGCCACAAGAGGAGCAGATCTCTGCATCCACCTGACAGAATCTTAAAAGTTTACATAAAGTCCTTGAGTTCAGTCATATACATAGTCCAGATGGTCTCAACAACACTTTATTCTTTCAGGGATATTTCCATGAAATAGCTCCTAGTGTAGGAATGATAGACCATACATTCTCAGGACCAAGGGGTGGGGGTGGGGGTGGTGGTAAGGAGCCTTCAGTTGCCAGAGTCCAGCTGGGTCTCAAGTCCTCTCAGTGACTTCATCCAACATGCTAGCTCTGCCAACTGCACAGTGTCAAGAGGTGTGAGAGTGAGGACATATACCCCAACAACTCACCAGTTATGCAGTTATGCAGAGCCCTTCAGCAACCTTGCAGCCCTGGCCTGGCTGCACTATTTCTCTTCTTCCTGATGTGAAGGCCTCCAGCCCACTGTTATACTCCTGTTATACTCCTACCACCTCTGCACACCTTTACGTGCATCCACTGGCTAGGACTAGTTAGTGCCCTGGGGTGTTCTTTCTGACTTGTGCAGGACTGTTGACTAGTTTAGGCCCAGGAAAACCTGTGAACTTCTCCCCACCCAGTGTAATGCAACTATACTTTCTACAAAGAGATTTGAATCTGTCTTGGAGATTCCATCCCCCTTCAAAATCATCCTTCCTAGTTAAATCCTCCCTGGGTCTTAGGGTATCTCCTAAAGTTCTCTTATATCTTATGGTTACTTATTTATCATAAGTTAGTAATTCTTGACATTAAATTACCCTTGTTTAAATCACCATGTGGTTTGTGTCCTGATAGAACAGATAGATACACCAATATAAAGAATGTAAGATAGAGCAGCAATACAGATCCTCTAGCTATTAACATATTAACAAGAGAGGGCTATGAAAAATGTTAAACCAATACATTTGACAACTTAGATAAAATGGAAAATTTATTTGAAAGATGTAAATTACAGAACTGACACATAAAGAAACAGAAAATCTGCATACCTTTATTTCTGTTATAGAAATTGAACTAATACCTGAAAGTCTTTTCACAAAGAAAATTCCAAATTTATGTTGCCTCACTGGTGACTATCAAAAGGATAAATAATCCAGTCTTTCAGAGCACGTGAGGAAAGAACGCTCTCTCACTCATTTTGAGAAATCAGAATAAGTTGATACTAATATCAAGCAAAGAAATTACAAGAATGAAAGTATCGACCAATATCTCTCATGATCATAGATATAAATGTCCATAATGATATATTAGCAAACAATAATTATCAACTAAAAATGGTCAAGAAAATTTATTAGATGCTTCATAAAGGAAGATACGTGAATAGCCAATAGGCATATGTAAAGGAGCTCAATATCATTAGTCACTAGGAAATTCAAATTATAACTAAAACGAGTCACACACTCACTAGAATGGCTACAATTAGAATGTAAGTTGACAGCATAAATCATGACAAGGATGGAGAGCAACTGGAAGTATCATATACTCCTGGCAGGCATGTGAAATGATGTAACTACTTAGGAAAACATTCTGGCAGTTTCATATGAACACAGTAATCATGTCTTAGTAATTGCTCTCCTAGTTACATACCTGAGAAAAATGAAAATATGTATCTCCAAAAATTATACACATGAAACTAGGACAGTAGCTACCTTTGGTTGAATCTTGACTGCCAGAGGGTAAGAAAGACTTGTTTTGATTGCTGGTAGTATTCTGTCTTTTTCTGGGTGGTGGCTTCATGTTTGTGCATATTTGTAAAGTTTAATTAACCTGAAAAATTTAATTATTTGCCTTTATTGTAAATGTGTTATTAAAGGTAAAACAGAGAAATTTCCAGAAAAACAAACACTAAGTGAATTCATCACCAATATATCTACACTAAAAGAAAAAATAACAAAGTGCTCTCTATAACTGAGAAAAATAATTACATGTATTGATGTCATGAGTGATGAAATACAGAATAAGAAAATAAGTTGAAAAGTTAAATGCACATTGTCCGTATAACACAATAATAAAAAATATCTTGTGGGGTTTAAATATATGAAGAATTTTAAAAACAACAAATATTCCTGGAAAATTCACATCCTGGGATAACTGCTATAAAGACCAAGGTTGTTTTAGTAAATTTCCTATATGCTAGGGTTAAAAAATAGTGACACAATAAGTTCACTGGTTTCCCTAACACTTCAGAATCTCTAAAAATGGGCAAATTAGACTCTTACATCTTTTAAGTTCTTAAAAGAGTTACTCCAACTTAGAAGATATCAACTCAGGTTTCAGCTTTCGAAAAAAAAAATTTGAATTTTATCCAAACATCAAGTGTCCTCTACTTAAAGGCGATGGATACATTCATTATCTTGATTGTGGTGATTATTTCACAGGTGTCTGCATAGGTACAAACTCATCAAGTTGTATATATTAAATTGTGCAGTTTTCTGTATATCAGTTATACTTCAATAAAACTGTTAAGAATAGAATAAACAGAATAAAACTTGGGAACATGAGAACATTTTATTTCACAAATTCATTTTCTAGGACTACTGTCTAAGAACTCTGGACCATTACTCTCTAAGATTTTTTTTTTAATTTTATTTATTTATTCATTTGAGAGAGAGAGATGACAAGTAGGCAGAGAGGCAGGCGGAGAGAGAGGGGGAAGCAGGCTCCCCGCTGAGCAGAGACCCCGATGTGGGGCTCGATCCCAGGACCCTGAGATCATGACCTGGGCCAAAGGCAGAGGCTTAACACACTGAACCACCCAGGCGCCCCCTCTCTAAGAATTTTTAATCATCTATATTTGGGGTATCTCTAAGTTATGGAATTTTATTACTAAAGTATCTACAGTGTCATTTGAAATTAGTTTCATGTGTTAGTTAATGTATCTGTACTTGACATTGGAAAAATATTAGAAGGTAGATTTTCATTTACAGGTTTAGAGTGGCCCTCCTAAATTATTTTTCTAGTACATTGATTTGGAGTAACTTCTGAAATGTCCAACATGGGTCTAGAAAGATATTCAGAGGAACTGGCAATGGGAAAGTAAAACTGGGAAGGTGGACTCTTTTGCCTTAAAGAGAGCTAATTTCTCTCTTAAGCAGTATAAGCATACACTTTGTTAGCCATAGGCTTAATGTTAATCTAACCAGTTAAGAAAAAAAATCTTAGAAATATGATGAATATGTGAATATTAGGAAAAATATATACTCCCTAATCTTCATATTTCTCTCCATGTGGAGGGGAATTCTTTTAAGACTAATTTTCAAAAGGTAAAAAAAAAATACAATATTCATACAATTATTCAACAAACATATGCAAAGTACTTTATTCAACTAGTTAAACAGTAAGATGGTAAGGCTGTTTGAAAGGAGAATTCAAGGAATAAACACTATATAATCAAATGATGACTCTTTGGTATCTATTAGATACTGAATTGATTAATATCTTATAGTGCCCTGAAACTATAATCTTTAGGATATCTTTTCTACTGAACAGAAATCTACAGTTAATGTGTATTTCAAGGTGTGTGGACTTTAAGCAAAAAGTAAACAACAAAGTCAGATTCCTGTGTATTTTCCTGAATAATTAAGAAATTTTTGGATGAACTTGTAAAATAATGACATTGTAAAGATGGGCAGTCATTCTACTTTATTTCTAGGGTTTGAAGATTTTTTTTCAATAATTCATTTATGCAATTCTCCTGACACTCTCCTATCTCTCCTTCCACTGGTGTTGAAAAGACTTATCTGACAAGTAGAATTAGGGGGGTTTGGGTGGGCTTTTTGGCTTTGATTTTATCTCTGTAACTTCCCCCGCCCATTTCTTTTTATTGTGGGAAAAAGTGTATATCATAGAATTTACCATTTAAAAAATTTTAAGAATACATACAGTTCAGTATATTTACATTGTTGTCCAGCCATCACCTCTATATAGCTACACTACTTTTTCCATTTTCCCAAATAAAACTCTATACCCATGACAGGTAGATTTTGAACAAGGATCTGTGTATGCTAGATCTATCCTGTTCCCTTTCCTCTTTTATGTTGTCTTTTCTACAGCTAGATTTAAACCTGCCTGAAGTCATTCAATAGAAGATATACCCCTGGTTGGTGGGGTAGATTTGGATCTAGTCATGACTAACTTGAGAATTTCTTATTGCAATGTTCAAAGCCATCTTTTCAATACTTCTATTTGTAATAAAACTGGAATTTACTTGCCTACTTTCTCTGTCTAACTGACTCAGAAATCAAGCAAAGAATAAGGGTGGAATTCCTTCATAATCCCAACAATGGCAAGGAACCCAAATGCTTCTGTGAATATTATGTGGCATTACACATGGCAATACACTTCTGTTGTGATGAGCACTAGGTGTTATATGCAACCAATGAATCACTCAACAGTACAAAAAATAATAATTAATTATTATACATAATTAATTATATATATATACACATATATGTATAAAACTGGTCTTTGCCTCAGAAATTCCTCTTCTGATAATTTATACTAAAGAAATAAATGGTATTAATATAATACATAATGTTATAATGGTTAAATATGGGAAGCTTTACCAAATAATGGCTTGTCCATATAAAGAGTCTAATGCAGAAAAAAATTGTGATGCAAATCTATATTTTTACCATGGAAAAGTATTTACAGTTACCGTTCAGAAAGAGATTATATACTATTTTCACATGTATACATATTTGCACATTTTTCCACTGAAAGTACAGACTTAAGGCAGTTTTGTTGTCTTTTGTTCATATTTTGTTATCTCTAGGTTGAGAGTAGCCAGAAATATCTTTTCATCAGAAAATCACTGCGTTACCCTTAGAATGCATCTAATAAAATTGTTGCACCTTATTGTCTCCAAGGACATGATTCCCACTGCTGCCTCTATTATATATTTTGCCAAAATGCAGTGCATATTAGAATCATTAGTCATGTTCAAACTTCGGTCACAGAGGACCCTTTCTTTACCCATATAGAGAGCTCCTTAACATCCATAACAGTCCAAGGTAACAAAACACTCATGTAACTTCACTGTGTAAAAGTCTATCTTTGCCCAGGGAAGTCATAAATCATCTGTCAAAATCTTCTAATAATCATATTAGATTGCTCATCATTTAAAACAAATGACAAGGATTTTTTTCAGGTTTGCTATATAAGAAATTTTTTCCTAGATTTAAAGTGGAATAAAATCTTCAAAGAGAGTTTGTTGGCAACTCAGAGAACACTATCTGCAGTAAAACAAAACAAAACAAAACAAGACAAAACAAAAACTGTCTGAGACTGTGTATGTGTCTGTGAGTGGGGCATTTGTACACATATTTGACTCCACGTACACTTCCAGTTTCATCATGAGGACCATCACAATTACACAGTCACCTAAAGCCATGATTACCTCCCATGAGAGTAAGTATATTCTTATTTGGTAATTTCAGTTTCTTTCTTCATTCAACATTCTAGTTCCTTGGTCTCTAAAATATCAGACTGATCTATAGACTGATCTATTTAAATATGAGATGGGAATAAATTAACTTGGATATCTCTGAGTAAGCAAGTAGTTATTTAAAATGTTATTTCCTTGTAGAAAAATTAAATTTTAAGGGATTTGACTCACTGGAGATATTTGATACACATATCAGTGGAGATGGGTCAATACCTGGTCACTCTTTTTTTTAATTAGCCTACTCACGTCTTTTATTTTTTTATTTAATTTTATTTTTTCAGTGTTCCAAGATATATTGTTCATGCACTACTTGTTCACTCTTTTCATCTTTAGTATCTACAGCAATACCAAACATATCATAGGTTCTCAATAAATATGTTTTGAATTAATTCATAGAAATAGGAGGAACAAACAGAAATGACCTGGCCCACAACATCACACTTACCAATCAATATATATTTATATCAAGATGCACCTGTGCCTTCATTAGAGTGCCACATTATTAGCAATGTTGTTGTTAGCGAACAGTGAGCTAATTATAAACACAAATTCTCCTTGAACTACACTAAATTGAAAATACACCTGAATTAGAGTGGTTTACGAGGACACTCACTTAATATCCCAGGATCACAGAAGATAAGTGTTGGTGATCAGAATGAAAGGAGAGTTTGGGAATCTAGCACTGTACTCTGAGTTAGAATGCCACAAGGAAGCACTGAGAGCTTTAAGGAATTTTCTCAGTTTGGTTCAGAGGGTTCAATTCCTATATGATCCTGTTTAAAAGGGTGCCTAGTTATCAGTTAATTATTTCTCCCCTTGACCATAGATTAGTGCTACTTTTCCGCAGAGATGCCTACAATCCGAGATAATTTCCTATCTATAGGACTCTGACATTGTTTTATGTTACTGTCTTGATAGAATTAGCATGCTTCAATTCACCAGACTTTAGAAAAGCACACTTCTATGTTTCTTGTTGGGTCCAGACTGCTAAAAATTAGTGAAACCATTCATATAACAAACTAACCAATTTTTCCAAAAGAAATCCTTTTCTTTCTTGGACTGGAGATGGAAAAAAGGACATAGACTCTTTATTTACAAAAGGAAATAGCTGCCCATATAATTAATAACATAATGATAGTTGAGAATGATATCTGAAATACCTATTGCCTCATGTCCAAAATTGCAGATTCAATGAACTCAGCCCTTAGTATTTCTGTGCAGAGCACTTAACAGGTTATCAGAGGCACCAAAAATCACAAGATTTATAAAAAATTCAGGAAAGGGTGCCTGGCTGGCTCAGTCAGTTGTGTTCTACCCTTGATTTTGGCTCAGGTCATGATCTCATTGTGATGAGTTTGAGTCCCTCCTTAACTCTAGCTGAGCATGGAGCCTGCTTGAGATTCTCTCTCCCTTTCCTTTTACCCCTCCCCCCATGCTCACACACATGCTTGCTCTCTCATTCTCTCACTTTCTCTTTCTCTCAATAGCATGCAAAATAAAATTTGTCAACACTGGCAAGTTGGTCATAAGAACTATCATAAGAATAGTCATATATCAAAAGCTAATGACATACTATATGGTGACTAACATAACATAATAAAAAAATAATAATAATAAAGAATAGTCATAGACTACAGTGGGAATATTAAGAGTAAAAGCTATTTCTATCTCATAGGATTATGCATAGAATCCTAGTAAAATGTATACCTAAACCAAAACTTTGAAAGAGGGATAGGGAGGGAAGAGGGTGCAAGTATAAAAATCACTAAAGACAAAAGGATCAGCATATAGGAATTTCCACAGATAATTTTAAGCATGTCCTTTTATGGGAACTGCTAGTAAATAACTGAACCAAATTGAATGAGGAGATGTGAAACCAGCAGCCTGACTTTGTAGACTGTACTCTTTGTCACTATGAAATACTATATTTCTTTTTATTGTACTATAATTAAGTCTTATATTCATTTCAGGTGTACAATATAATGATTCAACAATTCAATACGGTACTCAGTGTTCATCAAGGTAAATATATACTCTTAATCCCTTTATCTTGTTCACCCAGGCTCCACCCATCTCCCCTCTGGTTACCACCAGTCTGGCCCCTCTATTTAAGAATCTGTTTTCTAGTTTGTCTCTTTTTTTCTTTGTTCATTCATTTGTTGTTTCTTAAATTCCACAGATGAGTGAAATCATATGGTATTTGTCTTTCCGTGACTGACTTATTTCATTTAGCATTATATCCTGCAGATCCACTCATGCTGCTGCAGATGGCAATATTTCATTCTTTTTTAAGCCTGAGTAATATTCTTTTATATATCATAGTGGTATATGCATACTAGGATGGTAAGATAGTAGCCAGCGTAAGTATACTAGGAGAATAGAACAAGAAATGCTTTTGACTGTATGAATTAATACTGGAAATATTAGAAAGATCTCCATATGCTCACTAAAAAATTAAATTTTATAATGAAGGCAAAAGGGAGTGATGGAGAGGATTAAAACTACTGCTTGGGTTACAAAAATTCCATTTACAAATTCTGAAAACAATACATAAAAGTTTATTTTTTAATTCAACTTAGTATCAGGGTCTTCCCTCTCTAACTAATTCCACCATCTATCTATCACATTCTCATGAATCATTACCGTATATCTATTGCCGCCCTCAACACAGCTTCACCTTAATTCTGGTACATTTGCACACTTCTGATATTAAGAGGTAAAGAAATATCAGCATCCATCAGAGTTGGCATTACCAAAATATGCATCATCTTTTCAGGTCCTCATATACCTATTTTGTCTCTACTAGTTTGGGATTGACCTCTTATTTCCCTTCCCATATTACTCTTATGGTCTAGTGGTTTTCTGTATAAGCTTTAAGACACTTTGAGTATTTCTGCAGCAAATTGCAATACAGGAAAATGTATGAAGTATCAAGTGTTCCGTTTTAGTTTCCTTGTCACCATTAGGCATGAGAACAACCCTCTTCTAATTCTATACCAGTCTTGAAAATGGAAAAACTATGTGACTTTCTAAAGCCCTTTTAGCCTGTGTTCAAAGAGCAACTAATTACTTCCTATTATTTTCCTCCTTAGATCTCTACAAGGAAAAACAAAAACAAAAACAATACTTCAGAAGTGTATCTCATGTTCTTTCCTTCTGTTATTCTGGCTCTGTATCACTGGAAGATAGCAAAGGGCCCCAAGCATAGAGATCTCATGCAGAACCATCAAATTCTCTAACTATCCCCCAATTTTCTTATCCCCTGCTAAACAAATTTCATAAATTCTCTAAAAATGAAAAGACTTGTCCTTAGTCACTACTCTGAAAGAAATATTTATTGCCTGAAAATATTCCATTAATCTAAATGCTTGATGCCTTTGAAACTTAAAATCCATAAATATATTCCTTCTTCTACTCTTCTCAATTATGTAAAGCCAAAATGAATTAACTTTCATGTAACGGAGAGATGGATCAAGAGTTTTAAGGAAACATCTAGTATGGGATGAATGTCAGATAATAACAGTTCAGAAACTTTTTTTTTCACAAAACATAAGGGAGAATTAATCATATCTGGGTTTTTAAAAAAATGATTCTGATTGCATTGAGTTTTAAAATATTGAAGGGAGAAGCAAAGGCATATGTTAAAGTGTATGTTAATACACTTTTGCAATATTTTAACTATGAGATAAAGAAACCCAGAGTAAATTAGTATTTTGAGTGAGAGAGTAAAAGAAACAAATTAAGAAGAGAACCAAAATGGCAAGACCAAGTGTTAAACTGAAAATGTGAGAAAAGAAAAAGGAATAATAAAGAATGTCCTTATATGAGACTTAAGATTGACAAGAAAGGATATACAAATCTGAGAGGCATATTTAAATCTTGAAATATGCACATCTACAGGACTCTCAATAAGACTAAGATAACAAAATAAGGATACTAAGTGTAATTAATAATAATGAGTGTTTACCATATTCTAAATGCAGCTGTATATATTTTATCTATATTATCTAAATTTCTCAGTATAACCCTAAAATGTAAAAATTATTTTACCTGAATTTTGCACATTAAGCAAATTGCTCAAAGCCACTCCAAAAGGAAGAAGGGAAAGTGTAAACTCAAACCCTCGAAGTCAGATCTAGATGTCCAGAATAAGCTGAATGTTGAAATCAGAACAGTGTAAAGATGTATTTTTCCCTGGCAATATAAATTCGGGGATTACCAGCCTATTTGAAATCACCTTACTTATAAGAATTGCCTCATTTATAAGAGAGAGTGAAAGAAAGGATTTTCTAGAGAAGAGATTTCAGATGAATAAACAACCACAGGGATTAGGGGGGAAAAAACCATGAAAGAGAATGAAAAAGAATAGACAAAGCAGTAGGAAGAAGTTCAAGGAAATGTGACATAGTGGGAATAAGGCTGTAAAGAGTTTCTTAAATTAGCAGTTTATAGTCTCATATGTCACAGAGTTTGAGTTAAGTGAAAACTGATTTTGTTTAATGAGTGAAACAAAAGGGAGGTTAGCGGTGACTTTGGCTAGAGTAGTTTAAATGTTGCAATACTCAGATGAGTTGATGTACAAATGGTTACTAGGACAGAGGAGACAATTGCCATGTAGGTGAAATTTAAGCGAAAATGTGTAAGTATAATTAAGAAATGGCTTAAACCTCTTAAACCTAATATTGCTAAATGTCATTTGTAATAAGGTGGTTGATGGTGTTTCAAACTGAAACAAGGCTAGCCAAAAACAAACAAACAAAAAAAAAACAGGGATATGGCTCTTCAACTCTATAAACATACTTCCAACATTCCCTTACTTCTTTGTAATAAATTCTGAATCCAACACATTGCTATGCAATACATCCAAGCAGTGATAAGTCGTTCTCAAATGTGTTTAGAAAGAAACAATGGAAATTCAGTTTAGAATTTTAATATCAAGAATCGGCTCTTAAGGAGAACCCTTTGACATGAAAAAAGGGGGAAAAGTTCTCAAGATCTAGAGAATACAAAATAGTAGCAGTTAGAGTATGTTAGGACTTTTACTATTAAAGAAATCTAGAAGAAAGTACTGAATGAGACATTACAATCCCAGACCTCAGCTTGCAACCTGGGGAGAAATTCTTCTTCACACAAGGATATCCCAGGAAGCGTCAAAATATCTCACATAGATATTCTATTCTGAAAGTAGAAAGAAAATACAGCCAAAGGTAAATATTACAATGTTAAATGTGTACCTTTGAAGTAAAATTTCTATGGTGAAAACCTGAAGAAAAAATTGGACTGTTAACACATTCAAATGAATCTTGAAGAAAATATAGCCAATAAAAATGTCTTTTTTTCAATAAAAATGTCATAAACACACTTCCAAGAAGATGGTCTAAATAAGCTGACACAGGGTAAACTATGTAGTAAGTACTCATTGTCTATTTAACAACTAACACACATGTAAACTTTAATACTGGGATTCTCTTGTCAAAGACCATTGTTAGTTTTTCTTAAAATCATCTCTGTGGGAAGCATGTCTGCAGACAGAAAATTTTGGGAGAGCAGAATTGTTGATTCAAAAGCAATTTATGGAAGGAGGATTTTTTTTCAATGATGTTTATAAGATGATACGTTGAACTGACACCAAGTATAGCTAAGTTGTAGATTTATTAGAAGCAGCAGCAGAAAATAAGTACGTGATTCAAATGTGAATAGTCACTTTGTGTGATGCCAAGAGGTATTCAAACATTGCCATGTGTTATGTGCTCACTTCTCAACTAACCAGTTGTATAGGAATCACTCTCAGATTTACTTCTCTTAAAGTTAGACACTGGCCAGGACTTTGGCGTTCTTCATATATCCTTCTTTATTGTTTCAAGCAGACTGGGCAAAAAACAGTAGTCAAGGATGAGAAACCAAACAGCACTACCAACTTTCATCTTGCTGGGACTGACAGAGGACCCTCGACTGAAAATTTTGCTCTTTATATTTCTGTTTCTTTCCTACATGCTAAGTATATCTGGAAACCTAACCATCATCACCCTCACTCTGATTGATTCCCACCTTAAAACACCAATGTATCTTTTCCTCCAAAATTTCTCCTTCTTAGAAATTTCATTCACAACTGCTTGTGTCCCCAGATTCTTATATAGCATATCATCTGGGGACAAGTCCATTACCTATTATGCTTGTGTCAGTCAACTGTTGTTTACAGACCTCTTTGCAGTAACAGATTTTTTTCTCCTGGCCACCATGTCCTATGACCGCTATGTGGCCATCTGCAAACCCCTGCATTACCTGACCATCATGAGCAATAGAGTCTGCAAGAACTTCATCCTCTTCTGTTGGGTAGCAGCACTGATCATCATTCTCCCACCAATTAGTCTAGGTTTGGGCCTGGAATTCTGTGATTCAAACATCATTGATCATTTTTGTTGTGATGCATCCCCTATCCTGAAGATCTCTTGCTCAGACACATGGTTGATAGAACAGATGGTTATCGTCTGTGCTGTGTTGACCTTCATCATCACCCTCATGTGTATAGTTCTTTCCTACATTTATATCATTGGGACCATTCTAAGGTTTCCCTCTGCCCAGCAAAGGAAAAAGGCCTTTTCCACTTGTTCTTCCCACATGATTGTTGTTTCCATTACTTATGGCAGCTGCATCTTCATTTATGTCAAACCTTCAGCCAAGGATGAGGTAGCTATTAATAAAGGGATTTCACTTCTTATTACTTCTGTCTCACCAATGTTGAATCCCTTTATTTACACACTGAGAAACAAGCAAGTGAAGCAAGCTTTCCATGACTCAATTAAAAAAATTGCATTTCTCTCAAAGATGTAAAGGAGAAATGAGTCTATGAATCCAGCTGAAAGGAAGGACAAAGAGGCTTCTAAAACAGTTCGTCTCTATATCATTTATTCTCCAGTCATACGGACACTCTCACTTTCTTTTTAAACAACTTACTGTGAGCACTATTCCACTTTTTTACTCTCTGCTATAACTAAACTCTGTGCCTGTTTGCTCTTAGTGTCTGACAGAAATTGATGTTTGTCAAACATGTTGAATGTTATCCCTGGAAACACAGTAGACCACATTTTTTCTTTTTTTTTTTTCTTTTTTGCCATATTTCTACACTGTCAGGTGTGACTATGTAGCCTCTGTTATAGTTAACAGAATGTCTGTGGAAGTGATATGCACCATTTTTAAACCTGGCCTATAAAATATCTAATATGTGATTCACCAATGCTTTTTTCCCCCACCTACCAGCTAGATGCCAGGTTTAATGATTTTGTAAGCTTCACATTGGTGATGAATGAAGCTGATTTTCCATCTCAGCTATAGTCTTCATCCAAAGATAGCAGTCACAGAAAACTTGATAAAGTTTCTTCCTTGCCCCACCTCAACTCAGCTGTCACCAGTTTGGACAGGTAAAGTATTACAGAACTATCCCTGTTACTTAGTTAAGGGAACCACATTCATAGTTACCTCTACTTTAGCTAAATGGATGAAATTATTACCTCTACTAAGGAATCGCTAGAAGTATGTACTGTTGAATTTAATGGTATGAATATTATGTCTTGACTATTGGCATCATCTTCCTCAGACACCCATAAATTCAAATCTAGCCCAGAACAACCATATGAGGAAAATAGTACTAAAAATAATATATGCAAAAAAATAATATGTACAAAGTTGTTAAGTTATAATACTACCCACCCCTCTTTCACATCTCCTGGTCCTATAAACCTTTCCAGTTAAGTGCCCATATTACCTTCTCTCATCTTCACTGTGAGGAGACAATTATTTAAATAAAATTTTATTTTTATTTAAATTTGGTCAACCATTTTTTTTTTAAATAACTAGTGTTTAACTGCCCTTTCCAATTTTCAAGGAGTCCATTGCATAGAGAGCATTATGGAATACAATATGTCTATATAATATTTTATTTTTCTTGACCCTTTGTGTACATTGGTAAGAGTAAAGTATGTAACTGTATCAGAAGGAATATATTCCATATACTCTACAAGGGATTGTGCAAATAGATGTAGTCCCTCAATCTCTTGCAGATTCCCTAAGCTTAAATTTAGTCCCCTGTACAAAGGTTTGCCATTCTAAATCACAATGCTCACTACATTTGGAACTCTTACAAGCTAGGATAAATTGAATAAATCTGAATGGGCATTATAAGATGTGCATGTTGAGCTAAAGTGGCTTTCTCACACATTACAATTGACATTTCACTAGCAATTCTTCAGTGACATCTTAATAATTGATCTTTATTCATCTTATTCTTTGAAAGTATGTTTCTCTGAAGATCTGTCATTAGTTAATCCCTTTTAAGGGGACTTCACCAGGTCATGTCTTCCTTTCTGCTACCATACACCCTGCCCCCTGGGTCCTTGGTCACAGCTTTGACCCAACACTACTAAGGCCAGGCTGTCACCACTCCGCACTCCAACCCTGGGGCCTAAAATGCAGCTATGACTAGACTGCACTGTTCTGTGCCCAGCCCCCTGGGGCACTACTGCTCCCTCCCTAGAAGTAGAAATACTGCCCCCCACCTAGTGGGCACCCTCACACTCATTTGGAGACTCAAGTCTTTTCCCACCAAAGCCAGTTTGAAAAAACTGCAAGAGGCAACTGTTGCCTCAAATTTGTAGACATCAGTGCAAAACCAGTAGAAACATGAGAAGGTAAAGCCATATGACACCATCAGGGAAGCACAATAACTTTTCAGTACTGAGAACAAAGAAATGGAAATCTATGAATTATGTGAAGTAGAATTCAAAATAATTATCCTGAAGGGCATGAATAAATTGTGAGGCTCTAACTACAATGTGGATAATAATTAATAATACCATATTATACACTTGAAATTGGTTGGGAAATCTTAAACATTCTCACCACAAAATTAAAAATTTTATACATATAAGGTGATGGATGTGTTAATTCACTTGATTGTGGTAAGCATCTCACAATGTATATGCGTATTAAATCATCATTAAATCATTATATTCAATTTTATTTGCCAATTATTCCTAATAAATCAGGAAAAAAACAGACACATATATATATAAAATAATCAATTAATAATAAAAACAGAAATAGGCCCATGAAATATAAAAACAGAAGAATCATAAAAATCTAGGAGGTATTTCTGAAAACTATAAATAGTAATCATTTTGCCTTTTCTTAAGAGATTTTTTCTTTTTTATTATCTGGATAGCTATATTTATACTAAGTATTAATTACATTAATTACATTTTATAGAATTAGTACATTAGAAAAATTGTCCTTATCATCTTACAAATACTTAAAATGATGTTGAAATAAAAGAAAAGAAAGTTGCATTTTGCATTGTAATCTGGTATTTATTATTGTATACCTGGCCTTTTCTGATGTTAATGTTATTTATACTGTGTCTCAGGATATTTTTCCCAGCTCTGTTTGTTCCACTCTGTATTTCCAAGTCTTACATAAGAGATTCATTAGTAATGTTTAGGACATAACCACGAAGGACATATGTGTTTATTTCACTTAAATGAAAATTGGGTCAATTTTACCAATTCAGAAATATTTTCCTGTGCTAGAAATATCAGAATATCAATTTTTACAGAAACAGAGATCCTTTCCTACCCACTTAAACTATTATAAGCTCTGTAGTTAACAGGGTAAAGAAAATTTTTCCTGGGCTCACAAGGAGGCAGGCTTCCTGCTGAAAAACTCTTCATCTTATGTAGATGGTAGATCACTTAGTGAAAACTGCAATTGCTAAGCTCTCTGTGTAAGTCTGTATTCACAGAATGGCAATCAGAGCCCACCCACCTATCTCCATGATAAGACATTCCTGGATGACTTTTTTCACTCTTTGCAACTTTAGGGTTCACTAAACATCTGAGGTCATGACTATCAGAAAACTATTTTTTTGGCTTTTTTTTTCTTCCTTGAACTCTAGAATGATGTTTTCTCTGGGGAAAGTGTCTAAAACAAAATAATGGATATGATGTGTTATTTTAATGGTTTATGAAAGGTTTCGACAACCATTAACGAAGTGCGACTTTTCAGTATGAGTGACGAATATATGACAGTCACTGACAACCTGTTTTTACGTATCAATACACGAAGATAATCTAGAATGAAGATCATCATGGAATTTGGGAGGACACTCCTAAGCATCCTCTGCCACAATCTCACCCTCATTTTAAGCAAGAACTATGCAAAAAATAAAAATAAAAAATTAACAAAAACTATGCATAAAATGTGTAAATTTTATCTCCATTGAGAGATTTGTTTGCTGACATTTTACCAGTGGGT
This sequence comes from Martes martes, assembly GCF_963455335.1. Taxonomy (NCBI): domain Eukaryota; kingdom Metazoa; phylum Chordata; class Mammalia; order Carnivora; family Mustelidae; genus Martes; species Martes martes. Next base: position 90,391,639 of record NC_137895.1, on the reverse strand, counting down.
GATCTTGCTCTCTAATAGTCATTTACATTTTAATGTAAAGTCTATGTTTAATCTCTGTATCTTAATGTCAATGTCAATTTCATGACAGTGTTCTTAATAATGCAAATAACAACTGGGAGAAAATGGTGTGTGTGTGTGTGTGTGTGTGTGTGTGTGTGTGTGTGTTTAAGAAAAGATACCATCCTCAGCACATACAGGCTGAATGAGGTGTCTCGGGATGAGTTACTTATCAGGAATTGTGGTGATGGGAATGGAGGAGATGTGTCTGGGCTGCAGATCCAGTTCCTTTCTATACCACCATTGGAAATGCTGTGTTTTCCCTTAACCTGGTATTGACATGCCATGGTTAACTGTGACCTGTTCTTACTCTCATTTTGCTTTTCTATATTCTTTAGGTTAAACTATGGGACTAGGTACAAGGTGGAAGATGATAACTGTCCTTTCTAATTATTAAAAAAGAAACTTCTTAATGCAACCAAGTGCAACTCCATGTAGCCATCTAATTGAGGCCTCTAAAGCAAATGCTTTTAATTCAGCAATGTGGGAAAATGACAAAATATGCAATGATTGAAGATGGGGAGTACTTGAGTTAGTTGCTATGTAAGTAATCAGATCAGAGAAAGGGCCAAATATGTAATACTAATTGACCCAAAAAATTTCAAATAATTGAATCAGTTTGGTACATCTGAAACCAATGTAATATTGTGTGTCAACTATACTCAAATAAAAAAACTTTATAATGAAAAAATAAGAGGCTCTTGGGTGACTCATCCTGGTAAGTGTCCAGGTCTTGATTTCAACTCAGGTCATGATCTTGGGGTCATGTGATCAAGACCTATATTGGGCTCAGCATTCAGTGGGGAGTCTGCTTGAGATTCTCTCTCTCTCCTGCTTTTCCCCCATCTCCCACTCCCTCTCTCTCTTTCTCTCAAAATACATAAATCCTATATACTATGCAGTATTATGCCTCCATCAGAAAGGATGAATATCCAACTTTTATATCAACATGGATGGGACTGGAAGAGATTATGCTGAGTGAAATAAGTCAAGCAGAGAGAGTCAATTATCATTTGGTTTCACTTATTTGTGGAACATAAGAAATAATATGGAGGACATTGGGAGATGGAGAGAAGTGAGTTGGGGGAAATTGGAGGGGGACACAAGCCATGAGAGACAGTGGACTCTGAGGAACTAACTGAGGGTTTTGGAGGGGTGGGGGTGGGAGTTTGGGTGAGCCTGGTGGTGGGTATTATGGAAGGCACGTATTGCATAGAGCACTGGGTGTGGTGCATAAACAATGAATTCTGGAACACTGAAAAGAAATTTTCAAAAAATATGGTACTGGCATAAAAACAGACACATAGACAAGTGGAACAGAGTAGAGAGCCCAGATATGGACCCTCAACTCCATGGTCAAATAATCTTCGACAAAGCAGGAAAAAATATCTGGTGGAAAAAAAGAACAGTCTCTTCAGTAAATGGTGCTGGGAAAATTGGACAGTTATGGGTAGAAGAATGAAACTCGACCATTCTCTTACACCATACACAAAGACAAACTTGAAATGGGTAAAAGACCTCAGTGTGAGGCAGGAATCCATCAAAATCCTAGAGGAGAACATAGGCAGTAATCTCTTCACAACTGGCCACAGCAACTTTCTTTCAAGACATGCCTCCAAAGGCAAAGGAAACAAAAGCAAAAATGAACTTTTGGGACTTCATCAAGATCAAAAGCTTCTGCAAAGCAAAGGAAACATTCAACAAAACAAAGAGGCAACCCACGGAATGGGAGAAGATATTTGCAAATGACAGTGCAGACAGAAGGCTGATATCCAGGATCTATAAAGAACCCCTCAAACTCAACACACACCAAATAGACAATCATGTCAAAAAATGGGCAGAAGACATGAACAGACACTTCTCCAATGAAGACATACAAATGGCTAATAGACACATGAAAAAATCATCATCACTAGCCATCAGGGAGATTCAAATCAAAACCACATTGAGATATCACCTAACACCAGTTAGAATGGCCAAAACTAGCAAGACAGGAAACAACGTGTGTTGGAGAGGATGTGGAAAAAGGTGAATCCTCTTACACTGTTGGTGGGAATGCGAGTTGTTACAGCCATTTTGGAAAACAGTGTGGAGATTCCTTAAGAAATTAAAAATAGAGCTTCCCTATGACCCTGCAATTGCACTACTGGGTATTTACCCCAAAGATACAGATGTAGTGAAAAGAAGGGCCATCTGTACCCCAATTGTTCATAGCAGCAATGGCCACGGTCGCCAAACTGTGGAAAGAGCCAAGATGACCTTCAACGGACGAATGGATAAGGAAGATGTGGTCCATATACACTATGGAGTATTATGCCTCCATCAGAAAGGATGAATACCCAACTTTTGTAGCAACATGGATGGGACTGGAAGAGATGATGCTGAGTGAAATAAGTCAAGCAGAGAGAGTCAATTATCATATGGTTTCACTTATTTGTGGAGCATAAGAAATAACATGGAGGACATGGGGAGATGGAGAGGAGAAGGGAGTTGGTGAAAATTGGAGGGGGAGTCGAACCATGAGAGATTGTGGACTCTGGAAAACAATCTGAGTGTTTTGGAGGGGCAGGGGGTGGGAGGTTGGGTGAGCCTGGTGGTGGGTATTATGGAGGGCACATTTTGCATGGAGCAATGGGTGTGGTACATAAACAATGAATTCTGGAACACTGAAAAGAAATTTAAAAATAAAGAAAAATTTTTTAAAAATTAAAAAGATACATAAATCCTGAAAATTTTAAATAAATAAATAAAACACTTTATCGTTTTAATAAAAAGCTAACCATTTAGCTTTCGGTGAGTTATAATCTTTTTGCTGGTGGAGTGTTCTTCCTCAAACTTAATAGCTGCTAAGCTGATAGGGTCGTGGTTGCTGATGGTTGGAGTGACTGTCACAATGCCTTAAAAATGTTTTTTTCATTCTAGAAATGCTTTTTGTTTGTTTGTATGTTTTTAGTTTTTTTTGGTGGTGCTTTAGATAAATCTTATCCATCCTTCAGAGTTCATCATAACTGTCACTGCCTTGGGAAATCTTTCTTTGGTCACTTCCCTATCTATGCCTAATCAGATAGCTGAATTTTCTTCCCATTTCCCCCGTACCTATCAACCCACTTTCCCACATCCTGCTTGTGGAATTCTTCTGTGTACAAGAAAAGCTTCTTTTCTCTACCTTTGAGGCACTTGGCAAATCTCATGGTAACAATATTCTTCCTATTGCAATAATTACCCCTATTGCAGTATGATCTCATACTTACAATAATCTTTTTAGAATAAACTCTCTCCTTACTAAGTCCAGATTTGTTTTGTTTTGTTTTGTTTATGACAATGTACAATAGTATGGATCCTTTCTGATTTTATCACGTGTTTAACCCTATAAGAGAATAAGCACAACTATCCTCCAAACAATACTTGAATGTGTTTTTATCAAGATTTTATTTATTCATCTGATAGAAAGAGAGCACAAGTAGGCAGAGAGGCAGGCAGAGGGAGAGAGAGAAGCAGGGTCCCCGCTGAGCAGGGAGCCCGATGCAAGCTTAATCCCAGGACTCTGGGATCATGACCAGACCTGAAGGCAGACACAAAAAACTGAGCCACCCAGGCACCCCAAAACAATACTTGAGTCTTACAACACCAATTAATAACAGCTATACTGCTCTATGCATTTGAAGAAAAAGAATGGCAAACCTGTTATAGAGAATTTAGTATACCAGTATTAATGATGTTAAGTGGAATTTTATCAGAGATATTTACTCTTCCCCCATAAAATAATCACTTCTGCTTTCAGGGGAACAAAAGGAGAGATCAGGGTGTCTCTTTACCACTGGACCTTGCTTTACTCTGTGTACCTAACATTCAACAACTTGCACATACAACCATGAAATACAACCGTACAATGATGAAAACTAGAGAACAACCACTAGAGTCAGGGATCTTCATTTCAATCCAAACTTCACCACTTCCCAGAGGCACCACATTACACAAGTTGCAAGACTCTAGTACTTTGATTTATCTGCAAACAGTAATAATAATTACAGCTGTGCCACAGAGCTGTAAAAATATGAACTAATGCTTATAAAGAGCTTTCTCCTATCAGCAGAGCCTTACTAGTAGCCTAGAGCAACAAAGTGGTAAGAGCTATACCTTCTCACACCCCTCGCTGGTGGCAGTGAGGCCTGGCATGGAGGTAATCATCCATCCCTACTCAGGCAATGAGGCTGTACGAGCCACTGCCCTTTTTCACTGGAAAGGTATCAGTTGGGCTGAGATGGGACCTGAAATTCCATTCATCAGCAACAAGGCAATATGACTCAGTGCACCAATTTTACCAGACTCTTATTGGTATTGGCAGGGCTTAATGTGAAACTGAACATGAACATCCACCCAGCCCTCATGTTACATCTCAACAAGGGAACTGCCTCCTAAAAAAATTTAAAAATCAAAAAAAGTATTGGGGAGGGTATGTGCTATGGGGAGTGCTGTGAATTGTGTAAGACTGATGAATCACAGATCTGTACCCCTGAAACAAATAATACACTATATGCTAATAAAAAAATAAGAAAACTCAGAACCCAATTTAAAAATAAGCAAATGATTTAAACAGATACCTTACCAAAGAAAATATACAGATGGCAACTAAATGCACCAAAAGATAATAAACACATTAGCTATTAGGTGTACAAAAATTAAAATCACAAGGAAATACCACAACACCTACTAGAATGTCTAAAAGTATAAAAATTGATCATACAAAATAAGTGGACCATAGGGGTGCCAGAGTGGTTCAGTCAGTTAAGTGTTGGCCTTCAGCTCAGGTCATGACCCCAGAGTGCTGGAATCAAGTCCCAAATTAGTCTCCCTCCCTCTCCTTCCTGCTCTGGTTCTCTCTCACTGTCTGTCTCTCTCTTTCTCTCTCCAATAAATAAATTAAGTCTTAGAAAGAAAGAAATGGAAGGAAGGAAGGAAGGAAGGAAGGAAGGAAGGAAAAGCCTCCTACACCACTGGTAGGACTGTAAAATCATGTGACTGCTTTGGAAAACTGGTTTCTTAAAAAGTTACATATATACTTTCTGTATGCCCCAGCCATTCCACTCCTAGGTGTTTATCCAATCTACAATGAAATGAAAGGATATGTCGTTAGAGAGATTTGTGCATAAAGGCTCATAGCAGCTTTATTTGTAAGTGCCTCAAAACTAAAATGACAAAATATCTTTTATCAGGTGAATAATAAGCAAATTATGATATATCCACAAATGGAATTTTTCTCAGAAATAAAAGGAGTGAGTTATAGATACACATAATAATGTGGATGAATCTCAAAAACTCATGTCGAATAAAATAAGCCAGAAGAAAAATGGTTGGCTATAAATAGCAGCAGTGAGGGTAGGGAGGTGGGGGCCAAGAAGGAAGGATTTGACAAAGGGCACAAGAAAACTTTGAAGAATAATTGATATATTATGATTGCGATTATGGTGTTATTTTCTTGGGAACATACAATATGTCAAAACGTATAAAATTGTACACTTTAAATATGTACAGCTTATTGAATGTCAATTGTATCTCAATAATGCTGTTTAAAAATTAAAAAGACGAAACAAAAAATAGATTTGACTCTATAAAACCATGAACTAGATGCCAAAAATCAGCAATGACACTTCTGTTAATTTTTAAAAAAATTTTTATTAACATATAAAGTATTATTTGTCACAGGGGTACAGAGCTGTGAATCGCCAAGTTTACACATTTCACAGCACTCACCACAGCACATAACTTCTCCAATGTCCATAACCCCATCACCCTCTCCCTACCCCCTCCCCATCACAACCCTCAGTTTGTTTTGTGAGATTAAGAGTCTCTTATAGTTTATCTCCCTCCCAATCCCATCTTGTTTCATTTATTATTTTCTTACCCCCCAAATTCCCCAAGTTGCATCTCCACTTCCTCATATCAGGGAGATTGTATGAAAGTTGTCTTTCTCAGAGGATTGACTTATTTCACTAAGCATAATACCCTCTAGTTCCATCCACGTCATCACAAATGGCAAGATTTCATTTCTTTTAATGGCTGCATAGTATTCCATTGTGTATATACAACACAGCGTCTTTATCCATTCATCTGTTGATGGACATCTAGGTTCTTTCCATAGTGTGGCTATTGTGGACATTGCTGCTATAAACATTCGGGTGTATGTGCCCCTTCGGATCACTACATTTGTATCTTTACAGTAAATACCCAGTAGTGGGATTGCTAGGTCATAGGGTAGCTCTATTTTCAACTTTTTGAGGAAACTCCATGCTGTTTTCCAGAGTGGTTGTACCAGCTTGCATTCCCACCAACAGTGTAAGAGGGTTCCCCTTTGTCCACATCCTCGCCAACATCTGTCATTTCCTGACTTGTTAATTTTAGCCATTCTGACTGGTGTGGGATGGTATCTCATTGTGGTTTTGATTTGCATTTCCCTGATGTCGAGTGATGTTGAGCACTTTTTCATGTGTCTGTTGGCCATCTGGATGTCTTCTTTGCATAAATGTCTGTTCATGTCCTCTGCCCATTTCTTGATTGGATTATTCGTTCTTTGAGTGTTGAATTTGATAAGCTCTTTATAGATTTTGGATACTAGCCCTTTATCTGATATGTCATTTGCAAATATCTTCTCCCATTCTGTCAGTTGTCTTTTGGCTTTGTTAACTGTTTCCTTTGCTGTGCAAAAGCTTTCGATCTTGATGAAGTCCCAATAATTCATTTTTGCCCTTGCTTCTGTTGCCTTTGGCGATGTTCCTGGGAAGAAGTTGCTGTGGCTGAGGTCGAAGAGGTTGTTGACTGTGTTCTCCTCAAGGATTTTGATGGATTCCTTTCTCACATTGAGATCCTTCAATCATTTTGAGTCTATTTTTGTGTGTGGTGTAAGGAAATAGTCCAATTTCATTTTTCTGCATGTGGCTGTCCAATTTTCCCAAAACCATTTGTGGAAGAGACTGTCTTTTCTTCCATTGGACATTCCTTCCTGCTTTGTCAAAGATTAGTTGACCATAGAGTTGAGGGTCTATTTCTGGGCTCTCTATTTTGTTCATTGATCTATGTGTCTCTTTTTGTGCCACTACCATACTTTCTTGATTATGATAGCTTTGTTGTACTGGAGCTTGAAGTCTGGAATTGGGATGTCACCAACTTTGGTTTTCTTTTTCAATATTCCTCTGGCTATTTGAGGTCTTTTCTGGTTCCATATATATTTTAGGATTAATTGTTCCATTTCTTTGAATAAAATGGATGGGATATTGATAGGGATTGCATTAAATATGTAAATTGCCTTAGGTAGCATAGACATTTTCACAATATTTGTTCTTCCAATCCATGAGCATGGAACATTTTTCCATTTCTTTGTATCTTCCTAAATTTCTTTCATGAGTACTTTATAGTTTTCTGAGTATAGATTCTTTGCCTCTAGATACCTAGATACCTAGGTTTATCCCTAGGTATCTTATGGTTTTGGGTGTAATTATAAATGGGATTGATTCCTTAATTTCTCTTTCTTCTGCTTTGTTGTTGGTGTAAAGAAATGCAACTGATTTCCGTGCATTGATTTTATATCCTGACACTTTACTGAATTCCTGTACAAGTTCTAGCAGATTTGGAGTGGAGTCTTTTGGGTTTTCCACATATAGTTTCATATCATCTGTGAAGAGTGATAGTTTGACTTCTTCTTTGCCAATTTGGATGCCTTTAATTTCTTTTTGTTGTCTGATTGCGGAGGCTAGGACTTCTAGGACTATGTTGAATAGCAGTGGTGATAATGGACATCCCTGCCGTGTTCCTGACATTAGTGGAAAATCTCTCAGTTTTTCTCCATTTAGAATGATATTAGTGGTTGGTTTTAATCTACTATTATTGTATTATTGTCAATGTGTTTCTATGATTTTGTTATTAATTGGTTTATATAGTTGGCTACTCCCGCGTTAGGGGAATAGATACTTGAAATTGTTAGATCTTCTTGTTGGACAGACCCTTTGAGTGTGATATAGTGTCCTTCCTCATCTCTCATTATAGTCTTTGGCTTAAGATCTAATTGATCTGATATAAGGATTGCCACCCCAGCTTTCTTCTGATGTCCATTAGTATGGTACATTGTTTTTCACCCCCTCAATTTAAATCTGGAGGTGTCTTTGGGTCTAAAATGCTTTCTTGTAGACAACATACTGAAGGAATTTTTTTTTTTTTATCTTTTCTGATACCCTGTGTCTTTTGATTGGGGCCTTTAGCCCATTTACATGAAGGGTAACTATTGAGAGATATGAATTTAGTGCCATTGTAATGCCTGTAAGGTGTCTCTGTTCCTTTCTGACCTACTACTTTTAGGATTTCTTTGCTTAGAGCACCCCTTTCAATATTTTCTGCAGAGCTGGTTTGGTGTTTACAAATTCATTCAGATTTGTTTGTCTTGTAAGATTTTTATTTTTCCTTCTATTTTCAATGATAGCCTAGTTGGATATAGTATTCTTGGCTGCATGTTTTTCTCATTTAGTGTTCTGAGTATATCATGCTGGTTCTTTCTGGCCTGCCAGGTCTCTGTGGATAAGTCTCCTGCCAATCTAATATTTTTATCATTGTCTGTTACAGACTTCTTGTCCTGGGCTGCTTTCAGGATTTTCTCTTTGTCACTAAGACTTGTAAGTTTTACTATCAGATTATGGGGTGTGGACCTATTCTTATTGATTTTGAGGGCGGTTCTTTGTGCCTCCTGGATTTTGATGCTTGTTCCTTTCAATATATTAGGGAAATTCTCTACAATAATTCTCTCCAATATACCTTCTGCTCCCCTCTCTCTTTCTTCTTCTTCTGGAATCCCAATTATTCTAATGTTGTTTCGTCTTATGGTATCACTTATGTCTCAAATTCTTCCCTCGTGGTCCAGTAGTTGTTTGTCTCTCTTTTGCTCAGCTTCTTTATTCTCTGTCATTTGGTCTTCTATATCACTAATTCTCTCTTCTGCCTTATTTATCCTAGCAGTAAGAGCCTCCATTTCTTAGTGCACCTCATTAATACTTTTTTTTTTTTATTTCAACTTGGTTAGACTTTAGTTCTTTTATTTCTCCAGAAAGGGCTTTTTTTCTCCAGATAGTGTTTCTCTAATATCTTCCATGCCTTTTTTGAGCCCGGCTAGCACCTTGAGAATTATCATTTTGAACTCTAGATCTGACATATTACCAGAGTCTGTATTGATTAGGTCCCTAGCCTTTTTTTTTTTCTTGTTCTTCTTTTTTTTTTTTTTGCGGTGAATTTTTCTGCTTTGTCATTTTATCCAGAAAAGAATATATGAAGGAGCAAATAAAATACTAAAAGGGTGGCAAAAACCCCAGGGAAATGTTCTTTAACCAAATCAGAAGAGACCCCAGATTGTGAGGGTAAGAAAGGTGGTAAAAAAAAGTTCAGAAAAAAAAAAAGAAAAAAAGAAAAAATATAAAAAAGAAAGTATATATATTAGAATGGTGACTAGAACAGTGTCACCCACATAATTTGGGGAGTATTTTGGTCTTTTAGAAGAAATTACCTCCCAAAATTTTAAAGAATGAAAAACATATATAAGGGTAAACACAATGAAGGGATGGAATATGACTATAAAGATGATTTTTTTTTAATTTCTAAAAAAGGAGTTGATAAGTTGATTAGGAGAATGAAGAAAAAGAAAGTGTAGAGTATTTGCTCAGGCTGGAGACTAGAACAAAGCCCTGTGCTAGATTTAGGATATATTTTGATCTATTAGAAGAGGTTGTATCCCAAATTTTTTTTAGAAGAAAAAACCCTATGTGTATACAAAAAATAAAGTTAGATACAATGAAGGATAAAATATGAATATAATAATGAAGTTTCAAAAAATATTTTCTTATGAAAGGTATTGTTAAGATAAGCTAGTTAAAAAACACTAAAAGAGGAAAGAGTAAAAGTTAAAAAAAAGCAGAAAAAAAATAAAATTACAAAAATTAATTAACTTTGCAAGACTAAAGAATCATGGGGAGAGGGGGAGGAGTCAAGATGGCGGAGAAGTAGCAGGCTGAGGTAGCAGATCAGCTAGATAGCTTATCTAACCATTGTGAACACCTACAATCCAATGGGAAATCGAAGAGAAGAAGAGCAACAATTCTAGAAACAGAAAACTGATCACTTTCTGAAAGGTAGGACCTGCGGAGAAGTGAATCCAAAGTGACAGGAAGATAGACCCCGGGGGAAGGGCCAGCTCCCGGCAAGCGGCAGAGCAACGGAGCACAAAATCGGGAGTTTTAAAAGTCTGCTCCACTGGGAGACATCGATCCAGAGGCTAAACCGGGGGGAAACCCAGGTGGGGTCAGCATAACTCCAGCTCCTGCGGGGTCACAGAAGGACCGCGGGTGTCTGAGTGCCACAGAGCTCGCAGGTATTAGAGTGGGGAAGCCAGCTACAGTGACAAAGCCGAGTAGTGAGCTCTCAGCCTGGGGTTACCTTGTGCTGGTCGCAGGCTGGGTGGGCTCGGAGCGTGGCGCTGGAGGCCACAGAGAAAGAAGCGACCAGGCGCTTTTCCCCAGGTTCTGGCAATTGACTGCTTTCCTCAAGGCGTGACCACAGGCCAGGGAGGCGGGGCGGTTGGGTGCTTTTCTCTGAGGGCGCACTGAGGTGCAGAACCCCAAGCTCTTGGCTCCTCTGGGCCGAATTGCGGTGCAATTCCGCCTTCGGCAGAGACACTTGAGAATCACTAAAACAGGTCCCTCACCCAGAAGATCAATAAGAAACCCATCCAAAACCAACTTCACTCACCAAGAACAGCGGAATTCCACAGCAGGAGAAAGCAAATCTTATCTGGACAAAATGACAAGGCAGAAAAACTCACCTCAAAAAAAAAGAACAAGAGGCTGTACCGAAGGCTGGAGACGTAATCAATATGGACCTTGGTAACATGACAGATCAAGAGTTCAAAATAACAATTCTCAAGTTGCTAGCCAGGCTCGAAAAAGGCATAGAAGATATTAGAGAAACCCTCTCCGGAGAGATAAAAGCCATTTCTGGAGAAATAAAAGAACTAAAGTCTAACCAAGTTGAAATAAAAAAAGCTATTAATGAGGTGCAACCAAAAATGAAGCTCTCACTACTAGGATAAATGAGGCAGAAGAAAGAATTAGTGACATAGAAGACCAAATGACAGAGAATAAAGAAGCTGAGCAAAAGAGAGACAAACAACTACTGGACCATGAGGAGAGGATTCGAGAGATAAGCGACACCATAAGATGAAACAACATTAGAATAATTGGGATTCCAAAAGAAGAAGAAAGAGAGAGGGGAGCAGAAGGTATATTGGAGAGAATTATTGGAGAGAATTTCCCTAATATGGCAAAGGGAACAAACATCAAAATCCAGGAGATGCTAAGAACGCCCCTCAAAATCAATAAAAATAGGTCCACACCCCGTCATCTAATAGTAAAATTTACAAGTCTTAGCGACAAAGAGAAAATCCTGAAAGCAGCCTGGGAAAAGAAGTCTGTAACATACAAGGGTAAAAACATTAGATTGGCAGTGGGCCTATCCACAGAGACCTGGCAGACCAGAAAGAACTGGCATGATATATTCAGAGCACTAAACGAGAAAAACATGCAGCCAAGAATACTATATCCGGCTAGGCTATCATTGAAAATAGAAGGAGAGATAAAGGGCTTCCAGGAAAAACAAAAGCTGAAAGAATTTGCAAACACAAAACCAGCTCTACAGGAAATATTGAAAGGGGACCTCTAAGCAAAGAGAGACCCTAAAAGTAGTAGATCAGAAAGAAACAGAGACAATATACAGTAACAGTCACCTTACAGGCAATACAATGGCACTAAATTCGTATCTCTCAGTAGTTACCCTGAATGTTAATGGGCTATATGCCCCAATCAAAAGACACAGGGTATCAGAATGGATAAAAAAACAAAACCCATCAATATGCTGCCTACAAGAAACTCATTTTAGACCCGAAGACACCTCCAGATTTCAAGTGAGGGGGTGGAAAACAAGGTACCATGCTAATGGACATCAGAAGAAAGCTGGGGTGGCAATCCTTATATCAGATCAATTAGATTTTAAGCCAAAGACTGTAATAAGAGATGAGGAAGGACACTATATCATACTCAAAGGGTCTGTCCAACAAGAAGACCTAACAATCTTAAATATCTATGCCCCTAACATGGGAGCAGCCAACTATATAAACCAATTAATAACAAAATCAAAGAAATACATCAGCAGTAATACAATAATAGCAGGGGACTTGAACACTCCCCTCACCGAAATGGACAGATCATCTAGCAAAAGATCAACAAGGAAATAAAGGCCTTAAATGACACACTGGACCAGATGGACATCACAGATATATTCAGAGCATTCCATCCCAAAGCAACAGAATATACATTCTTCTCTAGTGCACATGGAACATTCTCCAGAATAGACCACATCCTGGGTCATAAATCAGGTCTCAACCAGTATCAAAAGATTGGGATCATTCCCTGCATATTTTCAGACCACAATGCTCTGAAGCTCAAACTCAATCACAAGAGGAAATTTGGAAAGAACCCAAATACACGGAGACTAAACAGCATCCTTCTAAAAAATGAATGGGTCAACCAGGAAATTAAAGAAGAATTGAAAAAAAATTCATGGAAACAAATGATAATGAAAACACAGTGATTCAAAATCTGTGGGACACAGCAAAGGCAGTCCTGAGAGGAAAATATATAGCGGTACAAACCTTTCTCAAGAAACAAGAAAGGTCTCAAATACACAACCTAACCCTACACCTAAAAGAGCTGGAGAGAGAGCAACAAAGAAAGCCTAAACCCAGCAGGAGAAGAGAAATCATAAAGATTAGAGCCGAAATAAATGAAATAGAAACTAAAAAAAACAATAGAACAAATTAACAAAACTAGGAGCTGGTTCTTTGAAAGAATTAATAAGATTGACAAACCCCTGGCAAGACTTATCAAAAAGAAAAGAGAAAGGACCCAAATAAATAAAATCGTGAGTGAAAGAGGAGAGATCACAACCAGCACCAAAAAAATACAAACAATTATAAGAACATAGTACGAGCAACTCTACGCCAACAAATTTGACAATCTGGAAGAAATGGATACATTTCTAGAGACATATAAACTACCACAACTGAACCAGGAAGAAATAGATAACCTGAACAGACCCATAACCAGTAAGGAGATTGAAACAGTCATCAAAAATCTTCAAACAAACAAAAGTCCAGGATCAGGTGGCTTCCCAGGAGAATTCTACCAAACATTTAAAGAAGAATTAATTCCTATTCTCCTGAAACTGTTCCAAAAAATAGAAATGGAAGGAAAACTTCCAAACTCATTCTATGAGGCCAGCATCACCTTGATCCCAAAACCAGACAAGGATCCCACCAAAAAAGAGAATTACAGACCAATATCCTTGATGAACACAGATGCAAAAATTCTCACCAAAATACTGGCCAATAGGATCCAACAGTACATTAAAAGGATTATTCACCACGACCAAGTGGGATTTATTCCAGGGGTGCAAGGTTGGTTCAAGATCCACAAATCCATCAATGGGATACAATACATTAATAAAAGAAAGAACAAGAACCATATGATACTCTCAATAGATGCTGAAAAAGCATTTGACAAAGTGCAGCATCCCTTCCTGATTAAAAATCTTCAAAGTGTAGGAATAGAAGGCACATACCTCAATATTATCAAAGCCATCTATGAAAAACCCACCGCAAATATCATTCTCAATGGAGAAAAACTGAAAGCTTTTCGGCTAAGGTCAGGAACATAGCAGGGATGTCCGTTATCACCACTGCTGTTCAACATAGTTCTAGAAGTCCTAGCCTCAGCAATCAGACAACAAAAAGAAATTAAAGGCATCCAAATTGGCCAAGAAGAAGTCAAACTATCACTCTTTGCAGACGATATGACACTATATGTGGAAAACCCAAAAGGCTCCACTCCAAAACTGCTAGAACTTGTACAGGAATTCAGTAAAGTGTCAGGATATAAAGTCAATGCACAGAAATCAGTCGCATTTCTTCACACTAACAACAAGACAGAAGGAAGAGAAATTGAGGAGTCAGTCCCATTTACAATCACACCCAAAACCATAAGATACCTAGGAATAAATCTAACCAAAGAGGCAAAGAATCTATACTCAGAAAACTATAAAGTACTCATGAAAGAAATTGAGGAAGACACAAAGAAATGGAAAAATATTCCATGCTCATGGATTGGAAGAACAAATATTGTGAAAATGTCTATTCTACCTAAAGCAATCTATACATTTAATGCAATCCCTATCAAAATACCATCCATTTTTTCAAAGAAATAGAACAAATAGTCCTAAAATTTATATGGAACCAGAAAAGACCTCGAATAGTGAAAGGAATATTGAAGAAGAAAGCCAAAGTCGGTGGCATCACAATTCCAGACTTCAAGCTCTATTACAAAGCTGTCATCATCAAGACAGTATGGTCCTGGCACAAAAACAGACATATAGACCAATGGAACAGAATAGAGAGCCCAGAAATAGACCCTCAACTCTATGGTCAACTAATTTTCGACAAAGCAGGAAAGAATGTCCAATGGAAAAAAGACAGCCTCTTCAACAAATGGTGCTGGGAAAATTGGACAGCCACATGCAGAAAAATGAAATTGGACTATTTCCTTACACCACACACGAATATAGACTCAAAATGGATGAAGGACCTCAATGTGAGAAAGGAATCTATCAAAATCCTTGAGGAGAATGCAGGCAGCAACCTTTTTGACCTCAACCACAGCAACTTCTTCCTTGGAACATCGCCAAAGGCAACAGAAGCAAGGGCAAAAATGAACTATTAGGATTTCATCAAGATCAAAAGCTTTTGCACAGCAAAGGAAACAGTTAACAAAACCAAAAGACAACTGACAGAATGGGAGAAGATATTTGCAAACGACATATCAGATAAAATGCTAGTATCCAAAATCTATAAAGAGCTTATCAAAGTCAATACCCAAAGAACAAATAATCCAGTCAAGAAATGGGCAGAGGACATGAACAGACATTTCTGCAAAGAAGACATCCAGATGGCCAACAGACACATGAAAAAATGCTCCACATCACTCGGCATCAGGGAAATACAAATCAAAACCACAATGAGATACCACCTCACTCCAGTCAGAATGGCTAAAATTAACAAGTCAGGAAATGACAGATGCTGGCGAGGATGTGGAGAGAGGGGACCCTCCTACACTGCTGGTGGGAATGCAAGCTGGTGCAACCACTCTGGAAAACAGTGTGGAGGTTCCTCAAAAAACTGAAAACAGAGCTACCCTATGACCCAGCAATTGCACTACTGGGTATATATCCTAAAGATACAAACGTGGTGCTCCAAAGGGGCACGTGCACCCGAATGTTTATAGCAGCAATGTCTAGAATAGCCAAACTGTGGAATGAGCCTAGATGTCCATCAACAGATGAATGGATAAAGAAGATGTGGTATATATACACAATGGAATACTATGTAGCCATCAAAAGACATGAGATCTTGCCATTTGCAACGACGTGGATGGAACTAGAGGATATCATGCTTAGCGAAATAAGTCAATCAGAGAAAGACAACTATCATATGATCTCTTTGATATGAGGAAGTGGAAATGCAATGCGGGGGGGTTGGGGGGATGTAGGAAAAGAAAAAATGAAAAGATGGGATTGGGAGGGAGACAAACCATAAAAGGCTCAATCTCAAAAAACAGACTTAGGGTTGCTGGGGGGAGGGGGGACGGGAGAGGGTGGTGGGGAAATGGACATTGGAGAGGGTATGTGCTATGAGTGCTGTGAAATGTGTAAACCAGGTGATTCACAGACCTGTACCCCTGGGGATAAAAATACATTATATGTTTATTAAAATAAAAACAAAAACAAAAAGAAAAACAAAACAAAACAAAACAAAAAAAAGAATCATGGGGAGAATTCCATGCTTTGCTTTCTCCTCTGGATTTCTGTTGTTCTCTTTGGTAAGTGAACTTGGTCTTGGCTGGATTTCTTGCTGACCTTCTGGGGGAGGGACCTGTTGTAGTGATTCTCAAGTATCTTTGCCTGAGGCAGAATTGCCCCACCCTTACCAGGGGCCAGGCTAATTAATCTGCTCCGGTTTGCTTCTGGGAGCTTTTGTTTCCTGAACATTATCCATAGAGTTCTGGAGGATGGGAATGAAAAAAGCAGCCTCCAATCTCCGGCCTGGAGGAGCTGAGAGCTTGGGACCCCACTCCTCAGTGCGCCGTAGGAGCAAAGCGCTCAATCACTCCCATCTCCCTGGCCTCCAGCTGTGCTCTAAAGTCACCCAACCTGTGACCAAGCATCTCTGTCTCCAGCACACAGCACCACCTGGAGTCTCCAAACCCAACAGATCACTGCACTCTTCCATGGTGGTCTCCTGGATCATGTGGAATCCCTGCTCACAGAGCAGTGGCCAGTGCCTTGGATCACAATTTAAGGTAACCCTGAGTTGAGAGCTCACTCCTTGGCTCTGTCTCTGTAGCTGGTAATCCCCACTCTAATACCTGCAAGCTCTGCAACACTGAGACACCCCCGATCCTTCTGTGACCCCATGGGACCTGAGGCCACGCTGTCCCCACATGGGCTTCACCCCGGCTTAGCCTCTGGAGGGATGTCCCTCAAAGGAGCAGACTTTTAAAAGTTCTGATTTTGTGCTCCATTGCTCCGCCGCTTGCCGGGAGCTGGCCCCTCCCCCCATGGTCTCTCTTCCCATCGCTTTGGATTCACTTCTCCGCAGGTCCTACCTTTCAGAAAGTGGTCGATTTTCTATTTCTAGAATTATTGCTCTTCTCTTTGATCTCCTGTTGGATTTTTAGGTGTTCAGAATGGTTTGATAAACTATATAGCTGATCTCCTGCTACCTGATGTCATCTCAGCCTGCTACTTCTCCACCATCTTTACTCATCCACAGCAATGACACTTTTAAAGATTCACTAAAATCTTAAAATTCATATTTAACTTATTTAAAAAAAAACAAGATACAAATAAGCATAAAAATAAAAACAATGTACACTAAAACCTAATTATGGTGACACATGTTTGATCCAAAATAATCTTATGGCTCTGATTATACAAATTTTCTAAAAGCAGAATAATATTTTTATTTAGAAATTTCACTTCCACCAATCATTATCACACATGCAAAAATATTTGTATGAAAATGCTTTTGATAGAATGGTTGATAACTATGGAAAATAAAGAACACTGTACATTTAATACAGGCAATAGTTTAAAATTGCCAAAATATTCATACACCCAACATTATTAATACTGAATAATTGGAAAAAAACAAAGGCATATCATGGAATAAATTAATAAATGTTTAAATAGATGAAAGCATATATTTTTATTGTGGTAAAATATACATAACATAAAATTTACCATTTTGACCATTTTGAAGTGCAAAATTAGTGGCTTTAAGTATATCTGTGTTACTATGCAACCATAAAGCATATATTTTGCATCCAATTATAAAATATGACCAAAAATCTTTATGCACTCATAACTAATACTTATAATGCAATTGATATATTTGGAGAAAAAATCTGAAAAGGTAAGTTCTATAATGCAAGTGGTAGCCTTATATAATTATATAAACATTTCCTTGTACTTATATGATTAAAATTAGCCAATGATAATAAAACATTTATATAATAAAGGATTCCATTCATAAATAAAGGATTATAATCTTCCAAATGCCTTAGTGGATGTGAAAGTTTAAAACAAATTAACTATGTAACTTAAATGATACAGTTGCCCTCCTGACCTGTGTCAAATGGTGCTCTAACATCCTCCTATCTCCAAAGGCACAGTCCCCACTGAAGCCAGTGTTACTTGTGTTTTTGCCAAACTTCATTACTCAGAAAATCAATGACTCTTGACTGTAGGTCCCCAAGGACCATTTATTTTTTTCACCCTTAACATTTTCTGCCAATTAAAAAGATAAGTCACATTTGACATAGTGTGTGCATTTTTCTCTGCTGTTATGATTTAAAATTCATTTCTTCCACCAGTGGAGAGAGTTCCTCAGCCCTTTGAGTAATTTATTTTCTTTTCAATGATGGAGATAATAAGAAAATATTTAGAGGCTTCTAACAGCATTAAGCCCATTACCAAGTCTGTCCAAGTTGTTGGTGAAAGTAAGCAAAGGGAGTTCTATGCAATCCCAGACATGTCAGTGAATATGAAGACATAAATACCTTTATAAAAATATCACTTTTAACATTGTATTCTTGCTATTGGCTATGGTCAAACAAACAACAGAAGCTCTGATCTACTAACAGAAAAGTAAGTACAATAAAGTTTGTCTCTTTGACTGTGATTCCCTTTATAGGATCTATGTTATATTTACCTCTAAGAAAGAAAATAGATTTGCAGTGATAATTTTAATATTTTCAATGTATCTAAGATATATGTATGAGATGTCATTTTTTTAGAATGAATTTCCCTTGCGTAGATAAATGTCATTGCCTGGAGTATTGTATGCATAAGATACATAAACAAATCTGTATCTAACTTAATGTAAGAAGTATTTAGGGTAATTTTGGATAGATATTCAATCTTGAATTTAAAATAAAATGTCTTCCTATAAGAAGGAAAGGATAAGTGAATTGGTGGAAATTGTAAGGGGAGACAAACTATGAGAGACTGTGGACTCTGAGAAACAAATTGAGGGTTTTGGAGGGGAGGTGGGTTAGGTGAGCGTGGTGGTGGGTATTATGGGCACATATTGCATGGAGCACTGGGTGTGGTGCATAAACAATGAATCTTGGAACACTGAAAAAAAAATATAAAATAAAATAAAATAAAATAAAATAAAGTGTCTTCCTATATATAGAAGTATATAAGCAGGGGAACCTGGGTGGCTCAGTGGGTTAAAGCCTCTGCCTTCAGCTCAGGTCATGATCCCAGGATTTTGGGATTGAGCCCCACATCGGGCTCTCTGCTCAGCAGGGAGCCTGCTTCCCCTTCTCTCTCTCTCTCTCTGCGTGTCTCTCTGCCTACTTGTGATCTCTGTCAAATAAATAAATAAAATCTTAAAAAAAAAGATATGGTTAAAAAAAAAAAAAGAAGTGTATAAGCATGCACCCGTATTCCTCTTCCCATCCCTGTAAAGAACACCATAATGACTGAAATGACAGCATCTCATGACAGAGTCCTGTGCTCGTTTTGAAAACTTTAGAAAGACAGAATAAACAAAATCAGTTAGTTACACTTTCATGTCAACTTACTAACTTTCATCATAAAGTAGGTTGTAATATCTTGGGGGGAAAATGACTATATTTTGAAATCGGATAATGTTCAACATTTGGGGGATGAATAAGATTTCACAATAATACATATTATCTCAGAGATTCAGAGAAAACATAAAAGGAAAGTGGGTGGGCTGCAAGTATATAAATATACAAATATTCCTTTTGCGTCTCCATTTGATAGAACTATATGATAGTTGTTGAATAAAAAACTAAATTTCCTAAGAGGATTCTAACTTTTGAGTAAACCTTGATCCTCGGCAGTTTTTCTATATATTAGAAACACTGTGAATGAGGCAAATAGTCCCAAACAATTCTGCCACAAACAATTCTGTTCCCAGTCTCAGTGAGAAGAGAACGCAGTAAATTAAACAATAAAGTGAATTTGCTCATAATGCAAAGAAACTCAGTATGCCAGAAAACCTCAACGTTTAAGATCTTGATTGTGTATTGGACATATCTGAGTCCCTACAGGTATGACATCAATGAAAATAAAATAATTCATTCACTGAAAGATGAGAGAGGGAAGAGAAGGCTGTTATCATTTGTATCAGCAGTAAATGTAACACAAATTCAGCCAGTAATGCAAATATTCAGAAAGATAAATAGCTAGGCTGTGTAGCAGGAGGTAGGGGGAATCAGCAGGTTATGAAGTTGCTCATAAGAATTAAGCTCACTTAACCTAAAAGCACACCAAAGAACAAAAATCTTCTTTTGGAACAAAGACCTCCAGTTTTGTTTTGTTTTTAAAGATTTTATTTATTTATTTGTCAGAGAGAGAGAGAGCACAAGCAGGTGAGAGGCAGGCAGAGGGAGAAGGAGGCTCCCTGCTTAGCAAGGAGCCCAACGCAGGACTTGATCCCAGGACCCTCAGATCATGACCTGAGCTGAAGGCAGATGCCCAACCTACTGAGCCACTCAGATATCCCTAAAGATTTCTTGTTTTGCTCTAGTGTCTATATAGTGAACCCAAGTTATATTAGCACTATTTTTCTAAAAAGACCCAAAGTGTCAGGAAAAGACACAAATGAAATCAAGCATGAAAATTTGTGACTCAGTTTCTCAATAGGGAAGAACTTTTTTACCCTTAATATGACACTCCCTCAGTAATCTACTTGGTCACATGGGAAAATACTAAGTACAGGATAGGCATAAAATGTAAATATACGTATAATATATATTTATGTTAAAAACATAATGAAATATAAAAGCTTGAATACATTATATTGTAGAACAGTTAAAATAATCTACAATCAATGAGAACATTTATCTGAATATCACATGCAGACTGGAGAGAAGTCAGAAGTAAGTGATGAGAAACGGTACAATAACAACATTCATTCTGCTGGGACTTACGGATGACCCTGAGCTGCAAGTTCTGATTTTTATCTTTCTCTTTCTGACCTACACACTGAGTGTAACTGGAAACCTGACCATCATCACACTCACTTTTGTGGATTCCCACCTTAAAACACCCATGTACTTTTTCTTAAAAAATTTCTCCTTCTTGGAGATCGCATTCATATCTGCCATTATTCCCAGATATTTGTATAGCATAGAAACAGGTGACAACATTATTACTTACAATGCTTGTGTTATCCAAGTGTTTTTTACTGACCTCTGTGGGGTATCAGAGTTTTTTTCTGCTAGCCGCCATGTCCTATGATTGCTATGTGGCCATCTGCAAACCCTTGCATTATATGATCATCATGAGCAATGGTGCCTGCAGGACTCTCATCATCTGTTCTTGGATGGCTGATTTATGTATAATAATCCCACCACTTAGCCTGGGTTTAAATCTAAAATTTTGTGACTCTAACATAATTGATCATTTTGGCTGTGATGCATTTCCCTTAGTGAAAATCTCATGTTCAGATACATGGTTCATGGAATGGACAGTTATAATCTGTGCTGTGCTGACCTTGAATATGATACCTACATGTGTGGTTCTGTCATATGCTTATATCATCAAGACAATTTTTAGATTCCCTTCTGTCCAACAAAGGAAAAATAACTTTCAACCTGTTCTTCCCACATGATTGTGGTCTCCATCACCTATGGCACATGCATTTTCATCTACATGAATCCTACAGCAAAGGAAAAAGTAACCATTAATAAAGTGGTTTCACTGCTCATTTTCTCTATTTCACCTACATTGAACCCATTTATTTATACTTTGAGAAACAATGAAGTTAAGAAAGCCTTTGAGGACTCAGTCAAAAGAATTTGCCTTTCTCTCAATTAAGTAAAAGAAATATTATTTTTTAAAATATCTCAAAAACAAGAATAAATATCCACAGTTATTTTATTTTGAAATCTATAATCTTGTTTTTTAATAGCATATATTTCTGTTGCATTAATTTTCTCAACACTTTTTTAACCAATCTTCCATTGAGCTCTGCTCATGCCATTCTTGTGTTTTGATTTTTCAAACCAATATTTGATAGTTTTGCATATCAATTTCTAAAAAACCATTCTGAAGAGAAATTAACTTCTTAATTTTGTTACAATATATAATAAGAGTTATTCCTCGGGGAAATATAGGGTAAAATTGTTTGTAGCTCTTCAATATACACAATAATGATATGTAAACACATGTAATAAGAGTACTTATAGGTAAAATGTCTAAAATGGATGAATAATCACATAATTTAAAATGTATGTGAAAAAGAGTAATGGCACTTCCAATACTGAGAAAATAGATGAAAATATACTATAATGAACACACAGAAACACTGGATGATATGTAATAAATATTCTCTTAACTCTATAGCTGAAATCATCGCAAAGTGGTCAACAGGAGGTATCAAAAATAAAGATTCAACTAAAAGTACAGTAATAATCTACAAAATGACTACTGGGTGCTGAGGTGAGCATAGACTGGAGGGTGGGCGCAGGACATTGCATTATGGATCACAAAGGCTTAGGCTTAAAGTCTCAGGATTAATGTGGAAAGTACTTGGGACAGCACAATAGCTGCACATTCAGTGAAAGTTTGAATTAGAAAACCAAGTTCATTTTCATAGAAAGATTACATTTTTTCTGAAAAAAATATCATCTGCTGCTTATAGAGCTCTGAGTCAAGGGGAAAACATTCCCCAGTGTATTTGATAGCCTGTGCCTACATCTAATACAAATTAAGCTCTCATAGTCCAAATTCTGCCATAGTAACCATAATATACAGAGTTTTACCTGTAAAGAATGAAAAATCCACATAATATAATTCCTTGGAAATTGAGGAATTTACATCAAATTAACTAATTGTTATCTGGAAAGTAATGAAATGCAGACATGCCATCACAAATTATTTGGAACACTGAAAAAGCTGTAGTTAGAAGGAATTCTGTTATCTTAAATAAATTCATTTTTTAAAAATACATAAACTAGACCAAAAGTGAGGAATTTATGCTAACAAATTTGAAAAAAAAAAAAACATTGAAAACAAAAGTAAATGAAAAATGTTACTGTGGGTAGAAATTCAAATCAATTAAATCAGTTCAAAAAATTCAAAAGCCAGGTCTCTGTAAACTCTAATAGCACAGATAAACCCCACCCCAATGAATGTGATGAGTAAAAATCAGAAATGCCCCTTATTTTATTAGATCTTGGATGATGACCTAAGAAAACAAAATAATCATGATATACATGGGAAAGAATAAAAACAATGGCATTTCCTTGATTTTAAAGTATTTTTCATATTTTGCTTTTCTGAAATTCAGACATTTCATACAATGGATGGCATCTACCATTGTTCATAGGCTAATTGTCAACATTTTCTTTTCAATTGTGATAAATAGTATAATGGCATGCCTTACAATTAATGCTGTCTTAAAGTTGATGAAATTTGATATATCTTTTTTTTTTTTTATATTGAGGGCATTCTTACATACAAGGAAAACTCAAGGAACTAATAGGAAACAAATGGAACTAGTAAGGGAATTTGGTATTCTAGCTGAAAAAATGGAAAATATTTTAAAAAGCAGTAGACTTTAATAGCAAAAGCAACAGGAAATCAATGAGCAAATGTTATTTTGGTCATAAAATGTTATCTTGGCTTAATTACCAAGAGAATAAATTTAACATAGAAGTGATTTTATATATATATATATATATATATATATATATATGTGTGTGTGTGTGTGTGTGTGTGTGTGTGTGTATATATTATAAAATCTCTTAAAAGAATATAAAATTTAATTAGAATAAAGGAAAGACAGCCAATATTCCAGATTGGAAAATTTTAGTATAAGCATGTGTCTGTGTGAATGCATAAGTTATTTATGTATTACAGAATATTTATTTTCATATAATTACTGAACATATAAAATATTAAAGGAAAACAAATTTTAATGAAGGTTATCTGAAGCAGAAACTAAACAATGTAATTAGAAAGAAGAATGGGTAGAATGAGACAAAGGGAAAAATCAAAATAAAACATTGATCATATAATCCCACTTATATATGTAGGTTTTGGTATATATACATTTGGGTGAAAATGAAGAAAATCTCTTTCAAATAGATTTTCATCTACAAAATGGTAAAATGTCTGTTGCCAAGCAGAAAGAAATGAAGTTGCAGGGGTTTTGTTAACTGCAGATCAATAAAAAATAAACCAAAAAAATGCAAAAAAGAAAACCTCTCTGAATGTATAAATGTTACACATTATACACATGATTATCTCAAGTGACACAGTAAAAACATTGGACAAAATCCAGCACCCTTTTGTGATAAAGACACTTGAAAGACTAGGAATAGAAGGTAACTTCCTCAACTTAATAAAAGCATGTACAGGTATCCCATAGTTGATGAGGAAAGATTGAATGTTTCCCCCCCTAAGATCAGTAACAAAAGGATATCTGCTTTTACCACTTCTATTCAACATTTTACTAAAGGGTTTTTTCCCATGGTAATTAGAGGAAGAAAGAAAGAAAAGAAAAAAAGACAGGAAAGGAAGAAGGGACATGATTTAGTATATAGAAAATCCACAAACAACTATTAGAACTAATAAGTGCAGCCAGTTTGCAGCATATAAGATCAATAACAAAAATTAGTTGCATTTCTGTACGCTAGCAAAGATAATTTAGAACATCAAAGTTTCCAAAGCTACTGGAAGTTCCTTTGTACTAGCCTTTCTTTTTAGTGATGGAAAGTAAAAGAAAATATTTCCTGGGCTTATGACAGCACATCTATCTTGAGGAAGTTTATGCAATTTATTAAGTCACACGGATTCTGTAACTGTGGCCATGAATTCAATCAGCAGTGAACAGAAGCTGTCATGCAGGTTTTCAACATTACATTTATTTTCAAATTTGTAGTTGTAAGAATAATTGTAGATAAGCATCAAAAGGTTACAATTAATTGCCAGAAGTATAAATAAATATGATCAATTCTGTCCTTTCAGTTATATTCTCTTTTGGTGATAACTGGGTCATGTTGTCTCTGGGAAACAGATTTTCTCTGACTGTATAAAACTAAAAGATGTGAGTTTTAATATGGATATTAAAAAATGTTATTTTTTAAATGTATTACTTTGGGATAGCTTATACTCATTGATCATTTGTATGTACCAATAAACAGGAAGTCATCCAAAAGTAGCATTAACTTGAGAGACATGAAGATGCACTGTTCAATGAAAAAAAAAAAACACTTAACAACTTGGCCCACATTGCATTATCTTATTAGAAATCAAATTTTAAAACCTTTTACATATCATACAAACAGCAATCAGTCAATAAAAATTCAGATCAGTTATACTCAACACCTGCATTGTAATGTCAGAGTTCTTATGGAAGTATAGTTTTAATGACTGGAAGAAAAATGATTCTCAGAGTCAGTTGGGTTGTATTAGTTTCCAGAGAAGCCCAAGTCTTTGTACATTGGGAAGAATAGATTCAGGGATGGGGGTGGGCTGCAGAAATGGTCGTCGCTGTGATGAATTGATCATTTCATCATAGAAATGACCAATTGTAAATGTCAGGAGTGGACCTACATTTATGGGAGCATTCTAGCTCTCAAGCAAACCATGAGCAAGTCCATGCCCCTTGTCTTTGATAGTGACTGTCATCCCTAGGATTCAACTCTGGCATTTAGGCACATGATCAGAGCTGGTACTGGCCCCATCTCAATATGGAGAAAATATTATAAAGCAATATAACAAAACATTTCACATAGTAAATGAACAGGAGCCTCCAGTTCAAATTGTAGGAAATCTACTATTTTGGGAAACCCTGATTTCATTTTGAAAATATTTTAAAAGCCAGCATAGTATTTAGTTTGTGTTAGTTGAGGGGGGGGGGAATCTAAACATAATGCCACAAATTTAGAATTTCAAAGTCCCTGGCTTCTGGGCTTCATATCCCACTGAGAGATTCATCAAGAAAGCAAAAGCAGTATCAATGAACATACAATTACTCCTCATGAACATACTACTATTCCTCTGATTGACAGGTAAGGCAAAGAGAAGGCAATTACCACTTTTTTTCAGGAGTGAATATAATGAATATGATCAGAGTAGTGCTTCTTCATGATAAGACTTACTACACTAGCAAGAAAAAAAAATCAAAAACAAAAGTCAAAATGTTAGACTCAGAATATAACAAGTTAAATAAGTAAATTCAATATCCCAGCAGTTTTAGCTGTATCCCAAATAAGAATAATGTAGCTTCAGGTGGAAAATTTGACTTGAATTTTTTACCAATAAGGACTTGATTTTGGCTCAGTTCATGATCGCAGAATCATGAGATGGAGCTCCTCACTCAGCACAGTGTTTGCTTGTCCTTCTCCCTTACTTCCTCCTCTATCTCCCTCTCTCTCTCTCTTCATCTCTCTGTTTCTCTCTCAAATAAATAAATAAATCTTTTTGAAAAAATTTTTCCAGTAAATTTTTTAGGTATTGAATATATATGGAACTGTGTTACTTATAGATGCTATTCTAAATAAAAAGCACCACATTAGCCTCAAAATAATGTACATTTTCAGGGTGATACTGGAATAGGAGAAAGAATTGATTACACTGAATGACATCCAATCCATATATCATAATTTCATTGGGTTCCATTCTACATAGATGTCTTCTACTATTTTAGATCAAAAGGTGGGGTCTTTAATAAACTTTGGTAAACATGGTTTTATTAGAACAACAGGGGTGGGGCATCTGGATGGTTCAGTTGTCTGAGCAACCCACTCTTGGTTTCAGCTCAGGTCATGGTCTCAGGGTCATGAAATCAAACCCCATGTCAGACTTTGCACTCAGGAGGGAGTCTGCTTGAGATTCTTTCCCTCCCCCTCTCCCTTTGCCTTCCCCACTGAAATAAATAAATAGAAAATTTTATAAAAAGAACAATGGGGTCAAATGTATGATTACAATGTGGTAAAGAATAATGGAGGGTGAATAACAAAAGGAAAATTACTGTGAATAACAACACTGAAATAGGGAGCATATAGTTATAACAAGCTAGGCACTTTCTAAGTTTCAGATATGTAGAATTTAGTTTTTTTAAATGGCGTGTAAAGGACACTATTATTATTTCCACTTCAAAGATGACAAGACTGAATAATAGTGAAAGTAAATAGTGCTTGGGGAATGTGATTAATATTTGAAATCTGACTTTTTTTTTTTGACTTAATGACATTGGAACCAAGATGTTGGAATGTTTAAATCTTAGTCACACAAATTAAAAGTAAAAAAAAAAAAATCGTGATGATGTCATACAATCCTGTGAATGTCACACCCAACATATCTTAACATTTCAAACAAATTTCTCACCAATAGCAACAATGACCATAAAGTTTGGACAAAAAATTCATGAGGGAGAGAGAGGAAAAGAAATGAGTCAGGAAAAAGTTGTTTAGAGAAGAAAACATGGGTTCAAAAATTAGAATAATGCTAGATCTCAAAATCTTAAGTAATGGATACGAAAGCCCATAACTATTTGCATATATTTGCATTTTATGTGTAACCAAACTACAAAGAAAAATTAAGTCTTTAGAAGTTTAAGTTTAACTTTAGGATATATCTTCAGTCAGCAGTAAAATATAAATACAAGTAATTCTAACCCAATGTGCAGATAAAAATAAAACATAAATTGGGAATAAATGAATCATGATTTGTCATTAGAGTGCCCTATAAATAAAGTAATCTGATTTTCTTAATATACCTTGAAATTATCTAAATGTACCACTGTGGAAACTAATGCCCTTTTATAATTTTTTTTTTAATTTAAAAAAGTTGTTGATTCACAATTTCAGAAGCTTTCCAGGTGAAATCTAAACTCGTCCCATTACACAAAGGGCAAGGAGGGACCAAAAGATCCAGGCCACTCCAGACTGATAAACTGTAGTTTCAACAAGCAGAAGAATATATTATATACGAGACTTGTCATCAGTGGCTGCAAGTTGATTAAATCTCTACACTCACCTCCTCCAGAATGTAAAAGTTTATGTAGAAGCTTTAGCTGGGTTTAATCACATACTGTCTAGATGGTTTCAGTGACACACTGCTCTCTCAAGACTGTGTCCTCCAAAACGGCTCCCACCATGGGAACAATGAGCTATCTGCATATATCAAATCATCACAGTTTATATGTCATCAAATGTTTTGGTTTGGGTTTTTGGTTTTGGTTTCAAGGTTTTTGGGGTTTATTTGATTTTTTGGTGAGAACATTTAAGTTCTATTCTCAGCAAATTTTAGTTATACAATACAGTGTTATCAAATATAGTCACCATGTCATACATTTGATCTTCAGACTTTATTCACCTTATAGTTTCTATGCTTTTACCAACCTCTCCCTATTTTCCTCATCCCCCAGTCCCAGCAACAACTTTCCTACACTCTGTTACTGATTTTTTTTATGTTTTTAGATTCCACATATAAGTGATATCATGCAGTATTTATCTTTCTTTGTCTAACTTATATTGCTTAGCATAATGCCCCCAAGTACCATCCATGTTGTCACAAAAGGAAGGATTTCCTTTTTCCCTGTGGTTGAATAATATTCTATTGTACATATACACACTACATCTTCTTTATCCACTCATATGTTGATAACCTTATAGGTTGTTTCCATATCCCAGCTATTATGAATAATGCAACAAAAATGCAACTCATGTATCTCTTCAATCCCTGTTTTCATTTCCTTTGGATATATACCTTGAATAGGGATTACTGGATCCTATGCTAGTACTACTTTTATTTTTATATTTTTTAAAGATTTTATTTATTTATTTGACAGAGATCACAAATAGGCAGAGAGTCAGGCAGAGAGAGAGGGGGAAGCAGGCTCCCTGCCGAGCAGAGAGCCCAATGTGGGTCTCGGTCCCAGGACCCTGGGATCATGACCTGAGCCGAAGGCAGAGGCTTTAACCCACTGAACCATCCAGGCGCCCCAGTGCTATTTTTAAATTTTTGAGGACCCTCCATACTATTTCCACAGTGACTGCACCAATTTACATTCTCAACAACAGTGCACAAGGATTCCCTTTCCTCCATATTTTACCAAAATTGTTATCTCCTGTATTTTTGATAACTGCCATTATAGTAACTAAAACTTACTATTAACTCATATTTTGACATTATAGGGTTAGTTTATTTATTACAGAATGTATATTTTTTTGTCATTAGAAAGAGATGGATTGGGGCGCCTGGGTGGCTCAATGGGTTAAAGCCTCTGCCTTCCACTGGGATGAAGCCCTGCATCAGGGCTCTCTGCTCAGCAGGGAGCCAGCTTCCCCCTCTCTCTCTGCCTTCCTCTCTGCCTACTTGTGATCTCAGTCTGTCAAGTAGATGAATAAAATCTTAAAAAAAAAAAAAAAAAAGAAAGGCATGGATGAAAAAGGAAAATGAGGCACTTAGTGGATTTGTGACTTTGGATGTTACTAAAGATTTTAAGCTTCATTTTTCTTCATTTGACATGGAGTTAAAATGCAAGGAGTGTTTGGAGAATTAATTCAACTAATATAAGTGAACACACTCTATAATTTATGTGACACTAGGATATATGAATAGCTGCTTCATTTATTTTTGTTTCAGTTGACATTAATTTCAAACTTTGGAAGGATGCTCATGGTAGTTGTGATTTTTCAAAGGCAATTTATTTCAGTGATAATTAGGACTTTTATTATTTATCTCACTTAGTCCTTAAACACAGTTATGAAAGTTTTATTCTCCTAGTCCATATTCCCATTGAAGAACTGAGGCTCATAGAGATGGTATACCTTACACAAATTCACATAGCTAGCAAGTGTCAAATATAACCTTAAGCTTCCTGAAATTAAAGTCTGTCCTCTTGAACACAATATCCATAGCCTATCTCCAAACGGCAACACACATAGCCATAGTAACTTTCTGTTCTTAACTGAAAATGAATTAATTGATATAATAAAACAAAATATATGGTCCTGTTTTTATACTTTTTAATATATCCAGTTGCAAATCCTAACCCCAATATACTCCATTTAATTTGATTAAAAGTTGAACTAATGAGTCAATAATAAGGCTTGGGAGACTTTCACTGCCTTCTGTATGCCAAGCTTAACTCTGCTTTTCATACAGGTTTACAAACACGGATTGTCTGTAATAGTAAAATATTGGCAAATCTCATCATTGTCATCTAAGGAAGCCAGCATTTCTGATAGCCTTCCCTTTGCCATTGAACAATGATGTTTTCTATCATCAATATTTTTTTCTTGTTCTTCCCATTTTGTCCCAGAAGGAATACACATATTTAACTTTAGAGACTAAGAAAGACCAAATATATAAAGGACAAAAAAAAAAATCAGAAAGTGTGTTAAAACTTTTTGGCATGGTTTTTACACAGATTTAACTTGTACAGAGTAGTTAATATTTTAGGTGTTCCCTGGCTCAAGGGAAATAATTCAGTGAATCAAAATTGCCCGAAAAGGGGGAACCTGGGTGGCTCAATGGGTTAAGACTCTGTCTTTGGCTCAGGTCATGATCTCAGGGTCCTGGGAACAAGCCCTGAATCAGGATCTCCACTCAGTGGGGAGTCTGTTTCCCCCCCTTCCACCCTGCCTCTCTGCCTGCTTGTGATCTCTGTCTGTCAAATAAATAAATAAAATCTTTAAAAAAATTGCCAGAACAGGAATGTGTACAAACGTTAAAGAATATAAAACATAGTACACATTAGTATTGCAGTGAAACAGGAAGCTTGTGAGACTGTCCAATGAGATAGGAGAAATAAAACCCAACAGTAAGCAACAACAACAAGCACTAAGTGTGAAGTTTTTTTCCTTTGACATTACTTTTCAGACAAAGATTAGCAACCAAATATCTTAATTCCTAATGCAGATCTCTACTGAATGCGTCTCTATTCAATGGCATGTTTTTTAAACTGGTAATCTACCACCTTGTACTAAGTCTATTCATTCACTCCATTATTTTTAATCTGACTTCTAATAAGAAGTTTTGGTGTCATAATAACGCTCATACTTTAGATTTTTTTTTCTCACACTATTGCTCATAATCAGCAGCAGTTGAAGAAATTCTAATTTTAGTTAATGTTCTAATTTATATGCCAAGTAGAGTAATAGGAGTTAGTGCTGTCTCTGACTAGACTATAATAATATAATCATGTTCAAATGAGATAGTATGAGTGAAAAGCACCAGCAAAATTGTGCAGGTGCTTAGTGAAAGCTATGCAAAATATGGAGGTCTTTAGTGAGTTTCAATTGTGTATATAATAAAGCAAATGATTTTTTGTCAGTTTGTTTTGATTTTCAAATCAGTTTATGATACTGGCTGTTATAGCTGAAGACCTCAGGAAAAATATGCAACTTTTTTGAACATCTATTTACACACTTGTAAAGAAGAGATAATTAGTCTAACTTGCCATACAGCTGTGAAGATTAAATATGATATGGTTTAGGACATATCTAGTTCAGAATATGGCACAATAATAATGTTCTCTCTAGAACAGATTTTATGAAATTCCTATCAAATGTCCTGGTGACATGAGTGTAATGATGACTGCCTAACTATTCACCTACTATATATTTAAAAATAATACAGTTAAGGAAGGAGAGTATGTAAAAAATGGCATGTCACATGCCTTAAGCATAACTAGAAAACAGAAGACTTATGACCTTCAAATAATTTGTAGTAATAGAAACACTCAAGTCAACTAGCTGAATTGGAGAATTGGACAGACACTGAAGATAGTGTGCAAAAAATATGGTTGTTACAGATAATTTCATATTTTTTGTAACTTTAGGAAAGAAACTATGATATTAGTAACAAAAAAATTAAGAGTTGATTAAGACAGTGTTTACTCATTCACCATTACAGTATACAATACAATACAATACAATATATTTATTATTCAGAACAATCAGAAAATAACATATTTTATAACCACGGGATTTCTATTTGGAACTGTAACAGTGAGAAAGTGGAACCTACAGACAGTTTGAAGGAACGACACAACATGGTTACTTTCAGTTTAAAGAAAGCTTCAATAAAGTGCTCAGCCTTGCAATTATCTCTGAGACGGATATGGGAGGATATTGTAGAAGTTGAAATTTTATATTTTCTTTGTTGAATCTTCTCAATGACATCCATTCATGTTAATATATATTTTCATTTCTTTCTCAACAACACTGTTAAGCAAGTTTTTGTAAACTTGTTTTACTTGCTGGTTCACCAGGACATAAACAAAAGGGTTCAACGTGGGTGGGGGGCAATTGAGGTGTTGAGAATAACTACTCCTTCGGTCAGTGATGCTCTTTCCTTTGCTGAAGGCTTGACATACATGAATATACAGCTCCCATAAGAGACGGACATGACAATCAAGTAAGAGGAACACGTGGAGAAAGCCTTTTTCCTCTGACTAGCAGATGGAATTTCTCAGGGTCGTGCTAAGGATACACAGGTAGGAGAGAATCACTAATGCCAAAGTGAAGAGCAGAGTGGCAAAAGCAAAGTAAAAGCCAATCATCTCCAAAAGCCATGTATCTGAGCACGAGAGTTGTAAGATGGGGAAATAGTCACAAGAGAAATGATCAATTACATTGGAAGCACAGAAATCTAGCTGGAGGATGAGCATGAGTGGTGGGAAAATGGTAAGAAATCCTCCTAGCCAGGACCCAAAGACAAGCAGGGTGCAGATTTTTTTTGTTCATGATGGTGGTGTACTGAAGAAATTTGCAGATGGCAACGTAATGATCAAAGGACATGGCAGTGAGAAAAAAAAAATTCAGAAACACCCATGAAGATGAAGAAAAATAGTTGAGCTAAACAATTGTTATAGGAAATGGTCTTGATATTTGTAATGATTGCCCCCAAAAGTCTTGAGATAGAGACACTGGTGAATGTAATTTCTAAGAAGGAGAAATTATGCAGGAAGTAATATATAGGAGTCTTGAGATGGCAGTCTATCAAGGTGAGGATGATGATGGTTAGGTTTCCAGTGACACTTAATACATAAACCACAAATAAAAAGATATAGTTGTGGGTGATCTGAGATGCCTAAGGGAATGAACTCTGTAATCATTGTATTATTTCTCATGCTGCTTTTCATTTTCTTTAAGCAAAATCTACTGTTGAGAAATAAAACAGAAAGAAAAAGTACGTGAATAGTAAAGGAATTGAGGATTTAAATGTTCATATTTGCTTCTTTTTTAAAATTTTTATTTAAATTCCGTTGTTTAACATATAATGCAATACTAGTTTCAGATGTACAACTGAGTGACTCAATACCTACATACTACATGCAGTGAAAGTTACAAATGTCCTCCTTAATGCCCATCACCTATTTCACCCATTCCCTCCACCCACCTCCCCCTGGTAACCATCAGTTTGTTCTCTATAGTTAAGAGTCTGTTTCTTGGTTTGCCACCCTGTTTCCTCCTAAGATTGTTTGTTTTGTTTTTAAAATTCCACATATAAGTGAGATCATAAGGTATTTGTCTGTCTCTGATTGACTTATTTTACTTATTATAACAACACATGCACACACACACACACACACACACACACACACACACACTCACACACACCCCATATTTTCTTTATCCACTCATTAGTTGATGGACATTTGGGCTCTTTCAATAGTTTGGCTATTGTGGACATGGCTGCTATAAACATTCAGGTGCATGTGTCCCTTCAGATCGCTACACTTGTATCTTTGCAGTAAATACCCAGTAATGCAATTGTTGGGTTGTGGGATAGCTCTATTTTCAACTTTTTGAGGAACCTCCAACTTTTTTCCAGAGTGGCTGGACCAGCTTGCATTCCCACCAACAGTGTAGGAGGGTTCCCCTTTCTCTGCATCCTCACCAACATCTGTAGTCTCCTAACATGTTAATTTTAGACATTCTGACTGGGGTGAGGTAGTATCTCATTGAGGTTTTGATTTGTATTTCCCTGATGCTGAGTGATGTGGAGCACTTTTTCATGTGTCTGTTGGCCATTTGAATGTGTTCTTTGCAGAAATATCTTTTCATATCTTCTGCCCATTTCTTGATTGGATTAAAATTTATTCCTTGGTGTTGTTTGATAAGTTCTTTATAGATTTTGGATACTAGCCATCTATGTGATACGTCATTTGCAAATATCTTCTCCCATTCTGTCAGTTGTCTTTTGGATTTGTTGACTGTTTCCTTTGCTGTGCAAAAGCTTTCTATCTTGATGGAGTCCCAATAGTTCACTTTTGCCCTTGCTTCCCTTGCATTTGGTGATGTTTCTAGGAAGAAGTTGTTGTGGCTGAAGTTGAAAAGGTTGCTGTCTGTGTTATCCTCAAGGATTTTGATATCTCACATTGAGTTCTTTCATACATTTGAGTCTATTTGTATGTGTGAGGTAAAGAAATGGTCCAGTTTCATTCTTCTGCATCCCAACATGATTTGTTAAAGAGAATATCTTCTTTTCATTGGATATTCTTTTCTGCTTTGTCAAAGATTAGTTGACCACAGAGTGGAGGGTTCATTTACGGGCTCTCCATTCTGTTCCATTGATCAATGTGTTTGTTTTTGTGCCAGTACCATACTGTCTTGATGATCACATCTTTGTAATTGAGCTTGAAGTCCAGAATTATGATGCCGCCAACTCTGGTTTTGTTTTTCAACATTCCTCTGGCTATTTGGAGTCTTTTGTAGTTCCATACAAGTTTTAGGATTATTTGTTCCATTTCTTTGAAAAAATTGATGGTATTTCCATAGGGATTGCTTTAAAAGTGTAGATTGTTCTAGGTAGCATCGACATTTTTACAATAAAAATGTTCTTCCAATCCATGAGCATGGAACGTTTTTCCATTTCCTTGTGTCTTAATCAATTTCTTTCATGAGTATTCTAGAGTTTTCTGAGTATAGGTTTTTTTTTGCCTCATTGGTTGAATTATTCCTAGGTATCTTATGGCTTTGGGTGCCATTGTAAATGGAATTGACTCCTTAATTTCTCTTTCTTTTGTCTTATTGTTGGTATGTAGAAATTCACCCGATTTCTGTGCATTGATTTTATATCCTGACACTTTACTGAATTCCTGTATGAGTTCTAGCAGTTTTGGGGTGGAGTCTTTTGGGTTTTCCACATAAAGTATCATATCATCTGCAAGGAGTGAAGTTTGACTTCTTCTTTCCTGAACTGGATGCTTTTTATTTCTTTTTGTTGTCTGATTGCTGAGGCTAAGACTTCTAGTACTATGTTGAATAACAGTGGTGATAGTGGACATCCCTGCATGCGCCTGACCTTAGGGGAAAAGTTCTCAGTTTTTCCCCATTGAGAAAGATATTCTCTATGGGTTCTTCATAGATGGCTTTGATGATATTGAGGATGTACCCTACATTGTGAAGGGTTTTGATCAAGAAAGGATGCTATACTTTTTCACATGTTTTTTCTGCATCTATTGAGAGTATCATATGGTTTTTGTTCCTTCTTTTACTAATGTATTGTATCACATTAATTGCTTTGCAGATGTTAAGCCCACCTTGCAGCCCAGGAATAAATCCCACTTCTTTGTGGTGAATAATCCTTTTCATGTACTGTTGGATCCTACTGGCTAGCATTTTGGTCAGAATTTTTACATCTGTGTTCATCAAGGTTACTGGTCTGTAATCTCCTTTTTGATGGAGTCTTTGTCTGGTTTGGGGATCAAGATAATGCTGGCCACATAAAATGAGTTTGGTAGTTTTCCTTCTATTTCTATTTTTTGGAACAGTTTCAGAAGAACAGGAATTAATTCTTTAAATGCTTGGTAGAATTCCCCTGGGAAGCTGTCTGGCCTTGGGCTCTTGTTTGTTGGGAGATTTTTGGTGCCTGCTTCAGTCTCCTTACTGGTTATGGGTCTGTTCAGGTTTTTTATTTCTTCCTGGTTCAGTTGTGGTAGTTTATATGTCTCTAGGAATGCATCCATTTCTTCCAGATTATAAAATCTGCTGGCATATAGTTGCTCATAATATGTTCTTATAATTGTTTGTATTTCTTTGGTGTTGGTTGTGATCTCTCCTCTTTCATCATGATTTTATTTACTCGAGTCCTCTCTCTCCTTTTTGAGATGTCTGGCCAAGAGTTTATTAACCTCATTAATTCTTTCGAAGAACCAACTCTTAGTTTCGTTGATCTGTTCTACTGTTCTTTTGGTTTCTATTTCATTGATTTCTGCTCTGATCTTTATGATTTCTCTTATGCTGGGTTTAGATTTTCTTTGCTATTTTTTCTTCAGCTCCTTTAGGTGTAGGGTTAGGCTTTGTCTGTCTTTCTTTCTTTCTCTTTTCCTACCTCATTTCTTATTATAGTTTTTATTTAAAATCTAATTTGTTTGATATAAGGATTACCACCACAGCTTTCTTTTGATGTCCATTAACATGGTAAATGCTTTTCCACCTCCTCACTTTAAATCTAGATGTGTCTTTGGGTCTAAAATGAGTCTCTTGCAGATAGCATTTTTTGGGTCTTTTTTAATTATCTTATCGGATACATGTGTCTTTAATTGATGCCTTCAGCCCATTTACATTGTGTAACTATTGAAAGATATGAATTTGGTGCCGTTGTATTGCCTGTAAGGCGACTGTTACTGTATATTGTCTGTTCCATTCTGATTTATGTTACTTTTAGGCTCTCTTTTTGCTTAGAGGACCCCTTTCAATATTTCCTATAGGGCTGGTTTGGTGTTTGCAAATTCATTTAGTTTTTGTTTGTCCTGGAAACTTTTTATCTCTTCTTCTATTTTCAATGACAACCTAGCTGGATATAGTACTCTTGGCTGCATCTTTCTCTCCTCTAGTGCTCTGAGTATATTGTGCCAGTCATTCTGGCCTGCCAGGTCTCTGTGGATAGGTCTGCTGCCAATCCAGTGTTTCTACCATTGAATGTTTGTTATAGATCTCTCGTCCTGAGCTGCTTTCAGGAGTTTCTCTTTGTCTCTGACACTTGTAAGTTTTACTATTAGATGATGGGGTGTGGACCTATTTTTATTGATTTTAAGTTGGGTATTCTGTGCCTCCTGGGTTTTGATGATTGTGTCCTTCCCCAAATTATTGAATTTCTCTCCTATAATTTGCTCCAATATACCTTCTGTCCCCCTCTCTCTTTCTTCTCCTTCTGAGATCCCAATTATTCTAATATTGTTTCATCCAATGATATTACTTATCTCTTGAATTCTCCCCTCATGATCCAGTAGTTGTTTATCTCTCTTTTTCTCAGCTTCTTTGGTCTCCATTATTTGTTCTGCTATACCACTCATTCTCTCTTCTGCCTCATTTATCCTATCAGTTAGAGGCTCCATTTATGATTGCACGTCATTAGTAGCCTTTTTGATTTTGACTTGGTTAGATTTTAGTTCTTCTATTTCTCCAGAAAGGGATTCTCCAGTATTTTCTATGCTTTTTTCAAGCTCATCTAATATCTTTACATCAGTTCTGACATCTTACTAATGTCCATATTGATTAGGTCTCTGGCAGTCAGTACTGCCTCTTGTTCTTTTTTTTTTTTTTTTTTTTGAGGTGAGTTTTTCCATGTTGTCATTTTATCCAAAGAAGAATAGATGAATGAGAACAAACTGCTAAAAGAGTAACAACAACTCCAGAAAATTATACACTAAACAAATCAGAAAGACAGGAAACCAGGGCAAAAAATAGAGTATGATCAGGCTGGTGAATACAACAGAGGCACACAACTAGATTTTGGGTGTATTTTGGTCTGTTAGAAGAAATTGCCTCCCAAAATTTTTAAGAAAGTAAAACATATATATGTATGTATATGTGTGTGTGTGTGTGTGTGTGTGTGTGTATATGTGTGTGTGTGTGTATGCATATATATACAAAAATAAGTTTAAATATGATGAAGGGATGCAATATAGGTGTAAAGATGAAAATTGAAAAAGGTTTTAAAAAAAGAATTGATAAGATAAGAAGTTGATTGAGAAAAGAAAGAAAAAAAATTTAAAAAAGGGAGAGAATGTGATCAGGTGAAAGACTAGAATAAAGTGATACAATAGATTTACGGTATATTTTGGTCTGTTAGAAGAAATTGTATTCCAAAATTTTAAAGGAAGAAAAACATATATATACAAAAAATACATACATATATATATATATATATATATATATATATATACACACACACACACAAATAGGGTTAAATACAATGAAGTGTTTGACTATGACTAAAAATGAAAATTAAAAACTTCAAGAAAGGAATTGATAAGATAAGATGCTGGTTGAAAAAGGAAAGAAGAAAATTTCAAAAGAAATAGGAAAAGAAAAAATGAATATTAAAAAAAAATTAACTTTGAAAGACTAAAAAATCATGAAAAAATTTTTAGGTTCACAGTTTACGACATTAAGTACATTCACATTGTTGTGCAATGATCACCACTATCCATCTCTAGAACTTTTTCATCATCTAAAACCGAAACTCTGTACCCATTAAACAATAACTCAGCATTCTCCCCTGCCTCCCAGCAGAGTTTGGTACCACTGTTCTACTTTCTGTCTGTATGAATTTGGCTTCTAGTTTCTTCTATAAGTAGAATCGTATAATATTTGTTTAAAAAAAAAAAATCATGGGAAATGGCCATAAACTTTATGTGCTGTATTCCTCCAGCACTGGAGTTTTGAAGTTCTCATTGATTGGTTAACTTAGTCTTAGCTGGATATCCTTGTTGATCTCCTGGGGGAGGGGCCTGTTGCAGTGATTCACAAATGTGTTTGCCTCAGGCAGAATTTTACCTCCCTTGCCAGGGGCTAGGTTTAGTCATCTGCTCTGGTTTGTTCTTGGTAGCTTTTGTTCCCTGAGAGCTTTCAACGCATCTTTGGAGGATGAGAATGAAAATGGTGACCTCCCAATCTGGCCCCAGAGGAGCTAAGAACTCAGGGCCCCACTCTTCAGTGAACCCTCAGAGAAAAGCAGTCAATCACTCCTGTCTCCCTGGTCTCTGGCCACAGTCCATGCTTACCCAGCCTGTGACCAAGCTTTTGTATCTCTGGCACATGGCCCTGTTTGGAATTTCCAAACCCAGCAGATTCCTACCATGAGCTCCCATGCCATTCTCCCCCAGGGAGGAAGGGGGATCTCCTTGGATCTGTTCCTTGCTGGGTTTTTTCTTGCATCGTATAGTAGGACAGTAATTGGTATATACTTTCCTCCTAGAACCACTTTTTCTTTTTCCCAAGGGTTTTGGGCTAATGTGTTATCATTTTCATTTGTTTCCATATATATATGGAAACAAATATTCCATATATATATGGAAACAAATGAAAATGTATGTATGTATGTATGTATGTATATACATATACATACATACATATTTCTTCTCTAATTTCCTGGTTGACCCATTCATTCTTTAGTAATATGTTCTTTAGCCTCCATTTATTTGCAGTCTTTCCAAATTTGTTTTTGTGGGTGACTTCAAGTTTCATAGTGTTCTGGTTGGTCAATATGTGAGGCATTATCTCAGTATTTTTGTGCTTGTTGAGGCCCAATTGTGACCCAGAATGTGATCTATTCTGGAGAATGTCCATGTGCCCTTGAAAAGAATGTGTCTTCTGCTCATTTAGGATGGAGTGTTGTGAATATATCTGTTAAGTCCATCTGGTCCAGTGTGTCATTCAAAGCCATTGTTTCCTTGTTGATTTCTTGCTGAGACCATCTGGGTTATTAAAGTCCCCTACTATTATTGTATTATAATCAAGGAATTCCTTTATGTTTATGATGACTTTTTTTTTTTTTTAATATATTTGGGTGCTCTGAAGTTCGGGGCATAAGTATTTATAATTGTTTGAACTTCTTGTTGGATAGGCACCTTTATTATGATACAGTGCCCTTCTTTGTGTCTTGTTACAGTCTTTGATTTATCTGATCTAAGTATGGCTAGTTTATCTGCTATCATTATGGTTACTCTGGCTTTCTTTTGACATCTGTTTCCATGATAAATGTGTCTCCATCCCCTCACTTTCAATCTGCAGGTTCTTTAGGTCTCAAATGTGTCTCTTGTAGGCAGCATATAGATGGGTCTTTTTTTTTTTTTAATCCATTCAGACACCCTAAGTCTTTTGATTGGAGCATTTAGTCCATTTCCATTCAGAGTAATTATTGATAGATATGAATTTAGTGCCATTTTATTACCTGTAAACTCTTTGTTTCTGGAGATTTTCTCTGTGCCTTTCTAGTTTTTGTCACTTCTGGTCTTTCTTTTCCAGTCAAAGAGTCCCCCTTAATATTTCTTTCACAGCTGGTTTAGTCGTCATGACCGCCTTTAATTTATGTTTGTCTGGGAAGCTCTTTAATTCTCTTTCTATTCTGAATGATAGCCTTGCTGGATTGAATAATCTTGGCTGCAGATTTTCCACATTGGGTACTTTGAATACACATGCCACTTTCATCTTGCCTGCCTAGTGTCTGTGGAGAGATCTGCTGCTAACCTTATTGGTCTTTATAAGTTAGGGACTTCGTTTGTTTTACTACTTTCAGGATTTTTTTCTTTATCTCTATAATATTGCAGATTTAACTAGAGTGTGTCTTGCTGTTGGCCTTCTTTTGTTGATTTTAATGGCAATTCTTTGCGCCTCCTGAATTTGGATGTTTGTTTCTTCTCCCAGGTTAGGGAAATCTTCAGCTATAATATCCTCAAATAAACCTTCTGTCCCCTTTTCCCTCTTTTCTTCTTCTGGGACTCCTATGATACAAATGTTACTACCTTTGATAATATCAGTGAGTTCTCTAATTCACGATCTAAATTTTTCTTTCCCTCTTGTGCAGCTTCATTATTTTCCATAATTATATATCAGTTATTCATTTCTCTGCTTCTTCCATCCTTGCAGTCATTACGTCCAGTGGGTTTCACATCTTAGTTTTTTCATTTTTCATTCAGGCCTGACTAATTTTTAGCTTTCCTATCTCTGTGGTAGGGGCCTCCCTGGAGTCTTGTATGCTTTTCTCAAGCACAATTAATATCTTTATGATTGTTGCTTTAAATTCTGGATCAGGCATATTACTTATATCTGTTTCAGTTTGATCCCTGGTCCTGACCTTTTCTTGTTCTTTCTTTTGAGATGAATTCCTCCATCTTGGCTTTTTGTCTAGGCCTCTGTCTTCTTCTGTATGTTACAAAAGCTTATGTTTCCTGCTCCTGATAATAATGGTTTTATGAAGAAGAGTTCATATAATGCCCATGTCCAGTGCTCCAGGATGTGTCTCTGGTTGTGTGCTGTGTGGACTCTGCTCCTGTGTTTTGGCAGCTCTTTTCCTCAGGTCAGTCCTCTGCAGTGTTTCTCCTTGCCTCCAGTGGGGAATGTCTGGACCTTTTCCAGAGTGTGGTTGAGTTTTAACCAAGTGTCTTCTGGTCTGCTTGCTAAAAGAGACCTGAGGCTACTTCCACTAGAGCTGAAGCTTTGCAGAACTCTAGTCGGTAGATGTGCTGTGTGCAGGGGTTTGTGCTGGTCGGGGGGCCCACTAAACTTGTCCTAAGGCACACTTGCTCTTGAAAAGTAGTACTAGTAGATCACAGCAGGAGAGGACTTGGCTTAAGCAGGTTAGGTTTCCAGTGTTGGTACTGTGTTGCTTACCGAAGTTGGTTTATGCTATGGGGCACAAGAGGAAAATGGCACCAGCCCACTCCTTTTCCCTGGAGAAGAGGGTCCACGATTGCTTCTCCCACAGAAGCACGTTCAGAGGAGCAAATAATTCTTCCTGTTGCATCACTGACGTTTTTCAGTTTGCTGAATTGACACTGTCTCTGGGTAACTTGCCTGCCTGGAGTAGCAGAGTGCTCATTGGCCTATATATGAGACAGGCCTGCTGCCTTTTAAAATTTCATGGTGTGGCAGGACCTGCACTGGTTCTTTGGGAAAGGGTCTTTCCACTCTGGGACTGATACTATCATCTAAGATCATTTTAAGAAATACTTAACTTTCCAGACACCTGTCCAAGTCTGTAATGTCTCATTTGTTCTCTATACCCTTCAGAGGTTTCAGAGTTTTCAAAAGGAATAATATTTACTCCTAATCAGACAATTAGTTTAATATGTTAATGAGCTTACTAAAATTCTTTACCTATAAAATTTCTGGGAGGGAATTATTCCATTTTCCATCATCTGTCCTTTTTGTGGTCAGAAGATATGTATATTTTTGCTTCTGCCTTTATATGCTGGATGCTAACTTTCACTCTAAAAAATTCACATTGGGCAAAACTGAAGCATAAAGTATATCTGCTCAGTGTTAAGACACATGAAATAAATTGTTTTAAATTTTGTACAGGAATGATTACATGGTGTGCTGATATTTACCATATTAAAATAATCATTAAAAGATATTTAGATAAGAACACAAAACCATCATGTGGTCCTATCAGTCACCAATTATTTATGTTATAATGAACAAAAATGTATGAAACTCTTACGAAATTGTAGCAGTTTTAAAAATATCTTCATTGATGTATTTCATATAAATTGTGTGGCTTAATTTTATTCACATATACCATTGAGCATAATTGAGATTACTTGTATAAAGCATAAATTTACCCTATTAAAGCAAAAATATATTCCTGAAAGATAGCATTAAAGACATATTTTATGGTAACTATGACTGGTTTACACAATGTCACTTTTAATAGCTTCTTTAATTTGTTTAAACATAAGTTCTTT
Organism: Martes martes; assembly: GCF_963455335.1. Classification (NCBI taxonomy): domain Eukaryota; kingdom Metazoa; phylum Chordata; class Mammalia; order Carnivora; family Mustelidae; genus Martes; species Martes martes. The sequence continues at coordinate 90,349,191 of NC_137895.1, read as the reverse complement.
GAGATTTTTCAAGTGTCTTTGCAATGTGTTTGTCCTCTGCCATCTTGTATTTATAAACAAATACTTGAAATATTGAAAATAAAGAATAATTCCAGGAGTTTCTCTATAATTTCACACAAAGGGCATAGATAAACTCATTTCTACACCTTAACCCAACTTTCACTAAGGATCTAAGGTCCCATGTTATCCTATGTATTGTCACTTAAAGAAGTATTATTTTAACACTTACAATGAAACAAGTTATAGTTAAAATAAGGGTTAATACAATGTCATTCCAAGCTTGGTGGGCAAGTTGGTATGATCTTAGTAATGTTAATGATTCAGGCTAGCCATAATTTTATCTGCTTTCTTAACAATGGATGCAGGGGGATTAGTTGAATGGATAAACAAAAGGTACCATGGAATTTTGTGTTCTCAAGACACCAGCATTAACCTGTAGTCCAAATTAGGACACAATTTAGATACAATATTTCAGCGATAATGGCCTGAAATCAGAGCAGAAAAATAATAGAAGAGCTTAAATTTTTATAATAGTCCATAACTGCACAAGAAGAAGAAACTTAACAGTTGGGTAACAGAATAACAATTTCTCAATAGCAACAGATTAATTTGTGAACAAGTGACTTTTTTCTCTAATCTTAGGGAAAATATTAAAAATTAATTGTGTTGATTTAGACTGGGGCTGAGGTCTCTATCCTTCTACACCATAAGAGATGTCAAGCTTGCCTTTATGTTTTGTATCTTCCCACTGAATGGTGACATAGAACACCTGACCATGATTAGAGTCATTACCATTTATTCATTCAATGATTACTTCTTAGATGTTTATTATGTGTTGTGGCTAAGCTTAGTTTTGGAGACTACAAAGATGCTAGTGACAGCTGTATGTGTAATTTTCTTCTTACAGCAAAGGGTGAGAATTCTACATTATTTTAGAAATCTCAGATTCTTTTTCTCGTATCCGATACAAGCAACATACCCTCCACCCCACTCGTCTTCTTGTTCACTGCAATGATCTGAGAAGACATCTCTAATATTTAATTTATATTCATTATTTAAGAGATATTTATTTTCTACTGTAACCAGGATGCAGAGGAGTAAGTGCCCCTTGCTCTGGTGTTCCAAAGAGACCAGGTTTGGCCACTCACTGCTGACGAAATACAAAGGCAAAGAAATGCATGGTGGTGAAACAAGAAAGGAATTTATTTCAGTGACACTAACACCAGGAAGACAGTGGACTAGCATCTCAAAGACTGTGACCAAAGTGCCAAAGTTCCAAAGTTCTCCCAGACTTATACAAGGGAAATGTGGGAAATGCGAGTTGGTAGGGACAGGCAGGCAGTAAATTGAAATTGATCATTGTCTTGGAGATACTCTTGTGGAGTCTTGCTGACTGGACAGTTCTTATGGCTTGAGAAGTTAATTTCAGTTCCCATCCTAGAAAACCCAGTCATAGAAAATTATTCAAACAAGGTATTGGAGGAGAGCAATAATAATTTCAAGCAGGGGATATCAACAATTTAGATAGGAATAGGCTTTTTGAGATCTCCATCCTTTTGTTGATTAATTTAAAAAATATTTTAGTAAGTGACGGCACTATGGTAAGCAACAATGGTAGGCAACAATGAACAAAGTATCCCATTTTCTAGCAAAATGTTCATAGTCTGTGAAGATCTAGTATCGAGAAAGATGACATTCCAGTATATGGTGAAACTTCTAATCATATTGATTAGCATACTGTACCATGAGGCTCATATAATCTTATTTGACTATAAATTGCAGCAATACAAAGCCAATTTTATAGATGGAGCAGAGGGCAATGTGAATTTGAGGACTTTAGCGTTGGAGATCTACCATCAGACAGAGTGGTATAGGGCAAGATGAACACCAAAGAGATCTGATTATTTAAGTATACAAAGACTTACTGTGACTAAGTATTATTTATCAGTGAGAGAATCAGTTGTTAATCCCATATTCTATGGTTATAGCTGCAGTTGTTGTTGTGGATAACTCAGTGCTCAATCCAAAAATAACAGAAACTCTTTCCAACAAGAGATGATACTATCATACTAGCATATGTTACATCTGAGATTACCAGTGGAAGAGTTTGGGATTCTAAGCTTCTTTAGTGAAAGCAATTTTCTGCACGTAAGTTTAGGGATCTAAGTTTAATTCCAAAAGAGTAGTTGTCTTCTGAATTTTTAATTTTCTGAGATATGTTATTTTGGAGAGAAATCCCCATAAGCCAAGACTGGCATTTTAGATGAGCTAATTTAGTACTCTTGTGAAGGAAGCGCTTTTGTGGAAAAAATAGCATCCAATTTGACATTCTAAGATTTTTTGGTATATGTTCATGTTGCAAGATTTCTCACCTCCCCCAGCAACTGGTACAATGGCTCCTTTGGGAGGAACAGCTTTGATCTGAATCACTGTTCAGATGCATATTGGCTATATATACATTATTTGTTTCTTATGAATATCTGTCTCATTCTTTAAAAGAAGAAAGCATATTCATTTAAAGGGATTGTTAATATCTTGTGGGGGGTAAGCAAAATGTTAAACAGAGTTTAAAACATATAATGTTGCTCTTTTCATCTGGTTATTGTGTCATGAAGCACCATGAGCAGCAAAGTCTCCAAGTGACACCCTGTACTGGTGGTGTGGGAAGTCCTGAATGGGAATCAGTGCCAGTGTCAGAAGTTTCTGGAGATGGTGGAGCTGCAGATCAGCTTGAAGAACTACAACCCACAGAAGGACAAATGCTTCTCAGACACATTCAGGCTCAAGTCCACTCTCTGCCACAAGTTTTGGGAGACCCAGCAGCACTGTGATGAGTCCAAGATTGTGGATATTCCCCACATGGACACTGAGACACTGAAGAAACTCAACAAGAATAAAAAAATTAGTCAAGAAGATGACCAAGAAGTTTGATGCCTTATTGGCTTCAGAATCTCTGATCAAGCAGATTCCACAAGTTTTGGGTCCAGGCCTGAATAAAGCTGGCAATTTCCCTTCCATGTTGACCCACAATGAGAACATGGGGCTCAAGTGAATGAAGTAAAGTCCACAGTCCAATTCCAGATGAAGAAGTTGCTATGTCTGGCAGTGGCTGTTGGTCACATGAAGATGGCAGATGATGAGCTTGTGTGCAACATCCACTTAGCTGTCAACTTCCAGGTGTTGTTGCTTAAGAAGAATTGACAGGAGGTCTGGGCTTTATACATGAAAAACATCATGGGCAAGCCCCAGCACCTGTACTAAGGCACACCTCGATAAACCCGAGTGCTAACATTAAAAAAAAAAAAAAGAAAGAAAGAAAGAAAAAAATGTAATATACATATGAGGAACACTAGTATTGGTTTTATAGCATAATTTTTTTCTGTGCATAATGAATTGAGTCAATAAAATCAGCTTCTCATGGAAAGCATAAAAGAGAAGTAATGATTCCTTTCAGTTTTCTTTTCCTATCCACATTATTCCCATTCACTTCGCTCACTTTAACACCTGTCATTTGGAATCATTATTCTCTTTGCCCAGGATATCGATTTAATTATATTTTTTACTTTTACCTGGAATTCTTACTGCATTATTGTAAATTCTGTGAGCAGTCCTGTATTTTATATTCTTATGGTCCTGGGTATATATTTTTATAAAAGATTAATAATTCCATACCTAAATGTCTACCTTTTTATCTGTGGCTCAAAATCTTATAAGGTGGTGATGGTCTATTCTAATAATCCAAATGGCTAGTGCATGCCTGCAACGTAGTTGCTTTCAAAGTCTTTTCAGAAATAACATCTAAATGATTTTCACTATAGGAATTAGGAGGAATTATAAATTCCCTTAATCTCAGGAAACAAACTGAGGTTTGCTGGGGAGTGGGGAGGGAGGCGTAAGGTAGCTGGGTGGTATACATTGGGGAGGGTATGTGCTATGGTGAGTGCTGTGAATTGTGTTAGACTGATGATTCACAGAACTGTACCCCTGAAGCAAACAATGCATTATATATATATATATTAAAAAAAATGCAACAGCAAAGGCAAAGAAGACACAGAATGTGGAGAGCTGAAAAAAAAACTTTCGATTATTTGTTCCTATAAAGCATTAAAAAGTACAATAGGTAAGAAAAAAAGAAGGAGGAAGAAATTATATTTGTGAGTTTCCTAATCTTATGATATGCTGTTAATATCCACATAATAGGTATTAAATATTGTTATTGGTTTTTCTTTTAGTTTAACTAGTTTGTGCATGAACTTAATTTGTCAAATATATCTCAGTGTTTCCTACCGTAAATTGATAAATGCCTGAAAAATTCTTAGAAATCTTGACTGTGGTCATTGATATAAATTTCTTCAAAATAGATCTGAGATAGTAGTTGATATGGTGTGGTAGCAGGTTAAACGGAGTGTAAGATGAATGTATGATCCACAATGCAGTTTGAGGGTAAAGGGAGGCTTGATGGAGAGTCTTGGAGACTATCATAAACCTATTCTCAAAAACCCTTTTTACAGGGGCACGTGGTTGGCTCAGTAGTTAAGTGTCTGCTTTCCACTAAGATCATGTTTCCAGGGTCCTGGGATTGACCCCACATCAGGCTCCCTGCTTGGCGGGAAACCTGCTTCTCCCTATTCCACTCCCCCTGCTTGTGTTCCCTCTTTCACTGTGTCTGACTCTGTCAAATAAATAAATAAATATTTAAAAAAAAATTCTTACTGAGGAGATAGTGTGACTTTTTTTTAAACATATGTAATAATGACCAAGAAAGAAAATAAAGGTAAAATTGAGATAATACCCAAAGCAGACAAGGTTTGTCTTATGCATATGACTTTAGGGTTAAAAAGAATCAACATTTAGCAATTATTGTGAAACTGACACTAATTGTGCTAAGGCAGGAAAACTGACATTTTCTTTGACAATGATAACATACCAGGCCGATAGGCTTCTCATGCTTAAGTTACTGCATTGATCAAATTAAATTTTAATTTCATGTAGTTTTTCTCCCCCACTAGAATCTGAGATAAGTTAGAGCAAGAATCCTCCTTCTCATCACTCAATCCCCAAAGCTTGTCATAAGTAAGAAAAGCCTGAATGAGTTCATTAAACATTACAAAGTCCTTTAATGTAACAATCCTAATATTGAACATGAACTTTTATTCATAATTTATTACAAGTGAAAGTCAGGGTGAAGATGAAAGTAACCCAACTAGTCTGGGTTTTGAGGTGAAAGGAAAGTGACTGAAATGCCAGTTCTGAAAGCTGCAATCTCTGTGCATTGAACTTCCAACCTCAATTGCATCATGTTCATTCACCTATAAATTGCAAGCAATAATGTTCGTTTTCTAAGAAGTTTTGTAAAATAAATACTGCATGTGATTTGCTTAATACAAAGTAGAGCGTGTAGAATATTATCAGTAGATGTTATATCTCTTCCATACTTCCCAAAACCCTAAAGTCGGTTCTAGATGCCACAAATAAAGCTCGGTTCTCCAGAAAGGTGAACTTCCAGTGGTTTATCATAGTTTCATCCATTTTATACATTTGGTGTATTTTTACATTGTCTGTTCTTTGCCTATTTTTTAATTTGGAGGCATTTGCTCTGCCTAAGGAAAAATACCTCTGACTAAGAGAGATTAGTTATTAATAGCACCCCATAAAGTTGTTGGCAGGATTAAATGAGTTAATACAAAGAAAATAGCTCTAGAAGGTAGGAATTGATGAAAATTTTTATGTTATCTTCTACCCCCTTCTACCTCCTTTCTCTTCTTCCTCATTAGCATCTTAATTATGATAAACAGTATAAATATATTTTAGTATGTATGTCTCTAATCTTTTAATATTTTTTTTAAGATTTTATTTATTTATTTGACAGAGAGAGAGAGAGAGATCACAAGTAGACAGAGAGGCAGGCAGAGGAAGAGGGGGAAACAGGCTCCCTGCTGAGCAGAGAGCCCGGTTTGGGGCTCAATCCCAGGACCCCGGGACCATGACCTGAGCCGAAGGCAGAGGCCTTAACCCACAGAGCCACCCAGGCGCCCCATAATCTTGTAATATTTTAAAGCAAATATTTGTATTTTATTCCTAGTCCTCTGGTAATTGTGTTTATTTGATTTAATGGAAATGACAAGGAGAATCAGAGTTTTCTAATAACATTCATCTCTATTACTGGGTAAGAATGAAAAGTTCAGAAATCCACATCTATCGGGACACTTTCCATCAAACTAAATGCCCAGTGTCTCTTCAAAGGCAAACCACTACCATTCAAAATCACAATCATTAACCCAGATGTTTTACTGCATTGAACCCAGAATTTACAGAAAATTCTGAAACAATATTCAGTTCATCAAATGTATTGAGGTCAAGGATTGGGAAACTTTAATATGGGAGTAGAAAAAAGGGGAAAATACATAACTCTAGTAAAGGAAAGGGAGTTTTGAGAAAGTGTGAATAATAGTATTTACAAGAACATCATCCTTTTAATGCTCCTTATACTTTCATTTACTGGAAAAAACATAACCTTTTGGAAAGCATCTTTAAAGGCTTGCTTTACTTGCTGGTTCCTGAGGGTATATATAAATGGATTCATCATAGGAGCGACAGAAGTATTCAGAATAGCCACTCCTTTGATCAATGATGTCTTTTCTTTTGCAGAAGGGTTGGCATACATGAATATGCAGCTTCCATAAGAGATGGAAATGACAATCATGTGTGAGGAACATGTAGAAAATGCCTTTTTTCTCTGACTGGCAGAGGGCAGTTTCAGAATTGTTCTAATGATAAACATGTAGGATAAAATTATTAATGCCAAAGTGAAAAGCAGAATCACTATGGCAGAGTAAAAACCGATCACTTCTAAGAGCCATGTGTCTGAGCAAGATAATTGCAAGAGGGGAAAATAATCACAAGCAAAGTGATCAATGACATTGGAACCACAGTAATCTAACTGGAGAAAAAGAATAACTAGTGGGAAGATATTTAAGAATGCTGCCAGCCAAGCACAAAAGACAAATAAAATGCAGACTCTTTTGTTCATGATGGTTGTATAATGCAAGGGTTTACAGATGGCAACATAGCGGTCATAGGACATGGCAGTTAGAAGGTAAAACTCAGTTATTCCCATGAAGATTAAGAAAAATAACTGAGCTGTACAATTATTGTATGAGATTGTCTTGTCTCTGGTGATAATTGTGCCCAGAAATCTAGGAATACAGACAGTTGTAAAGGATATTTCTAATACAGAGAAGTTCCTGAGGAAGAAATACATGGGGGTCTGTAGATGGGAGTCAACCAAGGTGAGAGTGATGATGGTCAAATTACCAGTGACACTTAATATATATGTGATAATTAAGAAGAGAAAAATCATAATCTGAAGCTCTGGGTCATCTGATAGCCCTAGAAGAATGAATTCTGTGGGTACTGTGCGGTTTTTCATTGCCGATCCTTTCTTCCCCCCTTTAGAGCAGAAACTGTTTGTTCCCCTGTAGGACATAAAAAGTTAAAACAGGATTGAGGTTAGAGTACAGAATCTTAAAAATATCTACGGTGATGAATAATCTATGAAACCCAAAAACAAATGTTTTCCTTCAGCAACTCTCCAATTTCTACTGGACCTCACATTCAAGTAATACATATTATTTGAAGTTAAATACTGATTTCTTTTTGTTGAAAATGCACTGTTATGGGCCATGGATAAAAAAAAAAAATCTTCTGTTAACATTTAAGCAGAAGCTATTTATTCTAAATTTTTTAAATATTAAGATTCTAATTATTCTTGAAAATATTTAGCTCTGTTTTTATAAACATGAAAATACTCTAATTGACATTTTTCTTTTCCTCAATATTATAAAAACTAGTCTGGATTATGGATAATCTAAATACAGGGTTTCAAATCTCACAGGGATTATTTAGGCCTACCTCCACATTTTTTATTTGGAGACCTACATTGTTTAGGAAACTTCCACAAGTTTACACAATTAGTCACCATAGTAATCATCTCACTGTAGAATGTGCATGTTTATCCATGGGAGTGTTTTGTTGGCATTCTCTTATAAAATTACTTTCTTAAGGGTTTGGTTGATGCTATCACACTCTTATCTTTTTTTTTTTTGATTTATTGATAAAAGGATCAAAAGGACAATAAGTTAACCTTATATTAGTAAGTTAAATAGTTGCCTAGAGTAGTTGCAATCATTCAATGCATAATCCTTTTTTTTTCCTTTTTTTTTTTGTTTACTATAACGCTATAGAAAATGAACAAGTGGATGGTCAAAATAACATCAACTTGGAAGCAGATATTCTTTCCATTTTTAAAAATAATCTCGTTTTTGTGACAGAGTACATTTTTAAATTAGAAAAAAAATGAACAATCCAATATTTATTTCTGTGTTCCTACTTTAGGATTTTATTAATAGTCTCTTAGTAGTAAGCAATTATTTAATTTTTTTAAAGATTTTATTTATTTATTTGACAGACAGAGATCACAAGTAGGCAGAGAGGCAGGCAGAGAGAGGGGGAAGCAGGCTCCCCACCAAGCAGAGAATCCGATGTGGGGCTCGATACCCGGACCCTGGGAATACGACATGAGCCGAAGGCAGAGGCTTTAACTCACGGAGCCACCCAGGCACCCTAGCAATTATTTAATTTGTAATATTATAATGGTTGTAAATCCACAAACACATATGCAGACATGATTTTAAAACATTTAAGTAAAATGAAGATTCCATATATTATAATGAAGAATAAAAAATTTACTTACTTCCTGATTCTTCTTGATGACCTAGTCTCAAATTTTATCATCTGATTTGCTTAAACATATACACAATTTCAGAGCTGGTAAATCGAGTTAGCAAAATATTTGGTTTCTACTGTGCTTTCAAAACAAGTGTGTTGATTTAACTTTTTCATGGTTCTTAGGGATTATAATTCTCTTTAACTCATGATATCCTTCATTCCTGATACTATAAAATGCTGACAACATTTTATTATAATTCAACTCATTCTTGCTTTTCATCTCTCTCTCAAACTCCACATACAAATTCAGTTACACCTTGGTTGACTACTACTTTTCCATTTGCCTCTTTTCATATAATACAAAGCACTATTTATTCAATCATTTTTCTTTCTATTCATGCAAATTTTTAAAATCAATATTTTGTAATTCTATGATTATACATCTATAAAACCTAAGTAATATTTTCCTTAAGTTCATGGACTGCTATATTTTCCTACTATATTTTCCTGCAAACACTGTTTTGAGAAACAGAAAATATGGAATGTTCTTCTCTATGTCTGACATACAAATGGAACTGGACTTTATTTTATCTGTGTATTTTTGTTGCCCCAGGGGAATTCATTAAGTAAATAGAGTGCCGAGGAGAAGAATCATTAAAGACAGAGATGAATCATTTTTATAAATATTGATTAAGAAGTTCAAGGAGCAAAATGACAAATACAAATGGCGAGATCCTAAGTATGTGAAAGCTTGATTTAGAATTTCACACTTCTAGTGCTTCTCGGCCTTTTGGCTATGATCAAGTGTAGAATTTCACTCTTCTGTGATTGCATAAAGAATCCACATTTTTCTTCCAGAAACTGGACTTGTCTTCAGTAGAATTAGTGTGCTGATATCTCGTGAATTTTGGCAACCTAGAGAAGAATTCTTTATCGGGATGAAATGGTGGAACACACTGCTGTGGATTTCTAGTATGACTTGATTGTCTTCTGAAATGGACAACCTCTTAAAGACTGATGAGGAGGTTTATACCTATATTGACCCTTTGAATTAAGGGAAGCCATTCCCAAGCCCCTCCCTAATGTGACTTTCATTGCCTTTTGACTACTTTCTTCACTGTGTTATTTACTTCTATTAAACAGTTATTTATATTTGTGCATATGACATCTTCTCATATTGAGAATATTATGAATCAATAAAATAAATATCTGGAAAGCTGGCATTGGATATTTTGACTTGTTTATTTCCACATTCCTTCAATGAGAGACATCATTTTTATTACTAGAAGGGTAATGTAGTATAGAAATATAGAGGTGCCTTGGCGGCTCAGTGACTTGGGCCTCTGCCTTCAGTTCACGTCATGATCTCAGGATTCTGGGATCAAGCCCCACATCAGGCTCTCTGCTCAGCAGAGACAATACATAGATGCTGAGATGTGTTGAATTTATAACTGCTGCACATTAAAATAGGCGTGAAAATATTTATTCAAGATATTTCAGTGGAGATGGTGAAACTGATTCTCTACTTGTGAAAATTCTATTCCTTTGCCTTTGGTTTTGTATCCAAATAGCAATTCTTTTTATATTTTATTCAGAGCTTTTATTGATTACCAGGCACTGACCATAAAATTATCTCATTTTTTCAAACAGGCAGACAATACAAAACCATCTGAGGTCATTACTATTATTATCCAGGTAAAGAAAGAGTCTGGGGCAGAAAGAAGTTAAAGTGTCTGGTGTCCACCATTAGTGTGTTTGGAGCAACACAATCTTTAGTGACTCACAGGGAAAGGGAATGAATTTCTATCTCACAAAGCACTGTACTTCACGAAATATCCTATTAGACATGTTTCTTCTCCATATCTTTTCTCAAACTCCTAGGTACTGGATTGTCTCTCTCTTTCCTCCTTGATCACCCTCTCGCTCTCTAACTTTTACCCTCACTGCTTTATTCCTAGTTCCTAATAGCTGTCTAGCTTTTCTCTAGGCCTTGGAATAATTTACTTTAAATGAAGACTGATTACACCTGTTACCCTCCTATCCACAAGCTAGTAGGCATCTGCTTTTTAGTAATGTGTCAATTACCTCCGTGTATTCTGAGGTTGATGAGGGACTATGTATTAGGTCAATGAAACATCGTTCAAGCTACCAGGTTTCACTCTCCTCAGAGAGTGGAGGATGGATTTTAATTACAAATAGTGGTCTGCTTTAACATGTTCTAAATCAAAATATAAAATTTATTAAATCAAATTGTTAAGGGATCCAAATCTTTTAAGACTTTCTCTAAAACCTAAACTGGCATTGTATTACTGAATATTTTCGGTCTGTATTACTAATCATTTTCAGTGATATACTATCATGATTTACACGGAAGCCTCTCCACAAGATGTCTGGATGTCCTCCTACTTACTGTCTACCATCATTTAATTGAGCTATTATTCTATAAATTGAATTTTTAATCTCAGAAGTGTATCGATTGACAGGTGTTCTTGGACCTGATAAGTTACTAGGTGTAACCCATATAGTTAAGAGTATCTTTTTTGTGTGTGAAAAAAAATAAGGGTTTGCATCATGGATGTTCCTACCATTAGAAAGTTCCAATGCAAACCTTAACAAGAATTGTTCTCAATAACTTCAATACACATCAAATAAATTGATTTTTGCATAGTTGTCACAAGTCCTAATGTAAAATAAAAGAGGAAAATGAAAACCAAATGCCTTAGAAAATATTCAATTAATTATTCTTTTGTCATACAAAATGTCTAGTTATGATAAAATGCACATTTTATTCAATCACTGTTTTAAAAGCTAACTCAGTGTTATGTACATTATTACATGTGTTTATGTTGGATAAAATATTTAGTCAGAGCACTAGGGCATTGGAACCGTTCTAAATTATTCAAATGTATTTATGTATTCAAAAAATGTTTATCAAAAACCCACTACATGGCAGATGCCGGTTCTAAGGGAGGACTATTAGTGACTTCTGGTAAAAGTCTAACAACTGCTTCTCAGCGGGTGGAGGTGAGGGGCTGATCTGTAGAGCTGATCCTTTTCCAAGATGTGAAGTCACTCACATGGCAGGTTTCAAGCTACTGATATGGGCTTTCTGAATGCAAAATTGAGAAGACACAACACAACTGGCTTTTGGGAAGTGTCTAGGCAGGCCCTGCACCCTGCTGTAGGGACCACAGCATTTAGTCTGCAGAGGAGACTGAGATCTCTGCTCTCCTAGGGTGAGGGATGTGAGAGAAAGCAGACAATAAGCAATGAACATGATTAATTCCTAAATTATAGGGTCTTTTATAAATTAGTAACTATTTTGTAAAGGAAGAGAAAACTGAAAACCCTTGGAAGTGGGGGGCTACTATAATATTATGTAGAGAAATTGGGGGAGGCCTTATTGAGGTGACATGCAGATATCTGGGAGAGGAGTGTGTCTGGTTTAAGTACCATCTAGTGTGAATGCACTAAGGTCTTAGGAGGAAAAATCATGTGATTTGCTAAGAAAGATTTATTTGTTTCTTCCTTTCCAATATCAGTAAATGTATTGGTGCTTATCCTGCTAGTCTCCTAGATAGAACATCCAGTATAGTACTGAATAAACACAGTGATAGTGAGCTTGTAACTGAATTTTGTTAAAATGATTTTTCTATAAACAAAGTATATCATGAAACAAATAAGGTTTTGCATCATTTGCATTTAAATGAATTGTATTTGTAAGGTATTATATCAAAAGAGACCAAAAAAGTATGAGTAACTTATAATCTTAGGTATTGATTATCAAAAAGAGCAGTTTAAAGTCAAGCATTTAAATACACTACTAAAGGGCACCTCGGTGGCTCTGGGTTAAGCCTCTGCCTTCAGCTCAGGTCATGATCTCAGTTAGTGTCCTGGGATTGAGACCCATGTGGACTCTGCTCAGCAGGGAGCCTGCTTACTTCCCTTCTCTCTCTGCCAGCCTTTCTGCCTACTTGTTACTTCTTTCTCTGTCAAATAAATAAGTAAAGTCTATTTTAAAAAATAAATACACTATTAAGAAACAGTAAATGTACTCATATTTGGTATCAAGGAATATTTATGTCTTCAGGCTTTTTTAAAGAACTGATATGGTTTATGTGTTAATTAAGGAGCTTGTTAGAAATAAGGGCTACTTCATGTTTTCCATAAATAAGTGTGACTTCATAATTGCATTTTAAATTGGTAAATTGTATAGCACAGAAAATTTTAAACTGGGTACTTGAAAAATACTTTGAGACTTCTCAAAAAGAGTAAATATATCACTTTCTTAGTGATAGTTTTTTACATAGTTACTAAGTATGCTATCATATGGAGAGGATAGTACATGTAATATTCCAGTAAGACTAAGTTATATTTACAGTTTTCATATAGTAAAAGAATAATAATATTAAACATGACAATATTTTCTGAATTCCTTAAAAGAATGTTTTCTGGTGAAATCATAAAAAAATTTTAACTCATTGATCTTACAATGTCTTTTTGTCTTTCTTTGATTTTCTAAGTTTTATTATGAAAAAATTGGTATTTAAAAATATTTATAAGAAGGAAATGAGGTCAGTCTCATAGTTACAGAGTGAAAAGACTATCTCAAAGGAAAGGAAATGCATGAGAAAGTGATTGGAATTTAAGTGGAAATATATATATATTCAAATATATGTATATATTTGATATTTGGACATATATCTACATATGTATATATGTATTTCACAGTATTTCTCAAATATCCTCAGTATATTGCTGGCAATAGAAATATAAGCAATGAAACAGAACTCTAGTGAGACTATGTGGATATTTATAGACTTTTGTGGGGCCCTGTTTCCTATTTACTTGTTCTTGACTATGTCTCTAATTTATGACAACATTTTTATCTTTTTTTTTTATTTGCTTGAGAAAAATACAACCTTCCTTGCCCTGTCCATGAAGGCTCGCTTGACTTGCTGGTTCCTTAAGCTGTAAATAAAGGGGTTCAGCATGGGGGCTACTGAGGTGTTTAGCACAGCAACACCCTTGCTCAGAGACACTCTGTCTTTTGCTGCTGGATTAATGTACATGAAAATGCAGCTGCCATAGGAGATGGAGATGACAATCATGTGGGACGAACAGGTGGAAAAGGCTTTTGTCCTCTGACTAGCAGAAGGGATCTTCAAAATTGTTCTGATGATATATATGTAGGACAGAATTATTAATGCCAAAGTGAACAGTAGAGTAAACACAGCACAGGAAAAACCCACTGTCTCTAGGAATTTTGTGTCTGAACAAGAAAGGTGTAGTAAGGGGAAATAATCACAGGTAAAATGGTCTATAACATTGGACTTACAGTAATCAAGCTGTATGAACAGCATGAGTGATGGGAATATGATTAAGAATGAAGCCAACCAAGAGGCAAAGACAAGGAGTATGCAGACTCTGGGATTCATGATGGTCATGTAATGCAGAGGTTTGCAGATGGCAATGTAACGGTCATAGGACATGGCAGCCAGGAGGTAAAATTCAGTGACTCCCAACAGAATGAAAAAAAACAACTGAGCCATGCAATCATTAAAGGAAATGGTTTTATCTCCTGTAATCAGGGTGCCCAGGAACTTGGGTATGCTGACAGTTGTGAATGAAACCTCTAGCAAGGAGAAATTTCTGAGGAAGAAATACATGGGAGTCCGGAGGTGGGAATCCAGCAGGGTAAGGGTGATAATGGTCAGGTTCCCAGTGATGCTGAGCATGTAGGTGATGAGCAGAAAGACAAAGATCACCCCCTGAAGCCGTGGATCATCTGACAATCCCAGGAGGATAAACTCTGTTATTTCTGTGTGGTTTTTCATTTCTTTTCTTCTTTTGTGTAGAGTAGAGGAGAAAACACAAACAGAAGGATTAGAGAAAGGGGATTGTATATGGGAAGCCATTGGAGTTGGTCTCTAGAAGTAAACTAATTTAATTTAGTTTAATTTAATTTCATTAATTTAATGTAAGAGAACTTTAAGACAACTCAATGAAAGTAGGTGACATGTTTAAAGTAAGTTTTTACCATGAGCCACACTCTGTGTTTTCCATAGAATGTTTCTTCATAAAACCTTTATTTCCCTGATTGGGAACCGATTCTAAAAAAGATTTTTAAAAATCTTATCTGCAATACATGCCCTACATGAGAAGAACAGGAATTTTAACCCAGGTTTTTCTGAATATTTGATAACTGGAATAGAAATGCTTCTGTTGACTCTTCAGAGTAATTCCCTGAAGGATTCCCTTCCTATTGAGAAAATCTTTGTCCTCTTCCAACACAAGTTGTCTCATTTCCTCATTTCTGTCACCTGAATTAGGTGTATTATTACTTAGTATTATTAGTATTAGTATTAGCATTATGACTTAGAAGTATAACATAGAAAAGATGGTATGTTTGGAGGGAGGTCACTCAAATGGGGATGTAACCAAAATTTGACAGTCAGTGAAGTTCAATTTTTAACATTGTGACAAAATTCCCAAGTTTTCACTCTGGTTCACATTCTTCTTTTCCAACTTCCTATGCCTCATCTGAAGCCACAGTTAATGAATTCTTTGACATGATGTCCTCGGACTTTAGAGAGCACAGAGTTGACAGGAGGCACGGTAGAAATTAAGCAGGTCGATCTACACATTCATGGGCTAAAGAAACAATGTATTTATATCTAAAATTATTTTATAGAACATTTTTTCCTTCAGAATTTCTTCTATCTAAATGTTGTTGGTATTATTCTTTATATATGAATTCTGCTTTCTATGCCATATTATAATTTTATATTTTTCCTTTTATCTACATGAGTATCCAGTTATAGAAGCTTTATTATGTCAACACCTTGGAGTATAGGATAAGACAGCACATGAAATCCCTTTATATTCTTTTCCTGAATAATAATAACATTAATAATACAATGCATGTTAAAGTGAAGCTAAATTTTTCTCAGTAAATCAAACCAGTCCATTATCATATCCCTCATTCTGTACATTCTCACTGAATGGTTAAGTGTTCAGTTCAGAGTCATGAAGGAAGTTTTGCAATAGGATATTTAGTTTAAGATGTAGAATTACTGATTACTGGTATATAATACATCATAATACTGTGAAGTTTCTTGATCTTTTTTTCCCCCTTACATGTCTGAGTTTTTTCACTCACTTCACTCACTTCACACTGTTTAGCAAAAAGTATTGCTGTTGATTATTTAAGGCAAATTCCAACTGAGATGGATAGTGCCAATGCTATGGGGAAAGCATGTGAAAGTCACAGGAAATGAACATTTCTTTTGCTATTTCTCAGGACTGGAGGAAGCAGGCTGAAGAGCTTTTAAACAGACATCACAGTGACATATTTTGTAAACAAACTTATGGCAATTCAGTGTATGATCGATATTTCAATCATAACAGTCATTGTTCTTAATGAACAATCCTCCATAATTAACACTGTGTGTACACTCTTTGATCTGTAAGTTATTTCTGTGATGTTTTTGGTAGAGTGATGAAAAATATATCCAAGACTCTAAAACATCATTTCAAGCTTTCCTTCCTAACTACTTATCCATGTTTCTTTTACCCAGTCACATGTAACTTATGTTCACAAGATTTGTAGTCCCATTTGCTCCTTTCTTTTCAATGAATTCTACTCTGTCATGGATATCTAATTGTTGAATCACGTATGTCATTCATTGAAAGTGAAAATTAACATATTGTATGAACAGCTACTTGCTATTTTGTTAAATAAAATAACTGGAAATGATTTTTAGGACACTTCTGCCATCCCATATACATTTTGAAAAAAGAACAGTAGCATTCCCCAGATTGTCCAATTTAAAGAAACAACAATTTTTTAAGGCCTACTAAAAATGAAAAGATTGTTTTCTTTATTTTTTTAATAATTAGAAGAAGTAGTAAAAAGCACCATGATTCCACAATATAATTGGAAACTAACTTTATCATCCTACACTCTCTTCTTAATTTAAAGAGAGAGAATTCTTTAATTCTATATGCTAAATTCTCTCTTTGTAAGTTAAAACTCCTTAAAGAAAGGTGTGAACATGTATATTCAAGGAAATTTTCACCCACAAATTAATACACAATTTTCCAATTCTCTTTCTCTCTCATGTGACACTCCTTTTCTTGGTGTTAGATTTAGATGTGAGGCTAATTTGTCAAAGAAGAGAACAAAATATTGGTTTAATATGGTATCTCGAGTAGTAATTTGGTTTTATAACAACCACTAACTTTTTTTTTTTTTTTTCTGGAACAATTCACTCCATTTCTGATCATGTTTGCTGACAGCTAATATCATGCAAGAACTTTATGGTGACTGAATATAAAAAATATCATGAAGGACAAATTTAGTTTCTTTTTTTTTCAGATTATTACTTTAGTAATGTCTCAGAATTTTCCTCAAATTGGATCAGAATCTTGTTTCCCTCAGTCCCCTGAAAAAAAAAAAAGTACCTGTTTTTTTCCTAATAGAAAGGGAGAATTGGGATCCCAAATCAGATCGAAGCATCAACCAGTATGAATGGGAATAATGAAGGAAAAGCAGTAATCATATAAATTACTCTCAAAATCTGTAGGTTTTCATAGAGATATTCTACATATATCCTGTTATCTCAATTTATTAACTAATTATCTATATTTGGGGATAATTTTTAACATAAAGAAGGAAAGGAATTCTTAAAAAACATAAATCATCAGAACTTAATATTTATTTATAAGGAATGATATTATTGGGGCACTTGCGGGCTTTGCCTTCAAAGAGAAATGGATTAAAAATGCAACTCATAGTATTGTGACTTTGGACAAGTTACTTAATCTCTCTGAATTTTACTTTTTCCTTCATTTAAAAAATGGGAATAATAATTCATGGAATATTCATGAGGACTAATTTAAGAAAAAGTAAAATTAAATCATACAAAATTTTTATAAAATGTACTCCCAAACAGTGGTTAATATTATCTTTATTCTACCAAAAATAAAGTCAATGATCATATTTGAGGAATATGGCCCCACTTTAAACACCAAAACCATTTTTGAGACAGTGACAGACTATACGCACTTATCTCATTTACTCAGTATGAGTTATCTATGTTAATTTGAAGAAACTGACAATGAAAGAGATTAAGTATAATAAGCAAGATCAGACATCAGATGTTAGTTGATAGTAGAATTGGAATTCCTAAGTCTTTCTGTCTGAAACCAGAGCATTTACTACTTATTAAACATGTATTCCATGAGGAAGATCAAATTGAGAGATAATAATTTTATGAAAATTAATAGAGGAATAAAATATTATGACAAACAGGAAAAGTAATGTACTCATTTTACATAATCCTTGATAAATACAGCTGACATAAGAAACCCAAATTATTCTATGTATTCCAATGTAAAGTTAAGGTAAACATTAATGAATCAGTGCTAAGAAAAATAAAATTTCCATTGGCTACAACTTTACAATCTTACCTCTATTTGTCACACAAATGACATCATCAGCTGGTTGAAATGGTTAAAAAAAAAAAAAAGCAAATTGACAACTATTTCAGTTTTAGGTTAAGAGATTCAGTATTTTAAAAATCATTCTTTCTCAATACATTGGAGTTACTTTATTTCTGTATCTAATATTCTTTTACATACTTTTCCCTATAGCTATGAGAGCAAAAATAGTGAAGAGAAGTTATATTTGGAGTTACTTTGGACCTTTTGGAAGAAGATTCTATGTGGATTTTCTCTTGCCTAAAGTGCATGTTTTATTTACCATATATACCCATGTCTCAGAGCAAATACTCCAGTGAATCAAATGTGCCAACAAGGCCTTAGAGGAAAATACACGAAGGATTGTACAAATGTTATCAACATTTGCACCAATATTGGAACAAGAAACTTTTGGGATAATGCCCAAAGAGATAGAAAGGGCATAAGAAATCAGCTAGAAGCACATGGAATATTTTGCATATAATCTAAATGAGAAAATGACTAAATGTGAACAGCTTTTTGGGGAAAATTCCTGAATTTCCTAAATCAGGATTTCTCTCAAGAATAGAATCTCCCATTTCTTCTTTTGCTGAGTAAAATACTGGGACAACTTAATCTTGTATGAAAACATTACATTTTTATCATATACTAAAACATCACCATAAAAGTGGCACTCCAAGCTAGTAGGTATCAAATAAAATATTCAAAAATACTGAATATAGAAGGATAACAAGAATGCAGGGAATGATCCCAGTCTTTTGGTACCAGTTGAAACCTGATTTGTGACCCAAGATGTGATCTATTCTGGAGAATGTTCACTAGAGAAGAATGCATATTCTGTTGTTTTGGGATGGAATGTTCTGAATATATCTACAGTGTCCATCCAGTGCGTCATTTAAGGCCTTTATTTCCTTGTTGATATTTTGCTTGGATGATCTGTCCATTTCAGTGAGGGGGGTTTTAAGTGCCCTTCTATTATTGTATTATTGTTGAGTGTTTCTTTGATTTTGTTATTAATTGGTTTATTTAGTTGGCTGCTCCCATGTTAGGGGCATAGATATTTAAGATTGTTAGATCCTCTTGTTGGACAGACCCTTTGAGTATGATATAGTGTCCTTCCTCATCTCGTATTGTTGCCTTTAGCTTAAAATCTAATTTATCTGATAAACGGATTGCCAGCCCAGCTTTCTTCTGATGTCCATTAGCATGGTGAATTGTTTTTTACCCCCTCACTTTAAATCTGGAGGTGTCTTTGGGTCTAAAATGAGTTTCTTGGAGACAGCACACAGATGGGTTTTGTGTTTTTATCCATTCTGATACCCTGTGTCTTTTGATTGGGGTATTTAGGCCATTTACATTCAGGGTAATGATTGAACGATATGAATTTAGACATGTTATGCCATTGTATTGCATGTAAGGTGACTGTTACTGTATATTGTCTCTGTTCCTTTCTGGTCTATTACTTTTAGCCTCTCTCTTTGCTTAGAGGACCTCTTTCACTATTTCCTATAGAGCTGGTTTGTTTTTTAGAAATTCTTTTAGTTTTTTTTTGTCCTGGAAGCTTTTTATCTCTCCTTCTATTTTTAATGATAGTCTAGCTAGGTATCGTATTCTTGGCTGCATGTTTTTCTCGTTCAGTGCTCTGAATATATCATGCCAGTCCTTTGCGGCCTGCCAGGTCTCTGTGGATAGGTCTGCTGCCAATCTAATATTTCTACCATTGTATGTTACAGACCTCTTGTCTGGACCTGATTTCAGGATTTTCTCTTTGTCCCTGAAATTTGTAAGTTTTACTATTAGATGATGGGCTGTGGACCTATTCTTATTGATTTTGAGGGGGGGCTTCTCTGCACCTCCTGGATTTTGATGCTTGTTCCCTTTGCCATATTAGAGAAAATCTCT
Source organism: Martes martes (assembly GCF_963455335.1). Lineage (NCBI taxonomy): Eukaryota > Metazoa > Chordata > Mammalia > Carnivora > Mustelidae > Martes > Martes martes. Next base: position 90,329,079 of record NC_137895.1, on the reverse strand, counting down.
ACAATAATTTTCTCCAATATAACTTATGCTCCCCTCTCTCTTTCTTCTTCTTCTTCTGGAATCCCAATTATTCTAATGTTGTTTCATCTTATGGTATCACTTATGTCTCAAATTCTCCCCTCATGGTCCAGTAGTTGTTTGTCTCTCTTTTGCTCAGCTTCTTTATTCTCTGTCATTTGGTCTTCTATATCACTAATTCCCTCTTATGCCTCATTTATACTAGCAGTAAGAGCCTCCATTTTTTAGTGCACCTCATTAATAGCTCTTTAAATTTCAGCTTGGTTAGATTTTACTTTTTTTTATTTCTCCAGAAAGGGTTTTTATTTCTCAATACAGGGTTTCTCTAATATCTTCCATGCATTTTTCCAGCCCTGCTAGCACCTTGAGAATTGTCATTTTGAACTCTAGATCTGACATGTTACCATTGTCCATATTGATTAGGTCCCTATCCTTCTGTACTTCCTCTTGTTCTTTTTTTGTGTGTGTGGAGAGTTTTTCCACCTTGCCATTTTATCTAGAAAAGAATGTATGAATGCGAGAATAAAATACTAAAATGGTGGCAAAGACCCCAGAAAAATGTGTGTTAACCAAATCAGAAGAGACCCCAAACCATGGGGAGAAGAATGGGGGTAAAGAGAAGTTTAAAAATATATATATTAGACTGGTGAATAGAACAGAGCCACACACTTGATTTTGGGTATATTTTGGTCTGTTAGAAGAAATTGCCTCCCAAAATTTTAAAGAAAGAAAAACTTGTGTATATATATACAAAAATTAGGGCAAACTTGATGAAGGGATGGAATATGACTGTAAGGATGAAATTTTTTTAAATATTTGCAAAAAGGAGTACATAGGATATGTTGGTTGTGAAAGGAAAGAAAAAGAAAGTGGAGAGAATTTGCTCAGGCTGGAGACTAAAACAAAGCCCTGTGCTAGATTTAGGGTATATTTTGATCTATTAGTAGAAATTGTATCCCAATTTTTTTAGAAGAAAAAACTCTATATGTATACAAAAAATAAAGTTAGATAAAATGAAGGATAAAATATGACTATAATAATAAAGATTCAAAAAGATTTTTAAAAGAAAGGTATTGTTAGGAGAGGAAAGAGTAAAAGTTAAAAAAAATAGAATAAGAAAAAAATAAAATTAAAACAATTAATTAACTTTGCAAGTCTAAAGAATCATGGAGAGAAAGCCATGAATTCCATACTTTGCTTTTCCCTCCTCTGGAATTCATTGTTCTCCTTGATCAGTGAGACTGGTCTTGGCTGGATGTTCTTGCTGATCTCCTGGGGGAGGGGCCTGTTGTAGTGATTCTCAAGTGTCTTTGCCCAAGGTGATATTGCACCACCCTCGCCAGGGGCTGGGGTAAGTAATCTGCTCAGGTTCACTCTTGGTAGCTTTTTTTCCCTGAATGCTTTCCATAGAGCTCTGGAGGATGGGAATAAAAATGGAAGCCAACCAATCTCCAGGCCGGAGGAGCTGAGAGCTCGGGGCCCCACTCCTCAGTGTGCCCTTGGAGAAAAGCGTTCAATCACTGCTGTCTCCATGGTCTCCACCCACGCTCAGAGCTCACCCAGCCTGTTATCAAGTGTTTCTGTCTCTGGCACACAACCCCATTTGGAGTCTCCAAACCCAGCAGATTCCTGACACTCTGCTCTTCCAGGGGCGGTCTCCCTGGATCTGCCACATGTGGAGTCCCTGCTCAAAGAACAGTGGCCTAACTACAGATCATAGTTTAAGGTAACCCCAAGCTGAGAGCTCACTCCTTGTCTCTGTCTCTGTAGCTGGCTTCCTGCTCTAATATCTGCAAGCTCTGCTACATTCAGACACCCCCAATTTTTCTGTGACCCCGTGGGACCTGAGACCATGCTGTCCCTGCAAGGGCTCCACTTCCACTTAGCCTCTGGAGTGATGCCCCTCAATGGAGTAGACTTTTAAAAGTTCTGATTTTGTGCTCTGTTGCTCTGCTGCTTGCCAAGAGCTGGCCCCTCCCCCCGTGTCATTTGGATTCACTTCCCCACAGGTCCTGCCTTCCAGAAAGGGGTCAATTTTCTGTTTCTAGAATTTCTTCTCTTCTTCTCTTTGATCTCCTGTTGGATTTGTAGGTATTTGGATGGTTTGATAACTATCTAACTGAATTCCTACAACCTGAACATGCTGCTACTCCTCTGCCATCTTGATTCCTCCCCTAGAATCTTTTTAAATTTTCATCTTTACAGTCATATTCCATCCCTTCATCATGCATACCCTTACTTTGTGTGTGTGTGTATATATATATATATATATATATGTATGTGTGTGTGTATATATATGTGTGTGTGTGTGTATATATATATACACACACACACACGTAATATATGTATATATATATACATATACATATATATACATATTGCTCCCTCCTTGCATGGACCAACACATACACCCTTATCTGTGTAAGACTAAGTAAATCGCTACCCCTTCCATTGTCAATATTCAAGTAAGGCTCAAGGGATTCTATGAATTGGTAATAGGCTCTTGTCTGTTTTCTCACATTCCTGCTATTAAAACATTTCAAACAATACCAGTAAAGCTGAAGTCCCTACTTGCCCTTAGGCAGTTCCCCTCCCCTCCTCAATGATAATCATTGTTATCATTGTTATAAATAGGTCTGTACCTCCTAGACCTTTATCAAGATATTTATATACATATATATTTGAACATTAGAAAATATACGGGTTCATCTTTCTTTATATAAATATAAATGTATAGTTTGCATTTTTCACCTAACAGTCTATCTTAGACCTTAAACATTAGTACATATAAATCTCTTTTTATTTTTTTAAAGATTTTATTTATTTATTTGAGAGACAGAGATCACAAGTAGGCAGAGAGGCAGGCAGAGAGAGGAGGAAGCAGGCTCCCCATTGAGCAGAGAGCCCGATGTGGGACTTGATCCCAGGACCCTGGGATCATGACCTGAGCTGAAAGCAGAGGCCTTAACCCACTGAGCCACCCAGGTTCCCATAAATCTCTTTTTAAAATACAGTAAGCTATTATATATTATGACTGTATTATACAGAATTCACATCTGACTTTTTAACTTGATATGTCTGAAGAGTTTACCTGTGCTATTGAAAATTTCGGGTGCCTGGGTGGCTCAGTGGGTTCAAGCCTCTCCCTTTGGTTCAGGTAATGATCTCAGGGTCCTGGGATCAAGCCTCCCATCAGGTTCTCTGTTCAGCGGGGAGCCTGCTTCCCCCTCTCTCTCTGCCTGCTTCTCTGCCTACTTGTGATCTCTGTCTGTCAAATAAAATATTTTAAATATATATATATGTTTATACACATATATTTGTGTGTGTGTATATGTGAGTGTGTGTGTATCTATATATTTTTTTTCTTTTTTTAAAATTTTGGGAGGTAGTTTCTTCTAACAGAAGAAAATACACCAAAATCAAATGTGTGGCTCTGTTCCATTCAGCAGTATAATATATATATATATATATATATATTTTTTCCTTTATTCCCCCCATTCTTCTCCCCCCGAGTTTCGGGTCTCTTCTGATTCAGTTAGTGTATATTTTTCTGGAGTCATTGCTATACTTTAAGTATTTTGTTCTCTCATACAACTATTCTTATCTGGATAAAATGACAAAGCAGAAAAATGCACCACAAAAAAAAAAAAAAAAAGAAAGAAAAGAAAAGAAAAAAAGAAAAAGAGGCAGTATTGAATGGTAGGAACCTAATCAATATGGACATTAGTAATATGTCAGAACTAGTGTGCAGATTGAGGATTATCAAGGTGCTAGCTGGAAAAAAGCATGGAAAATATTAGAGAATCCCTTTCTGGAGAAATAAAAGAACTAAAATCTAATGAAGTTGAAATAAAAAAAAGCTATTAATGAGGTGCAATCAAAAAGAGGCTCTTACTGATAGTGTAAATGAGGCATAAGAGAGAATTAGTGATATAGAAGACCAAGTGATGGAGAATAATGAAGCTGAACAAAAGAGAGACAAACAACTACTGGACCATGAGGGAAGAATTCGAGAGTTAAATGATAACATAAGATGGAACAATATTTAAATAATTAGTATCCCAGAAGAAGAAGAAAGAGAGAAAGGAGCAGAAGGTATATTGGAGCAAATTATAGCAGAGAATATCCCTAATTTGGCTAAGGGAACAAACACCAAAATCCAGAAGGCACAGAGAACAGCCCTCAAAATCAATGAAAATAGGTCCACACTCTGTCATCTAATAGTAAAACAAAGAGAAAATCCTGAAATCAGGTCCAGACAAGAGGTCTGTAACATACAATGGTAGAAATATTAGATTGGCAGCAGACCTATCCACAGAGACCTGGCAGGCCACAAAGGACTGGCATGATATATTCAGAGCACTGAACGAGAAAAACATGCAGCCAAGAATACGATACCTAGCTAGACTATCATTAAAAATAGAAGGAGAGATAAAAAGCTTCCAGGACAAAAAAAAACTAAAAGAATTTCTAAAAAACAAACCAGCTCTATAGGAAATAGTGAAAGAGGTCCTCTAAGCAAAGAGAGAGGCTAAAAGTAATAGACCAGAAAGGAACAGAGACAATATACAGTAACAGTCACCTTACATGCAATACAATGGCATAACATGTCTAAATTCATATCGTTCAATCATTACCCTGAATGTAAATGGCCTAAATACCCCAATCAAAAGACACAGGGTATCAGAATGGATAAAAACACAAAACCCATCTGTGTGCTGTCTCCAAGAAACTCATTTTAGACCCAAAGACACCTCCAGATTTAAAGTGAGGGGGTGAAAAACAATTCACCATGCTAATGGACATCAGAAGAAAGCTGGGCTGGCAATCCGTTTATCAGATAAATTAGATTTTAAGCTAAAGGCAACAATACGAGATGAGGAAGGACACTATATCATACTCAAAGGGTCTGTCCAACAAGAGGATCTAACAATCTTAAATATCTATGCCCCTAACATGGGAGCAGCCAACTAAATAAACCAATTAATAACAAAATCAAAGAAACACTCAACAATAATACAATAATAGAAGGGCACTTAAAACCCCCCTCACTGAAATGGACAGATCATCCAAGCAAAATATCAACAAGGAAATAAAGGCCTTAAATGACGCACTGGATGGACACTGTAGATATATTCAGAACATTCCATCCCAAAACAACAGAATATGCATTCTTCTCTAGTGAACATTCTCCAGAATAGATCACATCTTGGGTCACAAATCAGGTTTCAACTGGTACCAAACGACTGGATCATTCCCTGCATATTTTCAGACCCCAATGCTCTGAAGCTAGAACTCAATCACAAGAGGAATTTTGGAAAGAACCCTAATACATGGAGGCTAAAGAGCATCCTACTGAAGAATGAATGGGTCAAAGAGAAATTAAAGAAGTATTTTTTTAAATTCATGGAAACAAATGAAAATGAAAATGAAAACACAACTATTCGAAATCTTTGAAACACAGCAAAGGCGGTCCTGAGAGGAAATTCTGTAGAAACACAAGCCTTTCTCAAGAAACAAGAAATGTCTCAAGTACACAACCTAACCCTAAACCTAAAGGAGCTGGAGAGAGAAGAACAAAAAAGCATAAACATATCAGAAGAAGAGAAATATTAAAGATCAGAGCAGAAATCAATGAAATAGAAACCAAAAAACAATAGAACAAAACAACAAAACTAGGAGCTGGTTCTTTGAAAGAATTAATAAGATTGAAAAATCCCTGGCAAGATTTATCAAAAAGAAAAGAGAAAGGACCAGAATAAATGAAATCATTAATAAAAGAGGAGAGATCACAACCAACACCAAAGAAATACAAACAATTATAAGAACATATTATGAGCAACTATACACTGGCAGATTTGATAATCTGGAAGAAAGGGATGCATTCCTAGAGACATATAAACTACCCCAACTGAACCAGGAAGAAATAGAAAACCTGAAAAGACCCATAGCCAGATTGAAGCAGTCATCAAAAATCTCCCAACAAATAAGAGACCAGGGTCAGACAGCTACCTGGGGAATTCTACCAAGCATTTAAAGAAGAATTAATTCCTATCCTTCTGAAACTGTTCCAAAAAATAGAAATGGAAGGAAAACTTTCAAACTCATTTTATAAGGCCAACATTACCTTGATCCCCAAACCAAACAAACATCCCATCAAAAAAGAGAATTACAGACCAATATACTTGATGAACCCAGATGTGAAAATTCTCACCAAAATACTAGCCAATAGGATCCATTAAAAGGATTACTCGCCACAACCAAGTGGGATTTATTCCAGGGTTCCAAGGTTGGTTAAACATCTGCGAATCAATCAATGTGATACAACACATTAATAAAAGAAAGAAAAAGAACCATATGATACTCTCAATAGATGCTGAAAAGGCATTTGACAAAGTACAGCATCCTTTCTTGATCAAAACTCTTCAAAGTGTAGGGAGAGAGGATATATTTCTCAGTATCATCAATGCCATCTATGAAAAACCCACAGCAAATATCATTCTCGATAGAGAAAAACACAGCTTTTTTGCTAAGTTCAGGAACACGTCAGGGATGTCCATTATCACCATATTAAACTGCTATTCAACATAGTACTAGAAGTCCTAGCCTCAGCAATCAGACAAGAGAAAGTAATTAAACACATCCAAATTAGCAAAGAAGAAGCCAAACTCTTACCGTTTGCAGATGATATGATACTTTATGTGGAAAACCCAAAAGACTCCACTCCAAATCTGCTAGAACTTGTATAAGAGTTCAGTAAAGTGTTAGGATATAAAATCAATGCACAGAAATCAGTTGCATTTCTATACACCAACAAGACAGAAGAAAGAGAAATTAAGGAGTCAATCCCATTTACAATTGCACCCAAAACCATAAGATACCTAGGAATAAACCTAACCAAAGAGGCAAAGAATCTGTACTCAGAAAACTAAAAAATACTCATGAAAGAAATTGAGAAGACACAAAGAAGTGGAAGAATGTTCCATGCTCATGGATTGGAAGAACAAGTATTGTGAAAATGTCTATGCTACCTAGAATGAGCTACACGTTTAATGCAATCCCTATCAAAATATCATCAATTTTTTTCAAAGAAATGGAACAAATAATCCTAAAACTTGTATGGAACCACAAAGGCCTCAAATAGCCAGAGGAATGTTGAAAAAGAAAGCCAAAGTTGGTGGCATCACAATTCCAAACTTCAAGTTCTATTATAAAGCTGTCATCATCAATACAGTATGGTAGTGGCACAAAAACAGACACATAGATCAATGGAACAGAATAGAGAGCCTAGAAATAGATCTTCAACTCCTTGGCCAACTAATCTTTGACAAAGCAGGGATGAATGTCCAAGGGAAAAAGACAGTCTCTTCAACAAATGGTGTTGGGAAAACTGGACAGCTACATGCAGAAAAATGAAACTAGACCATTTCCCTACACCACACACAATAACAGACTCCAAATGGATGAAAGATCTCAATGTGAGAAAGGAATCCATCAAAATTTCTGAGGAGAACACAGGCAGCAACTCTTCAACCTCAGCTGCAGCAACTTCTTCCTAGAAACATCACCAAAGGCAAGGGAAGCAAGGGCAAAAATGAACTATTGGGACTTCATTAAGATCAAAACTTCTGCACAGCTTAGCCTCTGGAGCAATGCCCCTCAGCGGAATAGACTTCTAAAATTCCAATTTTGTGTTCTGTTGCTCTCTCATTTGTCGAGGGCCGCCCCCCCCCCCACGGTCTATCTTCCTGTATGTTGCCTTGGATTCACTTCTCTGCACCTCCTACCTTCTGGGAAGTGGTTGACTTTCTGTTCCTAGAACTGCTGCTCTTTTTCTCTTCTTTCTCCTGTTGAGTTTGTAGGTGTTCAGAATGGTTTGATGACTATCTACTTGAACTCCTGGGACCTGATGATATTTCAGTCTCTTACTCCTCCACCATCTTGCTCTTCCCCCTCATATGCCAAGTATTATATTCAGAGTTAGTACCCTCCCTGACTATACTATAATAATCTAATTATGTGCAGATAAGATAAGGTTAGTAAAAACACCAGTAAAACTGTGCTTATTATAGTAAAGTTATGCAAAATTTGCAGTCTTTACAGAGTTATATATATATATATATATATATACAAACACAAAATTTTCTTTGTGTTGTTTTTCAAATTGGGCTATTATATTGACCGTTATAGCTCAAGACCTTAGGCAAATCATTTAACACTTCTAAGCATCAATTTACCCATTGATAAAAAGGGATAATCATGTCTAATTTGTCATATAGCTGTGAAGATTAAATATGATGTGGTATAGAACATATTTTGTCTTGCATATGACACAAAATATATGTTCTCTATAGAAGAGTTGCTATTTATGAAATTCCTATCAAACCTTTAAGTGGCATAAGTGTTAGTGGCTGCCTTGGGGTGCCTGGGTGGCTCAGTTGGTTAAGTGGCCAACTCTTGATTTCTGCTTGGGTCATGATCTCAGAGTCTTGAGATCAAGCCCTGTGTCAGGTTCCATGCCCAGAGCAGAGTCAGATTGTCCCTCTCCCTCTGCTCCTCTCCTCACCCCTGCATGTCCTCTCTCTCTCTGTCTCTAAAATAAATAAATAAATAACATTTTTTAAAAATAAAAAAATAGTGGCTGCCTAAATATTTATCTGTTATATGTTTTTTATAAAAAATAATGCAGAAAATAAGAAAGCCTTATAAAACAAGATGTAATACCTGACTTCATATCTAGAAAACATAGAATATATGACCTTCAGATAATTTGTAAGTCATAACATATGCATCCAAGTTTACTAACTGAATGGGAAGAATTGGACAGACTACAGACACGACAGATAGTGTGCAAAAACACTGGTGCTGTAGATATTTATTTCATGATTCAGGTAACTTTTAAAAGGAAAAATAATTTTATATCAATAAGAGAAAATAATTTAAAATAAATTGAAACAATATCGACTTAAGTCATTACAGTATAAAATATTTTTACTGAAGTTTATTTGACACACAGTGTTACATTAGTTTCAGTTGTACAACATAACATTTCAAGAAGTCCATACAATATGCTATGCTCACCACAAGTGCAGCTGCCATCTGTCACCATTCAGAGCTATTAAAATAGCATTGACTAAATTCCTTATGCTGTACCTTCTATCCCTGTGACTTATTTATTCCATAATTGAAAGTCTATACATTCTACTCCCCTTCACACATTTTGCCCATCACCCCCCCCTTCCTTCTGGCAACCATCGGTTTGTTCTATGTATTTATGGATCTCTTCCAGTTTCGTTTGCTTCTTTATTCATTGTTTTGTTTTATTTTTGCGATTCCAAATATAAGTGAAATCATATGGTATCTGTCTTTCTCTGTCTGACTTACTTCATTTAGCAAAACATCCTCTAGATCAATCCATATTGTTGCTAGTGTCAGGTTCTTATGCTTTTTTATGGCTGAGTAATATTCTGTTATATATGTCACAACATCTTTATCCTTTCCTCTGTCAGTGTACACTTGGATTGCTTCTGTATCTTGGCTATTGTGAATAATGTGGCAAAAAATGCAGGGGCTATATATTTTTTTGGAATTAGTGTTTTTGATCAAACATTTTGATTAATCAAAATAGTTGGCAAATGATTTATGTTCCATAACTATTGGTTTTATATTCATAATCATAAATCCCTGACATGGAACATACAGAAAGTTTTAAAGGAAGACACAGTTCATGTTATCATGTAAACATAATTCATGTGTTAATAATTATTAACACATCTATGCTATCAAGAGTGTTTAGCAAATGAGCTCAGCATTTTCTGTAGCTGTGACATGAATATAGGAAGATAATACAAATTAGTTTAAATTTCATTTTCTTTTTTTTTTTTAAAGATTTTATTTATTTATTTGACAGACAGATCACAAGTAGGCAGAGAGGTGGGCAGAGAGAGACGGGAGGAAGCAGGCTCCCCGCTGAGCAGAGAGCCCGATGCGGGCGGGGCTCGATCCCAGGACGCTGGGATCATGACCTGAGCCGAAGGCAGTGGCTCTAACCCACTGAGCCACCCAGGCGCCCCATGCCTCATTTTCTTTTATTGAATCTTCATGATAACGTTCATTCATACTACCCAAAACTTTGTTTTGTTTGTATGAAATAGTACTTCAAGTACCAAATCTTTGAAGGTCTGTGTTCTTTTTGGTCCCTTAGGATGTAAATAAAAGTGTTCAACATGAGGGCAACTGAATTATTGAGAATAGCTACTTCTTGTGTCACAAATGCCTTTTTTTTTGCAGAAGAATTAGCATATATGGAAATAGAAATGGCAATCGTGTGAGTCGAACAAATAGAGAAAAACATTGTTTTTCTCTGACTAGGAGATGTGATGTATATGTAAGACAAAATCACCAACACCAAAGTAAATAGCAAAGTACCCCAACCAAGCAAAAGTCAGTTACTACAAAGAACCATGTATCTGAATGAGACAGTTGCAAAAAAGAAAGACAGCCACATGCAAAGTGTTCAATGACATTGGAAACACAGTAATCCAGCTGAGTAATCCAGTATAAGTGGTGGGAAAATGGTCAGAAACTTGCCCAGCATTGAACATAGTATAAACAGGTTACAGAGTTTACTGTTCTTGATGGTTGTATAATGAAGGGGCTTGCAAATAGCAATAATAGTGATCAAAGGACATGGCAATTAGAATTTGAAATTCAGTTGCCCCATGAAAATAAAGAATAGTTGGGCAACACAACTGTTATTGGAAATGATATTATCCCTGGTGATAATTACCCTCAGAAATTGAGGAATACATGTAATTGTAAATGAGATTTCTAAGAAAGAGAAGTTCTAGCTAAGAAATGCAGAGGCCTCTGTAGATGAGAGCTCACCCAAATTAGGGTGATGATAGTCAGGTTTCCATTGACACTTAACATGTTTGTGATAAATAGGCAGAGTGAAATCAGAATCAGAAATCAGGATCATCAGAAAGGCTCAGCAGGACAAATTCTGATCATTGTGTGGTGGTTTATTTCTTTCTCTTCCATTTTTATTTCTTTTAAAGATATGAGACAACACTGATGAATCTGGAGGACATTACCCTAAGTGAAACAAGTGGAAGGACAAAAAAATGCATGATTCCACTTATATGAGGTGTTAAAATCAGTCTATCTCATGGAAATGGAGTAGAATGGCAACTATCTTAGGATGGAGCAGGGTCGGCAATGGGGAGTTGCTATTAGCTGATATAAAGTTCAGTTCTTTAAGAAGGATAAGTTTTCAAGATCTTGAAGATGAATACTGTTGAAGAACATTGTTTACTGTACTACATTTTGATTACAGTTAACAATACTATATTGTGCCTTTAAAAATACAAGTGGGGGGGAGAAGTCAAGATGGTCGAGAAGTAGCAGGCTGAGACGACATCAGGTAGCAGGAGATCAGCTAGATAGCTTATCTAACCATTGTGAACACCTATAAATCCAATGGGAAATCGAAGAGAAGAAGAACAACAATTCTAGAAACAGAAAATCGATCACTTTCTGAAAGGTAGGACCTGCGGAAAAGTGAATCCAAAGCGATGGGAAGACAGACCACGGAGGGAGGGGCCGGTTCCTGGCAAGCGGTGGAGCAATAGAGCAAAAAATCCGGACTTTTAAAAGTCTGCTCCACAGAGGGACATCACTCCAGAGGCTAAACCGAGGGGATGTGGGAGGCCACGCAGTAGCTTGAGAGAGAACAAAACCAGGCCCTGACTCACGCCTCCTTGAAACCTAAGGGTTAAAGCAATCCTGTGGTTAATAAGTTGAGGTACTTGAGAATGGGCCTGTGCCATGGGTCTCATGCTCTCCTGCGCAACCACCCTCTGGGGCTTATCTGGAACAGGACATGCAGGCCTAAAGCTGTGAATCAGTAACTTGACTTGCTGTTCCTGCAGGGGCCATAAACTGCACTAGATGCCCTTTGGCCCTTCTCTGTCTACTTATCTATAGGGAACTCATCTTCAAGCAGCCCTCTTGGCATCAGGATGTTTGCACATGAGCCTTAAGAAAGCTTCTAAGGGGAACCTGTGGAAACTATTTTAAGAATGTAATGGATCACTGCTTCCCTGTGATTGTCTCTGTATGATATATATATCAGAGCACTCTTCTGAATAAACTGGCATTGCTTGGACATCATCCACTTTGCCCCTCCTGTCCTCATCACTTTGCGACTTTATTCTTCACCATCATCTTATCCTCTCGACCCTGGTTGTGTTGTCGCAGTGGCCATGACAGGGGGAAGCCCAGGTGGGGTCTGCATAACCCCAGGTCCTGCAGGGTCACAGAAGGACTGGGGGTGTCTGAGTGCCACAGAGCTCGCAGGTATTAGAGTGGGGAAGCCAGCTACAGTGACAAAGCCGAGTAGTGAGCTCTCAGCCTGGGGTTACCTTGTGCCGGTCGCAGGCTGGGAGGGCTCGGAGCGTGTCCGGAGGCCATGGAGATGGAAGCAACCGGGCACTTTTCTCCAAGTGCCAGCAATTGACTGCTTTCCTCCAGGCGTGACCACAGGCCAGGGAGGAGGGGCAGTTGGGCGCTTTCTCTGAGGGTGCACTGAGGAGCAGGACTCCAAGCTCTCGGCTCCTCCGGGCCAGAGATTGGGAGGCCGCCATCTTCATTCCTGTCCTCTGGAACTCTATGGAAAGCGCTCAGGGAACCAAAGCTCCCGAAAGAAACCCGAGCAGATTACTTAGCCCGGCCCCTGGCAAGGGTGGTGAAATTCTGCCTGGGACAAAGACACTTGAGAATCACTACAACAGGCCCCTCCCCCAGAAGATCAACAAGACACCCATCCAAAATCAAATTCACTCACCAAGAACAGCCGAATTCCACAGCAGGAGAAAGCAAATCTTATCTGGACAAAATGACAAGGCGGAAAAACTCACCTCAAAAAAAAGAACAAGAGGCCGTACCGAAGGCTGGAGACCTAATCAATACGGACATTGGTAATATGGCATATCTAGAGTTCAGAATGACGATTCTCAAATTTCTGGCCGGGCTCAAAAAAGGCATAGAAGATATTAGAGAAACCCTCTCTGGAGAGATAAAAGCCCTTTCTGGAGAAATAAAAGAACTAAAATCTAACCAAGTTGAAATCAAAAAAGCTATTAATGAGGTGCAACCAAAAATGAAGCTCTCACTACTAGGATAAATGAGGCAGAAGAAAGAATTAGTGACATAGAAGACCAAATGACAGAGAATAAAGAAGCTGAGCAAAAGAGAGACAAACAAATACTGGACCACGAGGAGAGGATTCGAGAGATAAGCGACACCATAAGACGACACAACATTAGAATAACTGGGATTCCAGAAGAAGAAGAAAGAGAGAGGGGAGCAGAAGGTATATTGGAGAGAATTATTGGAGAGAATGTCCCTAATATGGCAAAGGGAACAAACATCAAAATCCAGGAGCTGCTAAGAACGTCCCTCAAAATCAATAAAAATAGGTCCACACCCCATCATCTAATAGTAAAATTTACAAGTCTTAGCGACAAAGAGAACATCCTGAAAGCAGCCCGGGAAAAGAAGTCTGTAACATACAAGGGTAAAAACATTAGATTGGCAGTGAGCCTATCCACAGAGACCTGGCAGACCAGAAAGAACTGGCATGATATATTCAGAGCACTAAATGAGAAAAACATGCAGCCAAGAATACTATATCCGGCTAGGCTATCATTGAAAATAGAAGGAGAGATAAAGAGCTTCCAGGACAAACAAAAGCTGAAAGAATTTGCAAACACAAAACCAGCTCTACAGGAAATATTGAAAGGGGACCTCTAAGCAAAGAGACACCCTAAAAGTAGTAGATCAGAAAGAAACAGAGACAATATACAGTAACAGTCACCTTACAGGCAATACAATGGCACTAAATTCGTATCTCTCAGTAGTTACCCTGAATGTTAATGGGCTATATGCCCCAATCAAAAGACACAGGGTATCAGAATGGATAAAAAAACAAAACCCATCAATATGCTGCCTACAAGAAACTCATTTTAGACCCGAAGACACCTCCAGATTTCAAGTGAGGGGGTGGAAAACAAGGTACCATGCTAATGGACATCAGAAGAAAGCTGGGGTGGCAATCCTTATATCAGATCAATTAGATTTTAAGCCAAAGACTATAATAAGAGATGAGGAAGGACACTATATCATACTCAAAGGGTCTGTCCAACAAGAAGACCTAACAATCTTAAATATCTATGCCCCTAACATGGGAGCAGCCAACTTTATAAACCAATTAATAACAAAATCAAAGAAATACATCAGCAGTAATACAATAATAGCAGGGGACTTGAACACTCCCCTCACCGAAATGGACAGATCATCTAGCAAAAGATCAACAAGGAAATAAAGGCCTTAAATGACACACTGGACCAGATGGACATCACAGATATATTCAGAGCATTCCATCCCAAAGCAACAGAATATACATTCTTCTCTAGTGCACATGGAACATTCTCCAGAATAGACCACATCCTGGGTCATAAATCAGGTCTCAACCGGTATCAAAAGATTGGGATCATTCCCTGCATATTTTCAGACCACAATGCTCTGAAGCTCAAACTCAATCACAAGAGGAAATTTGGAAAGAACCCAAATACACGGAGACTAAACAGCATCCTTCTAAAAAATGAATGGGTCAACCAGGAAATTAAAGAAGAATTGAAAAAAATTCATAGAAACAAATGATAATGAAAACACAGTGATTCAAAATCTGTGGGACACAACAAAGGCAGTCCTGAGAGGAAAATATATAGCAGTACAAACCTTTCTCAAGAAACAAGAAAGGTCTCAAATACACAACCTATCCCTACACCTAAAAGAGCTGGAGAGAGAGCAACAAAGAAAGCCTAAACCCAGCAGGAGAAGAGAAATCATAAAGATCAGAGCCAAAATCAATGAAATAGAAACTAAAAAAAAAAAAACAAAAAAAAACAATAGAACAAATCAACAAAACTAGGAGCTGGTTCTTTGAAAGAATTAATAAGATTGACAAACCCCTGGCAAGACTTATCAAAAAGAAAAGAGAAAGGACCCAAATAAATAAAATCGTGAATGAAAGAGGAGAGATCACAACCAGCACCAAAGAAATACAAACAATTATAAGAACATAGTACGAGCAACTCTACGCCAACAAATTTGACAATCTGGAAGAAATGGATACATTTCTAGAGACATATAAACTACCACAACTGAACCAGGAAGAAATAGATAACCTGAACAGACCCATAACCAGTAAGGAGATTGAAACAGTCATCAAAAATCTTCAAACAAACAAAAGTCCAGGATCAGGCGGCTTCCCAGGGGAATTTTACCAAACATTTAAAGAAGAATTAATTCCTATTCTCCTGAAACTGTTCCAAAAAATAGAAATGGAAGGAAAACTTCCAAACTCATTTTATGAGGCCAGCATCACCTTGATCCCAAAACCAGACAAGGATCCCACCAAAAAAGAGAATTACAGACCAATATCCTTGATGAACACAGATGCGAAAATTCTCACCAAAATACTGGCCAATAGGATCCAACAGTACATTAAAAGGATTATTCACCACGACCAAGTGGGATTTATTCCAGGGGTGCAAGGTTGGTTCAACATCCGCAAATCCATCAATGGGATACAATACATTAATAAAAGAAAGAATAAGAACCATATGATACTCTCAATAGATGCTGAAAAAGCATTTGACAAAGTGCAGTATCCCTTCCTGATTAAAACTCTTCAAAGTGTAGGGATAGAGGGCACATACCTCAATATTATCAAAGCCATCTATGAAAAACCCACTGCAAATATCATTCTCAATGGAGAAAAACTGAAAGCTTTTCCACTAAGGTCAGGAACACGGCAAGGATGTCCGTTATCACCATTGCTGTTCAACATAGTACTAGAAGTCCTAGCCTCAGCAATCAGACAACAAAAAGAAATTAAAGGCATCCAAATTGGCAAAGAAGAAGTCAAACTATCACTCTTTGCAGACGATATGATACTATATGTGGAAAACCCAAAATGCTCCACTCCAAAACTGCTAGAACTTGTACAGGAATTCAATAAAGTGTCAGGATATAAAGTCAATGCACAGGAATCAGTCTTTCTTCACACTAACAACAAGGCAGAAGAAAGAGAAATTGAGGAGTCAGTCCCATTTAAAATTGCACCCAAAACCATAAGATACTTAGGCATAAATCTAACCAAAGAGGCAAAGAATCTATACTCAGAAAACTATAAAGTACTCATGAAAGAAATTGAGGAAGACACAAAGAAATGGAAAAAATATTCCATGCTCATGGATTGGAAGAACAAATATTGTGAAAATGTCTATTCTACCTAAAGCAATCTACACATTTAATGCAATCCCTATCAAAATACCATCCATTTTTTCAAAGAAATAGAACAAATAGTCCTAAAATTTATATGGAACCAGAAAAGACCTCGAATAGTGAAAGGAATATTGAAGAAGAAAGCCAAAGTCGGTGGCATCACAATTCCAGACTTCAAGCTCTATTACAAAGCTGTCATCATCAAGACAGTATGGTCCTGGCACAAAAACATACATATAGATCAATAGAACAGAATAGAGAGCCCAGAAATAGACCCTGAACTCTATGGTCAACTAATCTTTGACAAAGCAGGAAGGAATGTCCAATGGAAAAAAGACAGCCTCTTCAACAAATGGTGCTGGGAAAATTGGACAGCCACATGCAGAAAAATGAAATTGGACTATTTCCTTACACCACACACGAAAATAGACTCAAAATGGATGAAGGACCTCAATGTGAGAAAGGAATCTATCAAAATCCTTGAGGAGAATGCAGGCAGCAACCTCTTTGACCTCAACCACAGTAACTTCTTCCTAGGAACATTACCAAAGGCAACAGAAGCAAGGGCAAAAATGAACTATTGGGATTTCAGCAAGATCAAAAGCTTTCGCACAGCAAAGGAAACAGTTAACAAAACCAAAAGACAACTCACAGAATGGGAGAACATATTTGCAAATGGCATATCAGATAAAGGGCTAGTGTCCAAAATCTATAAAGAACTTAGCAAACTGAACACCCAAAGAACAAATAATCCAATCAAGAAATGGGCAGAGGACATGAACAGACATTTATGCAAAGAAGACATCCAGATGACCAACAGACACATGAAGAAATGCTCCACATCACTCGGCATCAGGGAAATACAAATCAAAACCACAATGAGATACCACCTCACACCAGTCAGAATGGCTAAAATTAACAAGTCAAGAAATGACAGATGCTGGCGAGGATGCGGAGAGAGGGGAACCCTCCTACACTGCTGGTGGGAATGCAAGCTGGTGCAACCACTCTGGAAAACAGTGTGGGGGTTCCTCAAAAACCTGAAAACAGAGCTACCCTATGACCCAGCAATTGCACTACTAGGTATATATCCTAAAGATACAAACGTGGTGCTCCAAAGGGGCATGTGAACCCGAATGTTTATAGCAGCAATATCCACAATAGCCAAACTGTGGAAAGAGCGTAGGTGTCCATCAACAGATGAATGGATAAAGAAGAAGTGGTATATATACACAATGGAATACTATGCAGCCATCAAAAGACATGAAATCTTGCCATTTGCGACGAGGTGGATGGAACTATAGGGTATTATGCTTAGCGAAATAAGTCAGTCAGAGAAAGACAACTATCATATGATCTCTTTGATATGAGGAAGTGGAGTAGAAATGTGGGGGGTTTGGGGGGAGGTAGGAAAAGAAAAATGAAAAGATGGGATTGGGAGGGAGACAAACCATAAAAGACTCAATCTCAAAAAACAGACTGAGGGTTGCTGGGGGGAGGGGGGACGGGAGAGGGTGGTGGGAATATGGACATTGGGGAGGGTATGTGCTATGATGAGTGCTATGAAATGTGTAAACCTGGTGATTCACAGACCTGTACCCCTGGGGATAAAATATATATTATATGTTTATTAAAATAAATAAATTAATTTAAAGAAAAGATACATGTCGGTAAATCTCAAGTTAAGTGTTCTCTCCACTTTATAAATTTAATTTGTTCTTATTCACAACCA
Source organism: Martes martes (assembly GCF_963455335.1). Classification (NCBI taxonomy): domain Eukaryota; kingdom Metazoa; phylum Chordata; class Mammalia; order Carnivora; family Mustelidae; genus Martes; species Martes martes. The sequence goes on along the minus strand of NC_137895.1, from coordinate 90,310,976 downwards.
TAGCAGTTAACTATAGAGACAATGTTAATAATAATAGCTACTATTTATTGATAGCTAATTATGCTATGTGCTTGAAAGGTTCATTCCCATCCCTATGGTACATTATATATGCCAGATTTATCTGACACCTGATTTACTACTGGGAAAATATATGTTGAGAGGTCATAGAAACCCTAACTTTGTCAAATATTTGCCTTTTTTCACATACAAAATATACTTCAGAAAGAATGAAATTGAGAAACCATTCATAACTTTTCTATTACATTTTGAATACCCTTCAATTTTCTATTACCTATTTTATTTTTTTCTCTACAACTCCTATGCTGTATTTCTCAGTTGAATATTTTACACAGAAATCATTAGGAATGTTATGGCATGAGTTAGGATTATAGTATATTTTCTATTACTAAATAGTCATTTATATTATTTAGAATACTTTATTGTATCCATAATTTTCTTCATTTTCTCTCTCACACACACATACAGAAACACACATACTTTTTTCTAAAATACTTTACGCATTAATACCTTAAGTAGAGTGAGTGGAGGAGTATTTTAACAGGTGAAATTCTAACTTTATATGAAATGGAAAATTTTGCTCTGTTGTGAAGATTTTATTTTATATAAAACTTAAATGATTTTGTTTTTTAGGCATCAAATAATTCAGACACATGCCCAGTGTCAACCTAGTCCAAAACTAGAAAGGAGCTATACATATATATTTCCAGCATTATCAGAAAGAAAAGCTTACGCCATGAAACTAGAGAAATCGAACTTATTCTACATATCTAAAACAATATTTCTTCACTATTTTCTACAGTATGTGTATGTGTGTGTATGTATGTATGTATGCATGTATGTATGCCTGCATCTACTTGTATATCTACCTATATCTAGTGAGTCATAATGGATTTTGGAAATAAGGAGATGTATTTAGCAGCATATCTACAAAAGTATATATGTTAAATATCTATTCTTTTTTTAACATAGATAAATTATATGAACACACACTATTTAGTGAGCAATGTTTTGTGGTTTTTAAATGAAATCTTTCACATTTTTCAAAAAATCGTATGACATTTGAAGAATTTTTTTTTTCCTAGAGAAACTGCAAGATGGTGAAAGGATTTCTGACAAAGATCACTGAAAATCACAAAATTATATTTTCTGTATAGAGTAAGGAAAATACCACATCAATTATTACAGTGACTCCTCCATTCTGTGTGATAATCATTTTCCTAAACAAAATGCAAAGTAAATTACATTTACAAATTAAAACAATTAATAATCAAGACGTTGCAACTAATCAAAGTTTCAGAAGAATGGGAACCAGAAAAACTTATGAAGTTATTTCATCTGAATGGGAAATATATTAAATGTGATTATAAACTCTTAGAAAGAATGAATAAGGATAGCAGGAAGACCACTACCATTTAAAGGTGGCTCAAATTTCATGTTTGTATATTTTAAATTGCCCTGCAATGTGTCTAATTTGTAAAACCATAACATTTCATTTGCTTGAGAAAAATACAACCTTCCTTGCCCTGTCCATGAAGGCTCGCTTGACTTGCTGGTTCCTTAGGCTGTAAATAAAGGGGTTCAGCATGGGGGCAACTGAGGTGTTTAGCACAGCAACACCCTTGCTCAGAGACACTCTGTCTTTTGCTGCTGGGTTAATGTACATGAAGATGCAGCTGCCATAGGAGATGGAGATGACAATCATGTGGGACGAACAGGTGGAAAAGGCCTTTGTCCTCTGACTAGCAGAAGGAATCCTCAAAATTGTTCTGATGGTATATATGTAGGACAGAATTATTATTACCAAGGTGAATATTAAAGCAAACAGAGACCAGGAAAACCCCATTATCTCTAGGAATTTTGTGTCTGAACAAGAAAGTTGCAGCAGGGGGTAAAAATCACAGCTAAAATGGTCAATTATATTAGACCTACAGTAATTAAGGTTTAAGAGCAACATGAGTGCAGGGAATACGATTAAGAATGAAATCAGCCATGAAGAGAAGACAAGGAGTATGCACACTCTGGGATTCATGATGGTCATGTAATGCAGAGGTTTGCAGATGGCAATATAACGGTCATAGGACATGGCAGCCAGGAGGTAAAATTCAGTGACTCCCAACAGAATGAAAAAAAATAACTGAGTCATGCAATCATTAAAGGAAATGGTTTTATCTCCTGTAATCAGGGTGCCCAGGAACTTGGGTATGCTGACAGTGGTGAATGAAACCTCTAATAAGGAGAAGTTTCTGAGGAAGAAATACATGGGTGTCTGGAGGTGAGCATCCAGCAGGGTAAGGGTGATAATGGTCAGGTTCCCAGTGATGCTGAGCATGTAGGTGATGAACAGAAAGACAAAGATCACTCCCTGAAGCTGCAGGTCATCTGACAATCCCAGGAGGATGAACTCTGTTAGTTCTGTGTGGTTTCTCATTCTCCAGTTGCTTATTTGTTGTTCTCCTGCCAGACCTCTAGGAGAAAACACAAGGAAGAAACTTGAAGAGAGGATTAACAGAAGTTCAAGTTTGGAGACAGAATTTGGCAGAAAAAAAAAAAAACCTATGTGCTTTCATCTACAGGGGAGATTTTATGAATCTTTGACTGACTTTTCCCAACCCACAAACATCTGTGCTGAAATCTCCTGTGAACTCCTCCACTATGCTGTGCGTGTCTGAAAGTTAGGAAGAATCTGACCTTCAAAGCCTTTGTAACACAGTCCAGTGCCTGGAAGTCACAGGAGGCTTAAAATAAACACTTGTCTACTTAATTCATTCACTCATTTTGAGTTTGTTCTTGCATCACAAACACCCATCAGATGAAGTTCTCTATTGTATGCCCAATTCCTGGCTGCATATTACATTGGTTGTGTCTTTGTTTTACAAGATGTTTTTCCCCATCTGGAGTAAATTTATAAGAAAGGACATGTAAGGGGCACCTGGGTGGCTCAGTTGGTTAAGCCACTGCCTTCAGCTCAGGTCCTGATCCCAGAGTTCCAGGATCGAGTGCCGCATCGGGTTCCCAGCTCCACAGGGAGTCTGCTTTTCCCTCTGACCTTCTCCCCTCTCATGCTCTCTCTCTCTCTCAAATAAATAAATAAAATCTTAAAAAAAAAAAAGAAAGGACATGTAAAAGAAGCCGCAATTTTTTGACATATAATTAAAAAAAAAAACTTCATTAAACATTATTTCAAAATAGGCTTCATTAAATTTCTTTAGAATGCTTTCTTTTAATTAACTTTACTCCTGCTCAGTAATAATACTCTTCCTTCATCAGGGTTTGCCTTTCCTAGGAAGCACTAGTTTCTCATAACACCTGGGAGCCTCAATATGCATTCTCATCAAATAGGCAATACTTAGTTTCATTTGAATTGAATTTCAATTCAATACCCAAATTGAAATTTCTGCACTAAATTTACTGCCTTTGGAGATACTGTTTTAAAAAGGCATATTATTACTCTCCCATAGGTAATAATGTGTCAGTGCACTGCATTTTTAAACTTATTTCAAATTTTTTTGCATATTCTTTGTTTTCTTAATTTTCCTACCAATTTTAACACTTTCTGAAAAAGGATAACTTGACTGAATTACACATTTTGGCTACTGATGAAACATATGAGGGAATGTATGAAGAGCTGTGAAAGAAGGTATTAATATATATAGAAACATTTATGTGAGCATTACTGAAAAGGAGTACTTAAAGGCCAATTTTCTAGGATCAGTGAATATAGGCTGAAAACAACTCTACCAAGAGATGATCCAATATCACAGACCTGGGGGAAACATACTATACTATTTATGTAAAAATATTAATGAAAATCAATGGACTATATTCGTTTACCAACATCACCTAATGTTTACCAACATTGCCAACATGGATGTTATTCATTCATTCATTCATTTATTCATTCATTAATTCAGCAGCTTTGGGGAGGGAAAAAAACCTCAATGTTTAACAAGGTGCATATGATTCCTCAAGCCTGAAGCCACCCCAAGGATGTACTCATGCAGTGCATGAAGGATATCTCTAAGAATTTAGCCCATCTTTTTATTTCTGAACACAGATCCATATTTCCCGTGGAAGAACATGGTTTAGGTTCAACTTAAATTATTTTCCACCCATTTGGTTAAAATCAAGAACCCCTTCTTAGAACCGCTGAGGCATATACTTTGAGCTATTCAAAATGAAAGTTAGCAATAATACTTCGTATTTGTTAAATAAGATGGCCACAAAGTACCTTCAAGTTTCATTCTGAAAATATCACTGTTCCATTCTCTATTTAGTCATCAATAATCAAATAAAAAAGGAAAATACATAAACTCATAAAAAGATCATGGTATAAAAATCCTATTAATTTCTAACTTGTGACACTCTAAGGTAAATTGCTATTACAGAAAGTTTATGGGATCTGCAGTTAGAGGAACATGGGCTAAAAATTCAAATGGTCTGTTTAATGGATTTGTGACTTTAGATGGTACTTAATTTCCTGAAGCATCTGTTTTCTCAGTTTACTATGGATGTAAAATTTCAAGGGCATTTTGGGAATTAATTGAAATAATATAAATGAAAGTGCTGTATAAACCATGTGGCATTAAATGTACTTTAAGAAGAGCTGGTTTATTTATCTTTTAGTGGAATTGTCTTCCAACTTTGAGCAGAATATTCATAGTAACTGTGATTGTACAGGGGCATTATTTATTCAAATGAAATATTAAGGACTCTTACATTCTATCTCACTAACTTTTATGACTCCCTGATAGAACTTTAACTTTGTTCCCAAATGAAGCACTAGGGTACTATGGTGTTGTACCTCAGATATATTTGTGTAGCTAACAAGTATTCAATATATTAGAGACTACCTAAAATTAAAGTCTGTTCTCGTAAAGAAAGTACTACATAACCTATATTCAATTAGAAACACAGCCACAGAGATGATAATTTCTTCCTTTTATTTGAGAATGAATAAATTATATAATAAAGCAAAATATACTAACATCCCTTTACATTTTTAAAAATAAATCCAGTTGAAAAATGAAATTCCAATATATCTTATTTAATCTGACTAAAGGTTGAGCTGATAAGTAATGAAGCAATGACACAGTTTGGGAGACTCCATTGCCTTCTATATGTCCCACTTACCTCTGATTTTCATACAGGGTCACTAACATGCAGAATGGCCGGAATATAAAAAATACTAGCTGTTGCCATTGTTGCAATCTAGGGAAACCAGCATTCCTGAACACATGTCCTCTTAGTGTACTTCTTTGCTTTCTATTGTTAATGTTTTTGTCCTAAGTTTCCTGTTATTTCTTGAGTATGGTTTCTACACAGATCTTATGTAGTATGAGTTACATAATGTTTTATCTGTTCTCTCTGCCAATGGCTCACAGGGAATAATTCAGTGAATCAAAATTGCCAGAACAGGACTGCACACAAAACACTAAGGAATATAAAACATAATACACATTAGAATTGAGATTTGACAAAGAAGCTTGGGGGACAGTGTCCAATGAGACAGAAAAAATAACAATGAACAAACAACCATTCTAAATGTGATTTGTTTCTCTTGAGAAACAAACATACTGACAGAAATTATTTTTCAGACAGAGATTACCAAAAAAGTATCTCAATTCATACTTCAGAACTCTACCAAAAGTGCCTTTACACCATGACATTTTTAAAAACTGGTAATCTAGCACATTGTACTAAGTCATTCATTGCCCCTATTAACTTTAAAAAAAAATATTTTATTTATTTGACAGACAGAGATCACAAGTAGGCAGAAAGGCAGGCAGAGAGAGAGGGGGGGGGAAGCAGCCTCCCTGCCGAACAGAGAGCCTGATTCGGGGCTCTATCCCTGGACTCTGGGATCATGACCTGAGCCAAAGGCAGAGGCTTAACCCACTGAGCCACCCAGGTGCCCCACCTCTATTAACTTTAATCTGCCTTCCAAGAAGAATTTTTGCTACTCTAATACTGCTAGTGCTTCATACTTTTTTTTCCTTCTCACTCTGTTGTTCACCAGCAGTGTCAGTTGAGGAGGTTTTTGTTTTGATTGATTAATGTTCCAGTGTATATTGGCACCTTCCTTCACCAGACCATGATAACATAATCATCCCCAAATGATATGATGTGAGTGTAAAACACCAATAAAATTGTGCCTGTCTTTAGTAAAAGCTAAGCAATATATGCAGGTCCATAAGAGTTTGGCAAATGTAAAATAGAACAAGCATAAGTTTTTAGTAATTTTATTTTGTTTCATTTTCAAATCAGGTTATTATATCGGCTGTTATAGCTCAAGACCTCAAGCAAAAAACTCAACCTCTCAATTTACACATTTGTGAAAAAGAGATAATCACCCTAATTTGCCATATAGCTTTGAAAACTAAATACAGTATGATTGAGGACATACCTAGTTGAGTAGATGGCATAGAATAAATACTCTCTACAAAAGAGATATTATTATTTGTGAAATTCCTATTAGATTTCCAGGTGGCATGAGTGTATCGGTGACTGCCTAAATACTCATTTATCTCATATTTTTAAATATAATACAAATAAACAAGGAAAGTATGTAAAATAAAACATATCGTATACCTTAGACATAACTACAAAATAGAAGATATATGACTTTCAAATAATTTATAAGCAGTAAAGTAAACATTCAAGCCTATACTTTAAGGGAGGAATTGGATAAACACTGCAGATATTGTGTAAAAAAATATGGTTGTTGCAGATAACATATTTCATTTTTTATAACTTTAAGAAAGAAACTGCAATATCAGTAACAAAATAATATTTTAGAGTAAGTTGATTAAACTGTTTACTCCTTTATCTATTACCATATACAATATTTGTGTTATTCATAACAATCAGCCAAATTAGGTATGTTTTATAGCCACTGCCTTTCTGTGTAGAATTGTAACTCAATAAGGAAACAGAACCTATAGAGGGTTTGAAAGAAAGATATAACGTAGCTACTTTTGGTTTAAAAGAAAAATTAAAGTGCTTTGCCTTACATGTATCTGTGAGATGGATATTGGAGGATAGAAGTTGAAATTTTATTTGTCCTTTATTGGATCTTCACAATGACATCTATTCATGTTAATACATATTTTCATTTGTGTCTAGAAAGCAGTACTTTATGAAGCAAGTTTCTGAAAGCTTGTTTTACTTGCTGATTCCTCAGGGTATAAATAAAAGGGTTCAACATGGGGGCAATTGAGGTGTTGAGAATAGCTACTCCTTTGGTCAGTGATGCTCTTTCTTTTGCTGAAGGCTTGACATACATGAATATACAGCTCCCATAAGAGATGGAAATGACAATCAAGTGAGAGGAGCACGTGGAGAAAGCCTTCTTCCTCTGACTAGCAGATGGGATTCTCAGGATGGTGCTAAGGATGCACAGGTAGGAGAGAATCACTAATGCCAAAGTGAAGAGCAGAGTGACAAAAGCAAAGTAAAAGCCAATCATCTCCAAAAGCCATGTATCTGAGCACGAGAGTTGTAAGATGGGGAAATAGTCACAAGAGAAATGATCAATTACATTGGAAGCACAGAAATCTAGCTGGAGGATGAGCATGAGTGGTGGGAAAATGGTAAGAAATCCTCCTAGCCAGGACCCAAAGACAAGCAGGGTGCAGATTTTTTTGCTCATGATGGTGGTGTAATGAAGAGGCTTGCAGATGGCAACGTAACGATCAAAGGACATGGCAGTGAGAAGAAAAAATTCAGAAACACCCATGAAAATGAAGAAAAATAGTTGAGCTAAACAATTGTTATAGGAAATGCTCTTGATATTTGTAATGATTGCCCCCAAAAATCTGGGGATAGAGACACTGGTGAATGTGATTTCTAAGAAGGAGAAATTCTGCAGGAAGTAATACATAGGAGTCTTGAGATGACAGTCTATCAAGGTGAGGATGATGATGGTTAAGTTTCCAGAGACACTTAATACATAAGCCATAAATAAAAAGACAAAGATCACAACCTGAAGCTGTGGGTCATCTGAGATGCCTAAGAGAATGAACTCTGTAATCTTTGTGTGGTTTCTCATGCTGCCTTTTATTTTCTTTAAGCAAAATCTACTGTTGGGAAACAAGACAAAAAGAAAGAGTATGTGAATAGCAAAGGAATTGAGGGTTTAAAAATTTTAATGTTCATATTAGTAGCTCCAATGAAATGAAGCAATGGAACATTTTTCCTGTGTGCAGTTTTGCAATATCCACTCAGTCTGTTAAAGCACATATATTTTACACATCCTCTCTTGAAAAGGAAAACATATTCATAGGTCTATGTTAAAAGTCCCCTCATGAGTGACTTTACATAACACCTGTACCTGTAAGCAAATTGTCTATATATGCAACATATTTCTTAATTTTTATTTCTTAATTTTTATTTTATTTTAATTCCAGTGTTGGTAACACACACTTATATTCAATTCACTTGTACAATATAGTGATTCAACAATTGCATACATCACCCAGTGCTCATCAGGACACGTGTACTCCTTCCTTAATCGTCATCCCCTATTTCTCCCTTTCTCCCACCCATCTCCCCTCTGGTAATCATCAGTTTGTTCTCTACAGTTAAGAGTGTCTTCATTCCATAAAGGAGGAAAGAACATCCAATGGGAAGAAAGAGAGTCTCTCCAACAAATGGTGGTGTAAACTGGTCAGCTACATGCAGAGGAATGAAAATACACCACTCTCTTATACCATCCACAAAACTAAACTTGAAATGGATTTAAGATCTAAATGTGAGACCTGAAAGCATAAAAATCCTAGAAGAGGGCACAGGGAGTAATCTCTCTGAAATTGGCCACAGTAACATTTTTCTAGATATGTCTCCAGAGGCAAAGGAAATTCATTCCTGCAATACTAGCTATCACATCTGTAATTTATATATTGAAGCATTGTTTTCCAGTTTCCAGGATTGTGTGTTCTTAGGACTGAAATACCTAATTCTGAGTTTAAAATTTGATGCCACTTACAAACTTCATCTTCTCATTTTGGTGGAAGCTGATGTCTCTGTTATAATTCCTGAGCTTAATAAGAACACGATTATTGTTATTCTTAAAATATATACTTTTTAAATGTGACAAGAAGAAATAAATATATTTCCCATCTTAGAAATATGAGACTAGAATTGCCTTGGTTGTAAATGAGAGTAAAATTCTTTATTTGTGTGAAAGAAAACAGAAGCCAAAAATATCATTTAATACATGGAAGAAGTCATATAAATAACATAGTTTTTACAACATAGTGATCCATTCATGTCATCTTCATGTTCTTTATTTAAATTAACAATTGACTTCCTTTTTTTTTTTTTTCATTTTAAACTATGTTCACTTTGTTTTGTTACTCTCCATATTTGAGGACAAGAGGAGTTCATAAGGGAATTGTTTGATCACAAAATATCTCATTGTCTTCTTTCCAGAAGATTAAATAAGTAGAATTAATAAAATTCTCTGTAAATTTTACTTTATAGAAACTATAGATTATTAAAATGTAATCAATATAGGGCACATGGGTGGCTCAGTCAGTTATACATCTGCCTTTGGCTCAGGCCATGCTCCCAGGGTCCTAGGATCTAGTCTGGCATCAGGCTCCCTGCTCAGTTAGGAACCTACTTCTCCCTCTGCCTCCAGCTCCCTCTGCTTGTGCTCTTTCTCTCTGTCAAATAAATAAATAAAATCCTTAAAAAAATGTAATCTATATGTTGGCTAACTGAACATAATAAGAAAATTTTTTAAAAATTATTTAAAAAATGAAGCTCATTTTGTTTCAATTAAAAAAAAAAAACAGTTAACCAAAATAAGTAAGTTTCTTTTTTAGTAAATTTAGTGAATTTGGTTTTGGAGAAATGTTCAATGCAGAAAGCTGTATATTCTTTTTATGATTAAAAAAAAGTAATCTTAGGGCGCCTGGGTGGCTCAGTGGTTTAAGCCTCTGCCTTCGGCTTGGGTCATGGTCTCAGGGTCCTGGGATCGAGCCCCGCATCGGACTCTCTGCTCAGTGGGGAGCCTGCATCCCCCCCTCTCTCTGCCTGCCTCTCTGCCTACTTCTGATTTCTCTCTGTCAAATAAATTAAAAAAAGATATAAAAAAAAGTAATCTTATATGACTTTTATCCATCATGTTCTGTCTTTATTCTTAGAAACCAATATTTTATCTATGTTTAAAGTTCTCAATAATATTTGCTGTATTATTTTCTTCCTGTAGGGGATAAGTGTCAAGCTTATATTGTGCCTCTTTTTTTCTTTTAATTTTTCCTGACAATCAACGTTTCTTCCTTTAGGAATAAACACACTTTTGTTCTAAGACACCAGCAAAACTGTCAGATCGAAAGACAGAGATTGCTACCATATTTTGAAAAATGTAAATCATAAAATTAGTAATTATAAATATACTAATGTGATAACTTGGGGATTCCTGCAATTTATTTCAACAAAATAACCTCAGGAATGGGAGGTAAGCACATTCACTGACAAGTATGGAACATACTTATTTTTTGTTATATCTAATGATTCAAGTCATAAATATAACCCCAGATTTTCTTAATTTACTTAAAATGTGAGAGGCAGTGCACTCATAATCTACTTCAGGAGGTTTTTGTCATGAGTTTACCCTTGTCTCTGTCATGTAAAAGCCTCTCACACTGAGAAAATGCAGGCTTGATTGCACACAAGCTTTCTATAGCCTCTGCTCCAGTCAAAGGAATTTCTTTTTATCACTTTTATGTTTCCATATTACCATAAACATTGTTCTGAACTGAACTCCAAGAAGTACTATTGTAAGCCTGTGAATTCTTTAAGAGATTTCCAGGGGCTAAAACCTGATGACTGGAAGGTAAAATATTTCACAGCTTCCTGGATAAGATGAAGATTGACTGAATACTAAATACTAAACAATCTTACCTTCTCTGGTCATTGTATAAATCCCTGAGAGACCAGAGTGAAGAAAGGAAAAGTTGCAAAAAGAGATAAACTCAAGAAGTATAGTGATGCCGTGACATGCATCTTCCTAGAAAGCTAGCAATGCAGTGACATAAAAGCAAAAGTGTACTTACCAGCAACACAATCAGACTAGGTTGCTTTTGTGTGTACTTATTTTTCCTGATATGCCCATGGAGCTCAGTCTACACTCAGGAGATAGTTTATTCTCAGTTCCCTTGGGATGGGTTAAATACAGGGCTAAGCTACACAGTAGTGGACCCTTCACCAAGAGTAGCATCCAGACTTTATTAAATGATACACCTCCACCTGTAAAAAGTAGAATGAATAGGCAAATTATTTTATTTATTTATTTTTGTTGTGTATTTTTGTTACTAACTTTAAAGTGAAAATAGGGCTTTGAAATGAAAATTACCAAGTTCTTTGTTAAAAAAACCAAAAAACCAAAAAACCAAACCCAAAAAACATTTTCAGACTTTAGTGTTAGGCTATTGCCCACCTTCTTCCAAAAACCATTCAGGATTAAATCCTCTGCCAGATCTAAAAGCCTCCTTTATCTTGTCAACTCTCAGCCCCAACCTGCTTACTATATCCACAATCCATAGGACCAGTTCTGGATCTCATTATTCCCTTGAAAATGTCTGCTCTGTGCTCAACAAACTTACCTATTCTTTCTTTTTTTGTTATTAATTTAAAAAAAAACACAAAAAAAACACATGAGTATAGTTGACTTACACTGTTACATTAGTTTCAGGAACACACTTAGTGATTGAGAAGTTTATACATTATGCTGTGTTCATCACAAGTCTAGCTACCATCTGTCCCCTTACACTGGTATTACAATATCATTGATTGTATTCCTTCTGTTGTGTGTTTTACTCCCAGGACTTATTTCATAACTGAAAGCCTGTATCTCCCTCTCCCCTTCACCCATTTTACCCAACCCACAACCCACCTCTCCTCTGACAACCATCAGTTTGTTCTCCATATTTACATGTTTGGTTCTGCCTTTTGTTGTTTGTTTATTTATTTGTTTATTTTAAATATTTTATTTATTTATTGGAGAGAGAGAGAGTGAGAGAGAACATGAGCAGGGGCTGCGGAGAGGGAGAAGCAAACTCCCCCACTAAACAGGGAGTCCCACGTGGGCCTCCATCCCAGGTTCTTCAGATTATGACCTGAGCTGAAGGCAGACACTTAATCTACTGAGCCATCCAGGTGCCCTGTTTATTCATTTCTTTTTAAAGTAGCCACTATTAGGAGAATCATATGGTATTTGTCTTTCTCAGTCTGAGCTATTTCACTTATGATAATACCTTCTACATCCATCCATGTTATTTCAAGTGGAGGATCTCACCCTTTTTTATGGCTGTGTATTATTCCATTATATATATGTGTGTATATATATACATACATATATATACACACACATGCATGCAGATGTGTATATATATACATACATATATATACATACATATATACACACACACGCATGCAGATGTGTATATATACATACACTTATGTATGTATACACATACATATATACAGAATATACACATAATATATATATCATCTTATTTTATATATATGTATATACATACACACACAATTGTATATATTATATATAATTATATATATATATATCATATATATATATATAAAAAATCACCTCTTCCCTATCCATTCATCTATTGTGTCTATTGACAGATACTTAAGTTGTCTCATATCCTGGCTATTGTAAATAATGTTGCAATAAACATAGAGGTGTGTATATTATTGAAATTAGACAGTTTGGGGGGGGCTGGTAAATACCCAATAATAAAATCTTTAGGACCTAAATTCTTTAAATTCTTAATTTTCTGGGGAAACTTCATAATGTTTCCCACAGCAGGTTTAACAATTTACATTCTCACCAACAGTGCATGTGGGGTCCCTTTTCTCTGCATCTTATCAGCATGTATTATTTTTTGTCATTTTGACTTCAGCCATTCTAACTGGTATAAGGTAACATCTCAGTGTGGTTTTGATTTGTATTTCCCTGTTGATTCATGATGTTGAGCATCTTTTCATGTGTCTGTTGGCTACCTATATGTCTTTGGGGAAATGTCTGTTCAGGTCTTCTGCCCATTTTTTAAATAGATTTTTTACTTTTTTGGTGTAGAGTTCATAAGTTCTTTATGTATTTTGGAATTAAACCCTTATCAGATATATCGTTTGCAAATATTTTCTGTCATTCAGTAGGTAAACTTATTGTTTTGTTGATGGTTTCATTTTTTGTGTAACAACTTTTTATTTTTCTGAAGTCCCAATAGTTTATTTTTGTTTTTGTTTCCCTTATCTTAGGGGATATATCTAGGAAATTGCTGTTACAGTTGATGTCAGAGAAATTATTGCCTGTGATTTCTTCTAGGATTACTTATGGTTCCAGGTCTCACATTTAGGTTTTTAATCCATTTTGAGTTTATTTTTTTTTTAGAATTTTTTTTTAATTTGAGTACATGGCATTGAAAAGTGGCCAATTTCATTCATTTACGTGTAACTGTCCAGCACTGTTTATTGAAAATACTGTTCTTTCTCCACTCTATTTTCCTATCTCCTTTTCATAGATTAATTGACCCTATGATCACAGTTTTATTTCTTGGATCTGTAGTCTGTTGTATTGATCTAATGATCTATGTGCCTATTTTTGTACCATACTGTTTTGATTACTATACCTTTGTAATATATTTTGAAATCTGGGATTGGGATACCTCCAGCTTTGTTCTTTCTCAGGGTTGCTTTGGCTATTGGGGTCTTCTGTGGTTCCATACACATTTTATGATTATCTGTTCTTGTGAAAAATGCTATTGGTATTTTGATAGGTATTGTTCACTAAGGTCTCAGGCCACTGGATGCAGATCCTAGTCCAGTCTGGGCTTTTAAAGTAGATGAGAGACAGCAACACTGCAGCTCTTTGGTGTTTTTAAATTACATCTTTTTTTTTTTTTCCTTGCCCAAGGACAGAGGAATCTATTCCCAGTCCCTCAGTACTATCCCTCCCACTTATGTTCCCAGTAAGGGGGTGGGGGCTCCCTTTGTTCTGTGTCTCCTGTTTATTCTGTGCTCTTGCCTTTGTCTTTGTCATTGGTTGCTCAGAAGCTGTTCAGTCAGCCCTAGTTCTTCAGAAGGAATCATACTACTAATAGGCATAATTTGGTGTGGTCTGCGGAGGGGGCATGTTCAGGGTCTTCCCACCACACCATCTTCTCCTAACAAAGATGCATTTTAAAATCTTGAAAACTCAGAAAAGTATTTGAAACTTTAACTTTTCATTTTTAATTATAAGAGTGAATTGCAGAGAATAATTATAAGAGTGAATTGCAGAGGAGACTTGTATATAACTTAGCAGTTTCATTGTTGGTTAAGTTTTAGGAAATCAGTTGCTACCAATATCACATCATTAGGAGCAATGCTAAATCCATTTGCATGCATTCCTTTGCATATGTGCAAATACTGGTAGAACATATATGTGAGTACTAAATTTTGATAGATATTTCAAAATTTCCCTCCCACAGACAAGAATAAACACCATTGCCAGCCAAGCATCACAGATATTAGAAATCACTTACATATTTTACAAATGGAAAGATGAAATGAAGCCACAATACACATACTACTAAAGACAGTCATGTATAGACCAGATCACAGAGCCCAGATATTAAGGGTAAAGAGACACAATATCTTTGTAAACTTGGAGAAATTAATTAACCTTACTGAGCATTAATTACTCTACTCATAAAATGAGAAGACTAATAGTCTTAACTCCTAACATATCCTAAGGATTAAATGAAATAATGAATGAAAGTGCTTACAGACTAGTTAGCATACAGGAAGTTCTTAACAGAAAAAATGTTTACTCTTTTAATTTTATATTTCCCAACTGCGAGAGAGGTTGAACATTCTTTTAAGAAGATATTATTTATTTATTTGAGAGAAAGAGACAGAGAGGGGTGCCTGGGTGGCTCAGTCATTAAGTGTCTGTCTTCAGCTCTAGTCATGAACCCAGGGTCCTGGGATTGAGCCCCACATCAGGCTCCCTGCTTAGCAAGAAGCCTGCTTCTCCCTCTCCCACTGCCCCTGCTTGCGTTCCCTTTCTGTTTGTGTCTCTATCAAATAAATAAATAAGAATAAAATCTTAAGGAAAAAAGAAAAAAAGGAAGAGACCGAGATAGCAGGAGAGAGCACCAGCAGGGAGTAGAGGGAGAAAGAGAGTCCAAGGTGGGGATCTATCCCAGGACCCTGAGATTATGATCTCAGCCAAATTCAGACACTTAACTGACTGACCCACCCAGGCTCACCCAAGGTTGAACATTTTTTTTTTAAGATTTTATTTATTTATTTGACAGACAAAGATCACAAGTAGGCAGAGAGACAGGCAGAGAGAGAGAGGTAAGCAGGCTCCCTGCTGAGCAGAGAGCCCGATGTGGGGCTCAATCCCAGGACCCTAGGTTCATGACCTGAGCCGAAGGCAGAGGCTTTGACCCACTGAGCCACCCAGGCACCCCAAAGTTGAACATTTTTGTACCTAATGTAGCTTTAGTGATTTAAGCACAGGGGTGATCCACATGCTCCTACAGATATGTTTACAAACACATATACTTTAATGAAAGAAGATTTTACTTGAACAATTGATCAAACATAGAGCCATTTCAATGAGTTAAGCATAAGGCAATCTCCATATGCTTCTACACTTAAGTTTACAGCCACTTATATCTTAATGAAAGACATGCTATTTAAAAGAATGATTATACAGTGTATAATAAGCACAGGGCTATTCCCATATGCATCTACACTTAAGTTTACAGATACAGCATAATAAAAGAAGATGCTGCTTGAGAGAAAGATTATAAAGAGTGGAGTTTTGATGGCTAAAGCACAGCAAAATCCCCATATGCTTCTATACATAAGTTTATAATCACATCTTTTTTTTAAAACTTTTTATTTAAATTCCAGTTAGTTAACATACAGTGCAGTTTTAGTTTCAGGTGTACACTCTAGTAACTCAAAACTTCCCTACAACACCTGGTGCTCGGGGTGCCTGGGTGGCTCAGTGGGTTAAAGCCTCTGCCTTCGGCTCAGGTCATGATCTCAGGGTCCTGGGATCGAGCCCCGCATCGGGCTCTCTGCGAAGCAGAAAGCCTGCTTCCCTTCCTCTCTCTCTGCCTGCCTCTCTGCCTACTTGTGACCTTTGTCTGTCAAATAAATAAATAAATAATCTTAAAAAAAAAAAAAAAAACACCTGGTGCTCATTCCAAGGAGTGTTCCCCTTAATCTGCATTAACTATTTCACCCATTCCCCTACCCACCTCTCCTTTAGTAAATATCAGTTTGTTCTCTAAAGTTTAAGAGTCTCTTTCTTGGTTTGTCTCTATTTCGTTTACTTTTGCACATTTGTTTTGTTTCTTAAATTCCACTTAGGAGTTGAAATCATATGGTATTTGTCTTTCTCTGACAAACTTATTTCAGTTCACTTACTTTAGAGAGATTGAACATTTTCAAAAATTCTATTTCTCAACTGTGAATTGTCTATTACTAACTCATGTTCACTTTTTGGGGATTATGTCTTATTTAATAGTAGGAGATATTTATGTACTAGGATATAAACCCATGGTGAATTTCTTTTGTTGAATCAAGTTTTTAGAACCTCTCCTTAACTTATTTATGAGGTACTTCTACTCAAAAAAAAAAAAAATGTATCATGAATTCTTGGTGACCTATTCTTCTTAGAGCACCTTTTCACACATTCATGTGCTCACTGTTTCTATGGTTCTGCTGTTCCCATTTGCTTCCTAATCCATCCAGAATTTATTCATATGTAAGATATGAATCTGGTTTTTGTTTTTGTTTTGCTTTTTAAATAAATGGCCAAGTTCTCTAATATCATTAGGCTAGGGACAACATGAGAGGTTGGACAGTGAGTCACTTAAAGCACCAAAGCCATGGTATCTCCTGCAAGTAATGTTTCTAGCTCAGAGAACATATTGTTAGGGTCTGTGATCAAAGGAACGAGACTGACACAAAGCGAAAGTTAAGCAAAGCTTTATTTCACACCAAGTGTCAAAAATCAACTGACCAGTCGGGGCCATCTCTTACAAAGAGGCGAGGATGACCAGGACACTGACTGCAATGGCTCTCCTACCCAATGATGGCTCTCCTACCCAATGATGGCTCTCCTACACAATGGCTTCCCTACCCGGCGACCATGATGCTCCTGAGTACTACTCTTCCTGAGGCACTGCTCCCAATGAGTACCTGCCTCACAGACTAACCTTTATAGAGGTGGTTGAGCCCGGCCCACACACAGGTAGCCAATGAGACTGCAACACACAGGGAAAACTGCACAGTCACTCTCGGTCAGCAATATAGGTGGCCAATTGAATTCCAATTCACCATAGCAAATATATGCACGCCCCACTGATTGGATATCTCCTTCTGGCTGGCCCGCCCCTATATCTAGGGTTTGCAAATAAGTTCCTCTGGGAGGGGCAGGGTCAATCCAAGCTTACAATGAAATGGCTCCCTCTGGCCAACCAGGCCCCTACAATATGTCTGAGAAATTCATACTTCTCATTTTTCAGGAAAAGAAGAAAGGTTTCTTAGTATCCTCAATATAAGTGTCTAATTTTAGCAAGGTCAAAGCACAGTAGTATTTGACTTTTTTCTGCAATTTCACTTCACCCCATCCACCCTCACCTTTTCCATTCCAGAATATCTGTGGTTTTCTTTCCTTATTGTTTTAATAATCTTACTTTTTTTCTCCTTTAGGATGTTCACAGTCACATAAGGTCTTTCCCCTTTGGCACCTCAGTTCACTTCTACTCATTCATCAATGATGCTTTATTTGTTTGTTTTTATTGAGTATTGCTGACACACAATGTTACAGTAGCTTCAGGTTTATGACGTTGCAATTCAGCAAGTCTATACATTGTGCTATGCTCACCATAAGAGTAGTTATCACCTGTCACCATCCAACAGGATTACAATAGCATTGACTACATTCCCTCTGCAGTACATTTTATTCCTGTGACTTATTTATTCCATAACTAGAAGCCTATACCTCCCACTCTTCTTCACCCATTGTGCCTATCACTCCAACATCTTTCATCTGACTTTTGTGATTTTGTCGGCATATGTGTTCTCTGTATTGTTCTCTGTATTGATGGGTCTGTTTCTGCTTTGTTTTCTGGTTCACTTGTTCATTTTGCTTTTTGGATTCTACATATAAGTGAAAGCATATGGTATTCATCTTTCTCTATCTGGCATATTTCACTTGGCATAGTATCCTCTGTGTCGCTTGATGCTGTAAATGGCAAGATCTCTCTCTTTTTTTTTTTTTTTATAGCTGAGTAATATCCCATTGTGTGTATATGTATATGTATATGTATATGTATATGTATATGTATATTTTTCTTTCTCTATTCATCTATAAACATAAACTTAGGCTGCTTGCATATTTTGAGCATTTTGAATAATGTAAAAATGTGGGGGTGCATATATCTTTTGGAACTAGTGTTTTTGATATAATATTTTTACTATTTATAATAGTAAGCAAAATGATTGATGTTTCATAACCACTGACTTTGTATTCATAATTATAAATCATTTACACAGAACCTACAGATACTTTAAAGGAAGACACAACTCAGCCATGATGTAAAGAATGTTTAACAAATAATCTCAGCATTTCCTGTAGCTGTGACATTGATATAAGAAGATAGCAGGTTAGAAATTTTAAATTTCATTTTTCTCTTGTTAAATCTTCATAATAACGTTAGTTCATATTAATAAGAACTTTGATTTCTTTGCATGAGACAGTACTATAAGGGTCAAATCTTTGAAGGTTTGTATCTTTCCAGCTCCTTAGGGAGTAAATGAAGGAGGTTAGCATGCAGTCAACAGAGTTATTGAGAATAGCTACTTCTTTGGTCAATGAAGCCCCTTTTCTCCCTGCTGAGTAATTAGCATATATGAAATGGCAATGACAATCAGGTGAGAAATATAAGTGGAATAAAACTTTTTTCTCTCACTGGCATGTGTGATGTATATTAGGACAAAATCACAATGCTAAAGTAAATAACAAAGTAACCAAAACAAGGGAAAAACAGATTACTACTAGGAATCATGTATTTGAGAAGATAGTTATACAAGCAAAAGATACACAGAGGCAGTTATCCGTGATATTGGATGCACACTTCTCCAGCTGGAGCAGAAAAATAACACCTGGAGAAATGGTCAGGAACCTGCCCAGCCATGCACAGAGCACAAACAGGATGTATCATTTCCTGCTAATGATGGTGGTGTAATGAAGGGGTTTACAAACAACAACAGAGGGGTCAAGGGACATCGCAATTAGAATAGGAAATTCATTCACCCCCATGAAAATAAAGAAATATTCTTGGATGGTACAACTCTTATGAGAAAGGATTTTTATGTTTGGTGATGATTGTCCCCAGAAATCTACAAATACATACAGTGGTAAATGAGATTTCTAAGATAGAGTAGTTTCAGCTAAGAAACACATAGGGGGCTGTAGATGGAAGTCTACCAAATAATGATAGCCAGGTTGCCAGTGACACATAAAATGTATGTTATAAATAAGAAAGGTAAAACTTCAACCAGAAGATCAGGATCATCAGAAAGGCTCAGCAGGACAAGCTCTGACCATCTTATCATTGTTCATTTCCCTCTTTCTCTTTTTTCTTTTGTAAGGATATGCAACAACATTGATGAGTATGAACATATTGGTAATAATACAACTGTCATAGGGAACTGTAACACCCCACTGATTGCAATGGATAGATCATCTAGTAGGTAACAAAGGTTTTGAATGACATATGGGACCAGATGGACTTCACAAATAAATTCAGAGCATTCCATCCTAAAACATCAGAATACACACTCTTCTTGAGTGCACATGGAGCATTTTCCAGAACAGATCATATACTGGTTCACAAATCAGGTCTCAGCTGGTACCCAGTGATTGGGATCATTCCCTATATATTTTCAGAGCACAATACTTCAAAACATGAACTCAATCACAAGAGGAAATTTGGAAAGAACTCACATACATGGAGACTAAAGTGCATTCTACTAAAGAATGAATGGGTCAACCAAGAAATTAAAGGAGAATTAAAAAAAAATGTGGAAACTAATGAAAGTGAAAACACAACTGTTCAAAACCTTTGAGATGCAGCAAAGATGGTTCCAAGAGGGAAGTATATAGCAGTACAAGCCTTTCTCAAGAAACAAGAAAGGTCTCAAATACACAACCTAACCTTACATCTAAAGGAGTTGGGGGAAAGAATAGCAATAAAGCCCAAAGCCAGGAGTAGAAGAAAATTAGTGAAATTTAGAGCAGAAGTCAATGAAATAGAAACCAAAAGAACAGCAGGACAGAACAATGAAACTAGAAGCTGGTTCTTTCAAAGAATTGATAAGATAGATAAACCCCTGACCAGTCTTATCAAAACACAAAGAACCCAAGTAAATAAAATCATGAATGAAAGAGGAGAGAGCACAACCAACACTGAAGAAATACAAACAATTATAAGAACATATTATGAGCAACTATATGCCAACAATTTAGGCAATCTGGAAGAAATGAATGCATTCCTAGAAATGTATACACTATCAAAAGTGAACAGGAAGAAATAGGAAACCTGAAAAGACCCATAACTAGCAAGGAAATTGAAGCAGTCAAACAAGAGTCCAAGACCAGATGGCTTTCCAGGGGTATTCTACTAAAACATTTAAAGAAGAAATAATCCCTATTCTACTGAAGCTGTTTCAAAAAATCGAAATGGAAGGAGAGCTTCCAAACTTTTTCTTTGAGGCCAGCATTACCTTGATCCTAAAAGCAGACAAAGACCAAAAAGGAGAATTACAGACCAATATCCCTGATGAACATGGATGCAATAATTCTCACCAATATCCAAAAGCACATTAAGATCTAACCAAAAGGATCTGCCAAAAGGATCCAAAAGTATACATTAAAAGGATAAATCACCACGATCAAGTGGGATTTATTCTTGGGCTGCAAGGGTGGTTCAACATCCACCTATCAATCAACGTGATACACTACATTAATAAAAGAAAAGACAAAAGCCATGTGATCTTCTCAATAGATGCAGAAAAAGCAGTTGACAAAGTACAGCATTCTTTTTTGATTAAAACTCTTCACAGTGTAGGGATAGAGGGAATATACCTCAATATCATAAAAGCCATATATGAAAAGCCCAGGCAAAAATCATTTTCAATGGGGAAAAACTGAGAGATTTTCCCCTAGGGTCAGGAACATGGCAGGGATGTCCGCTCTTACTACTGTTATTAAACATACTCCTAGAAGTACTAGCCTCAGCAATCAGACAATGAAATGAAATAAAAGACATTCATATGGAAAGGAGTAAGTCAAACTCTCTCTCTTCACAGGTGACATGATACTTTACGTGGAAAACCCAAAAGACTCTACCCTCAAATTACTAGAACTCAAACAGGAACTCAGCAAAGTGGCAGGATAGAAAATCAATGCACATAAATCAGTTGTATTTCTATACACTAACAATGAGACAAGAAAGAGAAATTAAGGAGTTGATCCTATTTACAATTGCACCAAAAATAATAAGATATCTAGGAATAAACCTAACCGAAGAGGCAAAGTGTCTATATTCACAGAATTATAGAACACTCATGAAAGAAATTGCAGAAGACCACAAAGAAATGGAAAACCACTCTGTTCATGGATTGGAAGAATAACTACTGTTAAAATGTCTATGCTACCTAGAGCAATCTATACGTTCAACATAATCCATGTCAGAATACCATCAGCTTTTTTCACAGAGCTGGAACAAATAATCCTAAAATTTGTGTGGAACCAGAAACGTCCTTGACTAGCCAACGGAATGTTGAAAAAGAGAACCAAAGCTGGTGACATCACAATTCCAGACTTCAAGTTTTATTACAAATCTGCACTCATCAACACGGTATGGTACTGCCACAAAAACAGACACATAGATCAAGGAACAGAATAGAGAACCCAGAAATGGACCCTCAACTCTATGGTCAACTAACCTTTGACAAAGCAGGAAAAAATATGCAGTGGTAAAAACACAGTCTTTTCAACAAATGGTGTTGAGGAAATTGGACAGACATATGCAGAAGAATGAAACTGGACCATTTCCTTACATCACACACAAAAGTAGACTGAAAATGGATGAAAGACCTCAATGTGAGCCAGGAATCCATCAAAATCCCAGGGGAGAACACAGGCACAGCAACTTCTTGCTATACATGTCTTCAAAGACAAGGGAAACAAAGGCAAAAAAGAACTATTGGGACTTCATCAAGATAAAAAGCTTTTGCACAACAAAGGAAACATTCAACAAAACCAAAAGACAAGCAACATAATTGAAGAAGATATTGTAAATGACATAGCAGATAAAGGGCTAGTATCCAAAATCTATAAAGAACTTATCAAACTCAACACCCAAAGAACAAATAATCCAATTAAGAAATGGGCAGAAAACATGAACAGACACTTCTCCAAAGGAGACATACAAATGTACAAAAGACACATGAAAAAATGCTCAACATCCTTTGGCATCAGGGAAATATGAAAACCACAATGTGATACCACTTACACTGGTCAGATGGCTAAAATTAACCACTCAGGAAATGACAGTTGTTGGCGAGGTGGCAGAGAAAGGGGAACCCTCTTACCCTCTTAGTGGGAATATAAGGTAGTGTAGTCACTCTGGAAAACAGTATGGACGTTCCTCAAAAATTTAAAAATAGAGCTACCTTATGCCCCAGCAATTGCACTACTAGGCACTTAGCCAAAGATACAAAGGTAGTGATCTGAAGGGGCACTTAGACCCCAATGACCACAATAGTGAAACTATGGGAAGAGCCTGGCTCAACAAGTCCTGTCCTGTATTTCTCAGTTGAATATATTGCATAGAGATCATTAGGAATGGTGCAGCACTAATTAGGATTATGCAGCACTAATTAGGATTATAGTATATATAATAGTTTATATTATTTAGAACACTTTATTCTATCCATAATCTTCTTTCATTTTCTCACACACACACAACCACACACACACATGCATACACACATATCATCTCAAATACTTTAGGCACATAATACTTTAAGCTGAATGAGTGGACGAGTATTTTAACTGCTGAAATTCTAAGTTTTGCTCTGTTATGAAGTTTTTATTTTCTACAAAACTTAAATGATTTTACTGTTTTGGCATTAAAAATTTAGATACATGCCCAGTTTCAAACTAGTCCAAAACTAAGAAAGAAGCTATACGTATATATTCCCCAGTAGTCAGAAAGCAGAGCTTACATTCCATGGAAATAGAGAATGTGAACTTATCCTACACACCTAAAACAGCTATTTCTTCACTAATTTCTACAGTTTTTGTATATCTGTGGATGGATACATGCATGTATCTACCCTGTATATCTGTCTATATCTACTGAGTCATTATGGGATTTGGAAATATGGAGATCTATTTATGTTCTTAAAGATCTATGCTTTTTTTTTTTAATTTTAGCAATAGGTAGATTATATGGACATACTCTGTTAGGTAAGCAATATTTTTTGGTTTTTAAATGAAAACATTCACAATTTTCAAAAAATCATATAGCATTTGAAAAATTTTTCCTAGAGGAGCTGCAAGATGGTGAAGGGATTTCTGACAAAGATCAATGAAAATGACAAGATTATATTGTCTGTATAGAATAAGGAAAATATCATATCAATAATTATACAACATCCCTTCCATTCTGGGTGATAGTTGTCTTCCCAAATAAATCTCAAAGTACAACTTTCCGAATTAAAATAATTACTGTTCAAGAAGTTTCAGCTAACAATGGGTTCAGAAGAATGAGAACCAGACAGGCATATGAAGCTATATCAATTGAATGGGAAATATATTAAATGTGCTTGTAAACTGTTAGAAAGCAGTAATGAATAGGATGACAGGAAGGCCATTGTAAATTGAAGAAGTTGCTCAGACTTCATTTTTGCATATTTTAGTATATGTGCTGCCGAAACGAGCACATCATTTTTGTATATTTTAAACTGCCTGCAATGGGTGTGTCTAATTCATATACCATAGAATTTCATTTGCTTGAGAAAAATACAATCTTCCTTGCCCTGTCCATGAAGGCTCGCTTGACTTGCTGGTTCCTTAGACTGTAAATAAAAGGGTTTAACATGGGGGCTACTGAGGTGTTTAGCACAGCAACTCCCTTGCTCAGAGACACTCTGTCTTTTGCTGAGGGTTTAATATACATAAAAATGCAGCTGCCATAGGAGATGGAGATGACAATCATGTGGGATGAGCAGGTGGAAAAGGCCTTTGTCCTCTGACTATTAGAAGGAATTCTTAAAATTGTTCTGATGATATATATGTAGGATAGAAATATTAATGCCAGAGTGAACATTAAAGTAAACACAGCACAGGAAAACCCCATTATCTCTAGGAATTTTGTGTCTGAACAAGAAAGTTGCAGCAGGGGAAAATAATCACAGGTAAAATGGTCAATAATATTAGACCTACAGTAATTAAGGTTTAAGAGCAACATGAGTGCAGGGAATATGATTAAGAATGAAATCAGCCATGAAGAGAAGACAAGGAGTATGCACACTCTGGGATTCATGATGGTCATGTAATGCAGAGGTTTGCAGATGGCAATATAACGGTCATAGGACATGGCAGCCAGGAGGTAAAATTCAGTGACTCCCAACAGAATGAAAAAAAATAACTGAGTCATGCAATCATTAAAGGAAATGGTTTTATCTCCTGTAATCAGGGTGCCCAGGAACTTGGGTATGCTGACAGTGGTGAATGAAACCTCTAATAAGGAGAAGTTTCTGAGGAAGAAATACATGGGAGTCTGGAGGTGAGCATCCAGCAGGGTAAGGGTGATAATGGTCAGGTTCCCAGTGATGCTGAGCATGTAGGTGATGAACAGAAAGACAAAGATCACTCCCTGAAGCTGCGGATCATCTGACAATCCCAGGAGGATGAACTCTGTTAGTTCTGTGTGGTTTCTCATTCTCCAGTTGCTTATTTGTTGTTCTCCTGCCAGACCTCTAGGAGAAAAGACAAGGAACAAATTTGAAGAGAGGATTAGCAAAGGTCTAAGTGTGGAGCCAGAATTTGGCTGAAATACTACATGTTTCCATCTACAGATGAGAATTTACTTGAACTGATAACAACAATGAACCATTGATTTCCTCTCTTTTACCAGTGAAATCTCCAGTTAAGGCAAGTTTGAAAATATTCAATATCACAGAGCTAAAAGGGCTAGAGCAAGGAGTTTCCTCAGGCTTTTCTGGCTCCAAATAACATGTGGTAGCTTTCAAAGATGTGCCCATGCAGTTTTTTCCCAGTGAAGACCATCTTTGTGCTCTTAAGTTAAACTTAATTACATTGAGAATCCTCAGAAATGGGAAAGAGCCTGTATTTTTTAATGACTTGTGAGTGTTTTCTCCTTAGACATTGATCAACTATTGCTAACACTCAGCTTTTCCAACTCCTTCTATCTCACCGGTCAGATATGCTTGTCATTGCCACCAGCAACCTTAGAAGTTAGAGATAGAGGGGAGAAAGAGGCAGGAAATAATTTAAGCTGGAGAGTTCAGAACTGAGTTTAATCCCATCTGAATCCCTTGCCATAGTTTATGATGTTTCAGGCCATATGTAATTATTATGACCTGTATTCATATACAAATGACTTCTCTTTCTATTGAAAATGATAATTATTACTATTATTATTGAAGAATGTCCCCCAGCTAAAGAGTTAGGTAAACATTCCCCAATAAAACTCAGGTAAATAGTTTAATTTCTTTACTTGTATGTGGTTTTAAGATAGTACATTTTAATTTCTTTTTTTTATATTACATGATATTACCATGGTTATTTCCATAAGGAAGAGTGAGGTTATCTAGGCATGAGTCCAAGATTATTACTAGGCCTGAAACCATGTCTTCATTTCTTCTATAAATACAATTTATCCTTCTGCATGCAGGCCTTTCTTTCTTTCTTTTTTTTTTTTTAATTAGTATATAATGTATTATTTTCCGCAAGGGTACAGGTCTGTGAATCATCAGGTTTACACATTTCACAGCACTCACCATAGCACATACCCTCCCCAATGTCCATAAGCCAGCCACCCTATCCATAGCTCCCCACAGCCCTAGCAACCTTCAGTTTGTTTCATTAGATTAAGGGTCTTTTATGATTTGTCTCCCTCCCGATCTCATCTGGTTTCATTTTTTCCTTCCCTGCCCCACCACAACCTCCCTCCCTGCCTCTTAAATTCCTCATACCAAAGAGATCAAATGATAAGTGTCCTTCTCTGATTGACTTATTTCACTCAGCATAATACCCTCTAGTTCCATCCATGTCTTTGCAAATGGTGAGATTGCATTTCACTTGATGGCTGCATAGTATTCCATTGTATATAGTATTCCCTTGTATATATATACCACTTCTTCTTTATTCATTCATCTGTTGATGGACATCTAGCCTCTTCCCATAGTTTAGCTATTGTGGACATTGCTTCTATAAACATCTGGCTGCATGTGCCTCTTCAGATCACTACCTTTGTAACTATAGGGTAAATATCCAGTATTGCAATTGCTGGGTCATAAGGTAGCTCTATTATTCAACTTTTTGAGGAAACTCCATACTGTTTTCCAGAGTGACTGCACCAGCTTGCATTCCCACCAAGAGTGTAGGAAGGTTCCCCTTTCTCCGCATCCTCACCAACATCTGTCATCTCCTGACTTGTTAATTTTAGCCACTCTGACGGGTGTAAGATGGTATCTCATTGTGGTTTTGATTTGTATTTCCCTGATGCCAAGTGATGTTGAGCACTTTTTCATGTGTCTGTTGGCCATCTGAATGTCTTCTTTGCAGAAATGTCTGTCCATGTCTTCTATGCAGGCCTTTCTTATAAAGTTATTGTGAGTATTAAATGAGTTAATATGTGAAGCATTTGGAAAAGTGCTTTACATGGAAAAAAAAAAAAAAAGCTATATAAGGATTAGGGCACCTGGGTGGCTCAGTCAGTTAAGCATCGGCCTTCAGCTCAGGCCATGACCCAGAGTCCTGGGATCAAGCCCCACATCAGGCTCCTTGCTCAATGGGGAGTCTGCTTCTCTCTCTCCCTTTGCCTCTCCCCCTGCTTGTGCTCTCTCTCTCCCTCCCTCTTTTTCTCTGTGTCAAATATATAAATAAAGAAATATTAAAAAAAAAAAAAGCCATATAAGGATTGCTCAATGGAGAAATCCCTTGGTGAAAAGCTTCAGGATTAAGATGGTGTCCTGTATTAAAAGCTTTGTCTTAAAGTAATAGTAATGAATAAAATAACAGCAAGAAAATCACATAGGAGCAATGACAACAACAAAAAGTGAGGTGGAATCATCTGTTTGTAAAGCATCTGGGAGGCTCTGAGCAAGTGAATTTTAGCTTTGCTTTTCCACTTTGTGAACATGGTGACCTCTCCCCACCATGGTTTTTCTGTCTCCTGCACTCCATCACACCCTCAACAATTCACTGCTTTCATTCAGCTAAGATATGGTCACCACATTTGAGGCATGCTGGATATTTGTTTTGTTTTTTTTTTTTAAGATTTTATTTATTTATTTGACAGACAGAGATCACAAGTAGGCAGAGAGGCCGGCAGAGAGAGAGGAGGAAGCAGGCTCCCTGCTGAGCAGAGAGCCCGATGCAGGGCTCGATCCCAGGACCCTGAGATCATGACCTGAGCTGAAGGCAGAGGCTTTAACCCACTGAGCCACCCAGGCACCCCAGGGCATGTTGGATATTTGTAACACTTCATCATTGCTACCAAAGGCTACTGATATTCACTTTGTTTCTCTGCTGTTCCTCAGTAAGAGTAACCTTTCTGACAATGACTGTGAAACTTCCGTTAAATAGAATATGTGTATGTAAGTAGCCTTGTGGGTAGCAGATTTCAGGGACACTCCAACTCACCTTCTTCCTTATTCCCACAACAATGGTTTATTACTCTTTGTGTGAGTTTCATAAAAATATTTCAGAGATTCTTCCTAGTCCACGACACATCTGTGCTGAAATATCCTGTGAATACCTCCACTATGTTGTGCATGTCTGAAAGTTAGGACAGAGTCTGACCTTCAAAGCCTTTGCAACACAGTCCAGTGTCTGGAAGAGTCATATCATAGGACGCTTAAAATAAACATTTGTCTTCTTCACTCATTCATTCATTTTGAGTTTGTTCTTGCATCACAGACACCCATCAGGTGAAGTTCTCTATTGTATGCCCAGTTCTTGGCTGTGTAGTATGTAGGTTGAATCTTTGTTTTACAAGATGTGTTCATATACACAATGAAATATTATTTAGTCATCAGAAAGGATGAATACCCAATTTTTACATCAACATGGATGGGACTGGAGGAGATTTTGTTAAGTCAAATAAGTCATCAGAGAAAGTAAATTACCATATGGTTTCACTTATTTGTGGATCATAAGGAATAGCATGGAGGACATTAAGAGGAGGAAGGGAAAAATGAAGGGGGAGAAAATGGAGTGGGAAATGAACCATGAGAGACTATGGACTCCAGGAAACAAACTGAGGGTTTTAGAAGGGACAGGGGTAGGAGGATGGGTGAGCCTGGTGATGGGTATTAAGGAGGGCACAGACTGCATGGAGCACTGGGTGTTATACGAAAGTAATGAATCATGGAACACTACATCAAAACCTAATGATGTACTGTATGGTGACTAACAAAACACAATAATAATAAAAAAAAAAAAAAAAAAAAAACCAGGATGTCTTTTCTTAGTTTACCTACTTTTCAAGATATATGTATTCACTGGGCCTAAAATCCCCATATCAAGTAAATTATGACAAAGGACATATAGAAGAAGCCATTTTTTAATATATAATTTAAAAAATATAAGACATTATTTTAAAATTACTTTCATTAAATTTCTTTAGCATTCATTCCTTTAATTAACTGTATTTTGCTCACCAGCATCTCTCTTCCTTCATCAGGGTTTTTCATTGATAGCACTAGCTTTTCATAACACCTGGAAGTCTTAATATACATTTTCAATAAATAAGCAACATTTGGTTTAAATCTCAAGATTGAAATTTCTGCACTATTTTGTTGAAATTGGAGATCCAATTTTAAAAAGTATATTATTACTCTTCCATAGGTAATAATGTACCACTCCACTGTATTTTTACCCTTATTTCATTTTTTTTGCACATTATTTTTTCCTTTTAGATTCCCTATCAATTTTAAGACTATTCTAAAAAATAATACCATGACTCCCTTACATATTTTGGCTACTGATTAAACCTTTGAGGGAATATATGAAAAGCTAAGAAAGAAGGTATTAATAGATAAGGAACGGTTCATGTGAATAACACTGAAAATCAGTACTAATAGGTCAATTTTGTAGGAGCAGAGAACATACTTAAAGAAACTGTCAGAGAAAATGGTCCAATATCACAGAATTCAGGGAGGTACACTATACTACTTGTGTAAAAATGTTAATGAAAATTCTATGGACAGTATTCATTTACCAACATCAGCTAAGCCTGAAGGATGTTATTCATTCATTCATTCTTTCATTCAGCAGACTTTGGGGAGAAAAAACCTCAATGTTTAACAAGGTACATATGATTCCTCAAGCCTGAAGTCATCCCAAGGATGTATTCATGCAGAGTATGAAGGATATCTCTAAGAATTTAGCCCATCTTTTTACTTCTGAACACAGATCCATATTTATTTCCCTTGGAAGAACATGGTTTAGGTTCAATTTAAATTATCTTCCACCCATTTGGTCAAAAGCAAGGACCGCTTCTAAGAACCCCTGAGGCATACTCTTTGAGCTATTCAAAATGAAAGTTAGCAATAATACTTCATATTTGTTAAATAAGATGGCCACGAAGTACCTTCAAGGTTTCATTCTGAAAACACCACTGTTCCATTCTCTATTTAGTCATCAATAATCAAATAAAAAAGGAAAAATACATAAACTCATAATAAGATCATGGTATAAAAATCCTATTAATTTCTTACTTATGACACTCTAAGGTAAATTGCTATTGCAAAAAGCATATGGATTCTGCAGTTAGAAAAATGTGGGTTAAAAATATAAATGGGCCACTTAATAGATTTGTGATTTTGAATGGTACTTCATTTCTTTAGGCATCCGTTTTCTCTCTTTACCTTGTACAATGAAATTTCAAGCATGTTTTGGGAATTAATTGAAATAATATAAATGAAAGTGCTGCATAAACCATGTGGCACTAAATATGGTTTAAGAAGAGCTGGTTTATTTATCTTCTGAGAGTTAGAATTGATTTCTAACTTTGGGCAGAATATTCTTAGTAACTGTGTTTAAAGAAAGGCATTATGTATTCCAATGACATACTAAGGATTTATATATTCTATCTCATTCAGTCTTCATCATGACACACTTATGCAACTTTATCTTTATTCCCAAATGAAGAACTGAGGTCAGTTTGGTTTTGTACCTTAGATATATTCATATAACTAAGAACTGTTCAGTGTAATCAGGGACTACCTAAAATTAAGTCTATTCTCTTAAAGAAGGTACTACCTAGCCTGTTTAGAAAAACAGGCAGAGAGATGGTAATTTCCTGCTTTTTATTTAATAGAGAATGAATAAATTGATTAATAAAACAAAACATGGACTTCTATACCCACTTGCAAAATAGAACTCCAGTATACCCTATTTAATCTAGTTAAAAGTTGAGCTGATAAGTAATGATGCAATGATATAGTTTGGGGGACTCCATTGCTTTCTATATGTCTGACTTACCTCTGATTTTCATACAGGCTCACTAACATGCAGAATGGCTGGAACATAAAAAAATATTAGCAGCTGTCATTGTTGTAATCCAGGGAAACCCAGAATTCCTGGACACACTTCCTCTCAGTGAACGCTTTTGCTTTCTGCTGCTAATGTTTTTGTCTTAAATTTTCCATTTTATCTAGAAGAAGTATATTTCTTTGAGTACAGAGAATGAGAAAGGAGCAAATAGATGAGGAAGGAAAAATATCAAAAGGTATTTTAAAACTGTCTGGCATGGTTTCTACATAGATATTTTATGTAGCATAAACTACTTATTGTTTTATCTGTTCTCTCTGCTGCTGGCTCACTGGGAATAATTCAGTGAATCAAAATTGCCAGAATAGGACTATACACAAAACACTAAGGAATATAAAACATCATACACAATAATATTGAATTTGAAAATGAAGCTTGTGGGACAGTGTCCAATGAGACAGAAAAAAAAAAAAAAAAGCAAGCAAACAACCACACTAGGTAAAGTTTGTTTCCCTTGATATTATTTTTCAGAGATTAATAGATAAAATCTAGCTCCTAATGCATATCTCTACTGAATATTTATCAACCTCACGCCATTTTTTAAAAACAGATCATCTATTGCATAGTACTAAGACCATTCTTTACTCCATATTTTTCATCTGCCTTCCAATAAGAATGTTTAGTATTATTACTAACACTTTATGTATTTTCTCCTTGTTCTGTTGCTCACCCGCAATAGATGTTGAAGATTTTCTTGTTTTGATTGATTAAAATTCTAACGTAGGGGTGCCTGGGTGGATCAGTCGGTTAAGTGTCTGCCTTCAGCTCAGGTTATGATCACAGAGTCCCAGGATCAAACCCAAATCCTTCTCGGTGTAGAGCCTAGTTTTCCCTCTGCCCCTCATGCATGCTCTCTCAAATAAATAAATAAAATCTTAAAATAAAATAAAACAAAATAAAATTCTAATTTATATGCCAAGTATGATATTAGGAATTAGTACCTTCCCTGACATGACTATAATAATATAATCATGCCTAAAGGATATAATGTGAGTGTAAAACACCAATAAAATTGTACAGATCCTAAGTAAAAGCTATAGATATTTTCAGGTTCCCACAATTTTAAATATGCATGAAAGAAACACAACTTTTTGTCTCTTTGTTTTGTTTTACAAGACAGTTATCACATTGGCTTCAAGCCCTCTGGAAAATTACTCAACCTTTCCAAGCATCACTTTGCATACCTTTAACAGAGATAATGAGTCTATGTTGCCATATATCTGTGAAGATTAAACATGATATTATTTAGGACATATGTGGTTGAGCATATGGCACAGAATAATTGTTCTCTATAGAAGAGATATTATTATTTAAAAATTCCTATCAAACACTTACGTGGCATAGGTGTAATGGTGACTGCCTGTATCTTCATCTGTTGCATATTTAAACAAATTACACAGAAATGGGGTGTCTGGTGGCTCAGTTGGTTAGGCATCTGGCTTCAGTTCAGGTGATGATCTTAGGGTCCTAGAATTCTGCCCAACATCAGGTTCCCCACTCAGCAGAGAGTCTGCTTGTCCCTCTCCCTCAGTCTCTCCTCTTCTCCCTGCTCGTGTTCTCTCTCTCTCAAATAAATAAATAAATCTTTAAAAAATAATAATAATACAGTTAAACAAGGTTAGTACATGAAAAGGACATAACACATGCTCTAAGCATAACTAGAAGGCAAAAGATGTGTGACTATAAAATAACCTATAAGCTGTGAAATACACACTCAACCGAGTGGGAAGAACTGGACAAATATGTGGCTAGGGTGCACAAAATGTGGTTGTTACATAATTTATTTCATACTTTTTATAGCTTTAAGAACAAAAATGTAAGAATAAAAGAAAATGTGATATTAGGAACAACAAAAAAATTAAGAATAAATCAATGAAATGAGCATTTACTCAAGACTTTACAGTAAAAATAACTATTTTTATTATTTGGAACACTCAGGAAAATGATCCTTGCTTTATAGCCACTAATGCTCTATTTGGTATTGTAAATAAATGAGGAAATGGAACCTATAGAGGGTTTGAAAGAAAGACACAACAAAGTTACTTCAGGTTTAACAGTAAGCTTAAGAAAATGAACACAACATTGCAGGTATCTGTGAGATGGATATTGGAGGATACTCTAGAAGTTGAAATTTTATTTGTCCTTTATTGGATCTTCACGATAACTTCCATTCATGTTAATACACACGTTCATTAGTTTCTAGAAAACAGTACTTTATGCAGCAAGTTTTTGAAAGCTAGTTTTACTTGCTGGTTCCTCAGGGTATAAAAAAAAGGGTTCAACCTGGGGGCAATTGAGGTGTTGAGAATAACTACTCCTTTGGTCAGTGATGCTCTTTCTTTTGCTGAAGTCTTGACATGAATGAATATACAGTTCCCATAAGAGATGGAAATGACAATCAAGTGAGAGGATCACGTGGAGAAAGCCCTTTTCTTCTGACTAGCTGGTGGGATTCTCAGGATCATGCTAAGGATGTACAGGTAGGAGAGAATCACTAATGCTAAAGTAAAGAGCAGAGTAACAAAAGCAAAGTAAAACCAATCATCTCTAAAAGCCATCAACTCTCTGAGCATGAGAGTTGTAAGATGGGGAAATAGTCACAAGAGAAATGATCAATTACATTGGAAGCACAGAAATCTAGCTGGAGGATGAGCATGAGTGGTGGGAAAATGGTAAGAAATCCTCCTAGCCAGGACCCAAAGACAAGCAGGATGCAGATTTTTTTGCTCATGATGGTGGTGTAATGAAGAGGCTTGCAGATGGCAACGTAACAATCAAAGGACATGGCAGTGAGAAGAAAAAATTCAGAAACACCCATGAAGATGAAGAAAAGTAGTTGAGCTAAACGATTGTTATAGGAAACGGTCTTGCCATTTGTAATGATTGCCCCCCAAAAATCTGGGGATAGAGACACTGGTGAATGTGATTTCTAAGAAGGAGAAATTCTGCAGGAAGTGAACTTAGGAGTCTTGAGATTTCATTCTATCCAGGTGAGGATGATGATTTTTTTTTTTTACAGTGACACTTAATACATAAGCCATAAATAAAAAGAAAGATTACAACCTGAAGCTGTGGGTCTTGTGAGATGCCCAAGTATGAACTCTGTAATCATTGTATGGTTTCTCATGCTGCTTTTATTTTCTTTAGGCAAAATCTACTCTCCTATTGGGAAATAAGACTAAAAAAAAAAAAAAAAGTGTATGTTAATAGTAAAGGAATTGAAGATTTGAAAATTTTAATGTTCATATTAGTAATTCATATGAAATGAAGCAATGGAACTTTTTCTTGTGTGCATTTTTGCAATATGCACTCAGTCTGTCACAAATAATTTACACAACCTCTCTTGATAAGGAAAATCATATTCACAGTTCTATGTTAAAAGTCCCCTCTGAGTGCCTTTATGTAAGACCCCTACCTGTACCCAAGTTGTCAATATGTGCAGTAGCTCTCTTAATTATGTTTCTACAGCAACACAGTAGTTATATTTGGATTTACATATTGAGATACCATGTTCCAGTTTCCAAGATTGTGTGCTCTTAGGAGTGAAATATCTAATTTTGAGTTTTAATTTTGAGGCCTTTAAAATACTTTCTTGTTTTGTAAAGCTTTGATGGAAATCAAAGACCCAACACAATTAGAGACCTTAAGAATAGCTTAATTATTTTATTCTTAAGGTGCATTCTTTTAAATATGTTCTGCAGAAATAAATGTGTTTCCAATCACAGAAATATAAATTAGAATTATCTTGGTTGTAAATAAAAGTAAACATCCTAATTTATGGGAAACACTAGTGAAGCCAGAGATACTAATTAATACTCACATAGATAGACCTATATCAATAATATAGTTCATATTACATATTGGTCTATTTTTATCATTTTAATGTTCTTTTTGTAAATTAACAATTAATTTTGTTTTCCAACTATGTTCACTTGGTCTTTTCAATCTTAAACTTGTTTGAGAACAAGAAGGAATTCATAAAGGAGTTTTTAAATTCCAACATATCTCATTGCCTTCTTTCTAGAAGATTAAATAGGTAGAATAAAGAAAATTCTAAGATATACTTTATAGAAAACACAAATTGCAAAACTATTCGATATGGCTTTCACCTGTGTTGTTCTCTTTTTATCTTGGTAACCAGAATTTCCTTTGTTGTATAGGTTCCCAATATTTGCTGATCTTTATTTTATAACATGAACTGGTCAACTGAGTAGGTGATAAGTGTCAGTGCTGTATTGTGCCTTATTTTCTTGTTTTAATTTTTTTCTGATGATCAGCATTGTCTTCCTTTAGAAATAGGCACATATTTTGAACAAAGTGAAATATCAAAATGCTCACTCATTTGGGTTTTCCACATAGAGTATCATGTCATCTGCAAAG
This sequence comes from Martes martes, assembly GCF_963455335.1. Classification (NCBI taxonomy): domain Eukaryota; kingdom Metazoa; phylum Chordata; class Mammalia; order Carnivora; family Mustelidae; genus Martes; species Martes martes. Next base: position 90,275,659 of record NC_137895.1, on the reverse strand, counting down.
ACTCCACCCCAAAATTGCTACAACTCATACAGTAATTCAGCAATGTGGCAGGATATAAAATTAATGTACAGAAAACAGTTCCATTTCTATACACTAGTAATGAGACAAGAGAGAGAGAAAGTAAGGAATTGATCCCATTTACAACTGCACCCCAAACCATAAGATACCTAGGAATAAACCTAACCAAAGAGGCAAAGAATCTGTACTCAGAAAACTATAGAATACTCCTGAAAGAAATTGAGAAAGACACAAAGAATTGGAAAAACGTTCCATGCTCATGGATTGGAAGAACAAATGATGTTAAAATGCCTGTGCTACCTAGAGCAATCTACACGGTCAATGAAATCCTTATCAAAATACTATCAACTTTTTTCATAGAGTTGGAACCAATAATCCAAAAATTTGTATGAAACCAGAAAAGACCCCAGATGGCCAAAGGAATGTTGAAAAAGAAAACCACAGCTGTGGCAAAACAATTCTTGATGTCAAGCTCTATTACAAAGCTGTAATCATCAAAACAGTATGGTACTGGCAGAAAACAGATCAAGGAACATGCTAGAGAACCCAGAAATGGACCCCCAACTCTATGGTCAACTAATCTTTGACAAAACAGGAAAGAATATCCAATCAAAAAAGGACAGCCTCTTCAACAAATGGTGCTGGAAAAATTGGACAGCCACATGGAGAAGAATGAAAATGGACCATTTCCTTACACCATACACAAAAATAGACTCAAAATGGATGAAAGACCTCAGTGAGAGACAGAAGTCCATCAAAATCCTAGAGGAGAACACAGGCAGCAACCTCTTCAACCTTGACAGCAACAACTTCTTGCTAGACATATATCCAAAGGCAAGGGAAACAAAGGCAAAAATGAACTATTGGGACTTCATCAAGATCAGAAGCTTTTGCACAACAAAGAAAACAGTCAACAAAATCAAAAGACAACTGACAGAATGAGAGAAGGTATTTGCAAGTAACGTATCAGATAAAGGGCTAGTTTCCAAAATCTATAAAGGATCTAACAAAATCAACACCCAAAGAGCAAATAATCCAGTCAAGAAATGGGCAGAAGACATGAACAGACATTTCTGCAAAGAAGACAAACAAATGGCCAACAGATACATGAAAAAGTGCTCAACATCACTTGGCATCAGGGAAATGCAAATCAGAACCACAATGAGATACCACCTCACACCATTCAGAATGGCTAAATTAACAAGCCAGGAAACAAGAGATGTTGGTGAGGATACCGAGAAAGGGGAACACTCCTACACTGCAAACTGGTGTAGCCACTCTGGAAAACAGTATGGAAGTTCCTCAAAAAGTTGAAAAAGGAGCTACCCTATGACCCAACAATTGCACTATTGGGTATTTACCCCAAAGATACAAAGGTAGTGATCTGAAGGGGTACCTGCACCTCAATATTTATAGCAGCAATGTCCACAATAACCAAACTATGGAAATAGCCCAGATGTCCTCAACAGATGAATGGATAAAGAAGATGTGGTATATTATATGGTGGAATATTACAAAGCCATCAAAAATGAAATCTTTCCATTTGCAGCAACATGAATGGAACTAGACGGTATTATGCTAAATGAAATAAGTCAGTCAGAGAGAGACAATCATCATATGATCTCACTGATATGTGGAATTTAAGAAACAAGACATAGTATCATAGGGGAAGAGAGGAAAAAATGAAACAAGATGAAACCAGAAAGGGAGACAATCCATAAGAGACTCTTAATCTTAAGGAGACAAACTGGGGGTTGCTGGAGAGGAGGGGGTGGCAGGATGGGATTACTTGGTGATGGACATTGGGGAGAATATATATTGTAATGAGCACAGGGTATTATATAAGACTGATGAATCACAGACCTGTATCCCTGAAACAAATAATACATTATAAGTTAATTAATTGAATTTAAATAAAACAAAAAATAAAAACAAGAAAAACAAAAACAACAAAAATAAACAAAAAATTAGAAATAGTAAATATGTTAAAGTGATAATTTGGGAGTCATTGCAATGTATTCCAAAAAATAACCTTTCGAATGGGAGAAAGATAAAAATACATTTATTAACAAATACAGAACATACTTAATTTATGATATGTCAATGATTCCAGACAGAAATATAATCCCATATTTTCTTAATTTCCTCAAAATGTGAGAAGCAATGCATTCATAAGCTGCTTCTGAGACTTTTTTGTCAGGAATTCACCCTTCCTCTCTTACATAAATGCCTCGCACACAGAGAAAATGCAGGCTTGTGTGGATTAATCGTTGTTGAGTTTTCTACAACCTCTCCTATAATTACATGATTTTTCTTTATCTCTTTTATTTTTCCATATAATCATAAGCATTGGTGACCTAAATTCTAAAAAGTTACCATTGTAACCCTGAGATTTCTTTATGTAAATTTCCAAGGAATACTGCTTCATGACTGAAATGTAAACCACTTCAAAGTTCTCTGAGTAAGATGAGAATTGAAAACTATTGAAAGATGAAACAAATTTACCTTCTCTAGTCACTATATAAATTAATGAAACGTCAGAATAAAGAAAGGCCAGGTGCAGGAGAGATGGGCCCAAGAGGTATAGTGATGTCATGATGTACACATTCCAGAAAGCAAAGCAATATACGGAGATAAAAGCAAAGGTATACCTACTAACGTATCCAATCAACTTAGTTGTCCCTTGGCTATATTGAATTTTCTAGTATGTCTGTAGCACTTGGTCTTCACTCAAGAGATAATTTATTCTCAATTCCTTTCGAGATAATTTATTCTCAGTTCCTTAAATACAGAGCTGAGCTCCAACATTTCATTGAGGGTAGCACTCAGGTTTTATTCATTTATACATCCCGATCAGCACAAAGAAGAATGAATGATTCAAGAAAAAATTGTAATATTTTTAAAAATCAGAAGGGTATTTGAAACTCAGTTTTTAAGTTTTTAGTGTTAAGAGTTACATAGAATAATGTCATGGGAAATAAGTGTCAGAGAATCAATTATCATATCAGTGATATATAATGACAGATGGAATGACTCTTACGTTTCTAAGTCATCCTCCATTTGTCCTCAAATCTTCAAATTAACAGGCATCAAATATTTATAGTACTTTCTAGCAGAAATTTCATACACAGTCAATACACAGTCATACACAGTCATACACGGTCCCACATAATGGGAGCACAAATTTTTAATACAGTAATACAATTTTGCTACAGAAAATATTCAGCATTTTTTCTCCCACCTCCCTTTTTTTTTCCAGTTAACAATATGTAATGAGTATCATTCCTTGTCAACTTATACAGCTGGGACTCAGCCTTTTAAAGATTAAGTGAAATCATAAATGAAAGTCATTCACTCTCACATATGTTATTTTCCTTGCTGGAAGTTGTTTCCCTGGCATCTCAATTCACTTCTAGTCACTCATCAATGCTAATTTATTTGTTTGTTTATATTGAGTATAACTGACACACAACTATTAGGTTACATTAGTATATTAGTTACTTCGTTATATTAGCTTCAGGAGGAAAGCATAAGGAATAGACAAGCTTGTACATTATGCTATGTTGACCACAGTGTAGTTATGATCTGTTACCAATCCTGTTACAATAGGATTGGCTGTATTCTTTGTGCTGTTTGTTTTATTCCTGTGACTCATTTATTCCATAACTGGAAGCCTGTACCTCTAACTTTTCTTCAGCCATTTTGTACCCTCTCCCCTCTGGCAACCACATGTTTGTTGTCTGTATATATGGTCAGTTCCTGCTTTTTGTCTGTTTGTTTGTTCATTTGTTTGTGTTAATATTAGTTAAATTGTACCCTTTAATGCAGTCTTCTTGATTTTCTGGTTTTCTCAAATGTATGTAATTCCCTGTGTTACATCTTCATAGTAGTAAGTGTATTTTAATTGTTAATGAGTGTCATTCTTGCTAAGTTTCATGTTACACATGTGGTTATTTAAATTTAAGTTTGAATCCAACAAATGAGGTTTAAAGGGAACATATCTCAACTTAATAAAGGCCATATATGAAAAACCTACAGCTAATATCATCCTAAATGGGGAAAAACTGAGAGCTTTTCCTCTACAGTTAGGAGCAAGAAGGAATGTCCACTCTCACCACTTTCAATTAACATAGTACTGGAAATCCTATCCACAGGAATCAGACAACAAGAGAAATAAAAGGAATTGAAATCTGCAAGGAAGAAGTAAAACTTTCTCTATTCACAGATGACAAGATGCTCTATGTACAAAACCTAAAGAACCCCATGGAAACTTCCTAGAACTGATACACAAATTCCTAGAACTGATACACAAAGTTGCAGGATTAAAAAAAAAAAAAATCAATGTCCAAAAACCTTGCATTTCTAGAAACCAATAATGAATCAGCAGAACGAGAAATCAAGGGATAAGTCCCAGTTACAATACTTATTAATATTATAATTTGTTACCAATTTTTTTCACTTTTCTTCTCCTTCTTTCCTTCAAGAGAAGCTCTTGAATATATCCTATATATAGGATATATTCTAACCTGTAATGTAATGTAATTTTCAACCAGGTTGCCAAATGTATTAGAAATAACATGAGGGGGTTACATGCATTTAAACATTCATGATGTCAGGATCTTGACAGAGTGTCCTACATAGTGGGGGTAAATTGAACAAGAGGGTGAGAGACGAATCTCTTCTCTTCATTTTTTTTTTCTTTTTAAGGATTTATTTATTTAATTTAGAAAGAGGGAGAGGAAGAGAGAGCACAGGTTGGGGGAGGCGCAGACAGGGAGGACCTTCAAGCAGTCTCCCCACTAAGAGCAGATCCTATGGGGATTGATCCCAGGACCCATTGGATCATGACCTGAGCTAAAACCAAGAGTTGGATGCTTAATTGATTGAGACACCAGGGGCCTGCATCTTATTTCTACTATATTGCCCCCAATATTGATATCACATTTTGGTAGAGCCAGTGAAAAAAGCACTCATTTGCAATTTCTGAGACTCCTTTTTTGGTTATTTTCAAAGCATCTGCATTGAACTGTCTGTTGCCAACTCAACATCACATTATACTCCCTCAGTTGTTCTCAGTGCTGTGGAGAAAACTGGGATGCTATTTCTGAGAGTTCCCCTCCCTCTATTTTTCTAATTTATGATTTGTCAGTGATAGGACTTGGTGAAAAATTTGGAGGTTGGAAGGGAAGCAGAGGATATTGCTTTCCACTTTGTACCCAGATTGGTGCATATAACCTAGATTCATAGTGGATTTTCAAAAGAACTTGAAAACTACCAACTTTGTTGCTAACACTATTAGTAGATGCTTTCTCAGAAATAACTGAGTCACTATGATTTCCCATTAAGCTTTTTTGAAGCATTCTCTCAGGGCTTCAACATACTTTGGTATTAGTTTCCTCAACATTCTCTCTGGTGCTCAGAGTTTTCCTTCCATAGTTATATCTTTCATTATTTTTAAAAGCTAAAATCCCTCCAATATCTTCTTTCTTTCCAAAGGACTTACGGAAATCCTACCTTCACCTGAATCCTGACTGACAAGTGATCCATGCTGTAAGAATTTGCAAATTTATGATTTCTTATAATTACAACACTTTGTGATTCCATATATAACTGGCAGTATAGCCTTAAATCAAATAGACTGGTTCATGAGATGTTAGCAAAGACAGGAGGTAAGACAGTGTATTATTCCACAGCAACTCTTTGTGGGTGTAAACCCCAAAAGATCAAGTAGCTACTAGCACAAAGGAGAAAAATAGGTTGAGTCTTGCAACATGCTGGATCAAAAAGAAGAACAGAAGATGTTAATTAGCAGTTGGGATAAACAAAATGGTGAATGGTGTTCCTCTTCATGTATTCTTCTTACTTTTCTCTCAAGACAATTCCTGTAATTCTGTAATTCCAGCTGCTGTGGAGAATGGGAATTGAGGAGTAGAGTCACCAAGGCATAGGGGACTAACCTCCCTGCCCCAATTAATTTTCCCTTGGCAGACACTTATTTCAGAAGGACATAATGGGAGGATACAGACTTTTAGGCATTGGCATTTCAGAATATGGTGTGTACTTGATATTACACTGATCAAATCAAATGATTCTGTCTTGTGAAAAGATTTCTCAGACAAAAAGAACACCAGTGTTTGGGAATTGGGGAGGGAAAGCCGGCTAAGACAGAAAGACGCCAGAGATTCTGAATTTGCTAAGCCAAATATGCTAAATGTAGATTTGGTCAAATTGCATGAACAAAAATGAAAGAACTTAAGGATGCACACAATATAATGGGTGAATCTCCAAAATACGGCTGAGCAAGAGAAACCAGACTTCAAAATTCACAATTTGTGATTTCTTTTATAAGAAATTCCAGAAAAGGGGAGACAAGATGGCAGGGAAGTAGGAGGAGGCGCCTTTTCAACCTGTACCCTAAAGTGAGCTGATTACCTACCAAAGAACTCCGATCACCCATGAAATCACCCTGAGATCAGAATTATACACGTCTGGATCTCTACGGGGGGCAGAAGACACCAGTGGGCAGGTAAAGTGGAGTGGGAACATCGGACTGATATCAGAAGATAAACAAAAGGGGGAGGGAGCCACCAGAGGCGACTGATTGGAAAATAATACTCCAATACGAGAGTGCCCTGCATCTGGGGACCAGCATTAACTTGGAGTCTGGTTGAAAGCACTCAAAAGAGCAAAGGATCTCGGGGGGAAATTGTGGGAATCAGGGTGGCTAGGGACAGGGGCTTAAGTCCCCAGACCCAGGACAGCCTCCCCTGGCTCTGAGCCAGAGAGAGTGCGGTGGAGAAACCAGGTCTTTGTCCCTGAGCCGCCAGCGCGCCTGAGAATGAGTGGAGTCCAGCTCCCCCCTGAGGAGCTGGGAGCCACACCAGACAGCAGAATGCGCACCTTGCCTGAGATGTGTGCACGCCTCACGCTCCCCTCAGAGAGGTGCACGAATGCCCAGCCTGGTGTTCTGGGACCCACGCCGTGCTAGAGCCAGAGATGCCGGTGCCCCACACCCTCCCCTGGGAGAGGTGCGCACAAGCCCAGTGCTCTTAGACCTGGAAAGACCAGGCAGTCCCAGCCCTGGCCAGCGGGAAAATCTCAGTGTGCGATCGCTGCTTGGAACCTCTCTAGTGGTCTAGAGCTGCCCAGACAGCCACTGCTGCCATGGTTTTGCATACAAGCAGGAGATCCTGCGTGCCCAGGGACCATGACTCAGAACCTGCTCTGCCAGTGGCCAAGGGGGAATTTATATGGGCTCTGCAGCACCCACAGGGGAGCAGACTGAGGCTTCTCTCTGAGAGGGAGGTCGGGGTGCAGTTTGCTTTCCTCTAAACCTCCAAAAACCATCAAAAGCTGTCAAGGCGAGAGAAAAGAAGTGAACAAACATAAAAACCTCCAGAGAACAAAAGCCTGAAAAAACTGTTTTCCTCAGAGCCCACCCCCTTGAGGGGGGCAGGAGGACTTAACTCAGGGAACATTATTGACTGAAAACCCACATGGCAACCCCCTCCCCCAGAAAACAAATCAGGAAAGGAAAAAAAAAAAAAAGACTACAAGAGAACAACCACCACTACTTCATAGATACAACTTTTATTTTTAACTCATTCCCACTATTCTGGTTCATTTTTTTTCTTTTTTTATATAGATAATTTTTAACGTATTTACCATCACATTGAGATGTCCAGTACATCAAATTCCATAATAAACTTCTAATCTGAATTTTTTGATACATACACATGTGTTTATCTTTTGCTTTTCTATTTTATTAATTTTTTAAAAAATTTTAGTTTAGTTTAGTCCAGTTTATTCCTTTTTTATTTTTATTTTCTAATATTCATATAGAGTTGAACTTCAAGGTAACCACCTTTCTCCAATCAATGCTACTCCTATAGGTAAACCAATTTTTAATCCCCCTTTTTCTTAGGAAAGTTGAGTCCTTTAACAAAGATATCAAGATACATCCAGGAAGAATCAAAATAACCTTCCTCGCCCACACTGAGAATCTATAACCATGCTCCCATCTTTTTCTTCTGCCAGTGTCTCTGTGTATTTATGTTTGTCCTGATAGTATATAAATCTTATACTTGGGGTTCTTTTTGATGAGGTTCTTACTTTTTTTGCTTATATATATATATATTTTTTTTCTCTCTCATCAGATACTTTTACCAGTCTTTTTGTTTGTCTGTTTTTGTTTGTATATGTCATAAATCTTACCCGGGGGCCCATTTGGGCTGAACCTTCTCTTTTATCTTCCCTTTTTTTCCTGTCTCTCTCTCTCTCTCTCTTTTTTCTTTTTCTTTTCTTTTTTCTCTCGTTTGGGTGGGGAATCCTGAGTGCTCAGAAGCGTTCCAGGGTGCACCTTGACGGCACCATGGTCGATACATCCAGCTACATCTGTCCAGTCATCTCTCACCAAAATGACTAGGAGGAGGAATCCCCAACAGAAGAAAAATACAGAGGATGGGCCTTCTGCAACAGAGCTAATGGCTATAAACATAGACAATATGTCAGAAAGAGAATTCAGGCTAACAATTATCCAGGCAATAGGTAGATTGGAGAAAACCATGGATGACCAAGCAGAATTGATTAAGGCAGAATTGAAAGCCACCAGGGATGATGTTCATAATGTTAGGGCAGAGCTGAAGGCCACCAGGGATGAGGTTCATAATGCTCTCAATGAGTTCCAATCTAATCTAAATTCTCTAAAAGCTAGGGTAACTGAGGCAGAAGATAGAATTAGTGATCTGGAGGACAAACAGATAGAGAAAGAATCAGGAGGAAGCCTGGAACAAACAGCTTAGAAGCCACGAAAACAGAATCAGGGAAATAAATGATGCTATGAAACGTTCCAATGTCAGAATTATTGGAATCCCTGAAGGGGAGGAGAAAGAAAGAAGTCTAGAAGATATAGTGGACCAAGTTCTTCATGAAAATTTTCCCAATCTTGCGAATGGAACAAGTGTTCATGTACTAGAGGCAGAAAGATCTCCCCCCAAGATTATAAATTCCAAAAAAACATCCAGGCACCTCATAGTAAAATTGAGGAATCATAATTATAGATACAATCTCTTGAAAGCCGCTAGGACAAAGAACCTCCTTACGTACAGAGGAAAGCCCATCAGAATAACATCATACCTGTCCACAGAGACCTGGCAAGCCAGAAAGGGCTGGCAAGATATATTCAGGGCACTAAATGAGAAGAACATGCAGCCAAGAATACTTTATCCAGCAAGACTGACATTCAAAATGGATGGAGAGATAAAGAGTTTCCAAGACCGGCAAGGCTTAAAAGACTATGCAACCACCAAGCCGACACTGCAGGAAATATTAAGGGGGGTTCTATAAAAGAGGAAAAATCCTAAGAAGAGCATTGAACAGAAATATAGATAAAATCGACAGAAAGAAAGACTTCAAAGATAACACAATGTCAATAAAAACGTATCTCTCAATAATCACTCTCAATGTGAATGGCCTAAATGCGCCCATAAAACGACACAGGGCTGCAGATTGAATAAAACGACAGGACCCATCCATATGTTGTCTACAAGAGACCCGTTTTGAACCTAAAGATACACCCAGACTGAAAGTGAAGGGATGGAGAAGCATCTTTCATGCCAATGGGCCTCAAAAGAAGGCTGGGGTAGCGATTCTCATATCAGGTAAAATAGACTTTAAACTAAAGACTGTACTCAGAGATACAGAAGGACACTACATAATTCTTAAAGGGACTATCCACCAAGATGATCTAACAATTGTAAATATCTACCCCCCCAATATGGGAGCAGCCAATTACATAAGAAAACTATTAACCAAGATAAAGAGTCATATTGATATGAATACATTAATAGTAGGAGATCTTAACATGCCTCTCTCAGGAATAGACAGATCATCGAAGCAGAAAATGAATAAAGAAATAAGAGCATTGAATGACACATTGGACCGGACGGACCTCATAGATATATACAGAACATTCCACCCTAAAACAACAGAATACTCATTCTTCTCAAGTGCACATGGAACCTTCTCCAGAATAGACCACATACTGGGTCACAAATCAGGGCTCCACCGATACCAAAAGACTGAGATTATTCCCTGCATATTCCCAGATCACAATGCCTTGAAACTGGAGCTCAATCACAAGGAAAAGTTCAGAAGGAACTCAAACACCTGGAAGCTAAAGACCACCTTGCTTAAGAATGCTTGGATCAACCAGGAGAACAAAGAAGAACTTAAACAATTCATGGAAACCAACGAGAATGAAGACACTTCACTCCAAAACCTATGGGATACAGCAAAGATGGTCCTAAGGGGGAAATTCATAGCCATCCAAGCCTCCCTCAAAAAAATTGAAAAATCCAGAATACACCAGCTGTCTCTACACCTTAAAGAACTGGAGAATCAACAGCAAATCAAACCAACTCCACACGTAAGAAGGGAAATAATCAAGATTAGAGCACACATCAATGAGGTAGAAACCAGAGATACAGTAGAACGTATCAATGAAACTAGAAGCTGGTTTTTTGAAAGAATCAATAAGATCGATAAACCATTGTCCACACTAATCCAAAAGAAAAGAGAGAAAGCCCAAATTAATAAAATTATGAATGAAAAGGGAGAGATCACAACTAACACCAAGGAAGTAGAAACAATCATCAGAAGTTATTATCAACAGTTATATGCCAATAAGCTAAGCAACCTAGATGAAATGGATGCATTCCTGGAAAACTATAAACTCCCAAAATTGAACCAGGAAGAAACTGACAACCTGAATAGACAGATATCTAGTAACGAGATTGAAGCAGTGATCAAAAACCTCCCAAAAAACAAGAGCCCAGGACCCGATGGATTCCCTGGGGAATTCTATCAAACTTTCAACAAAGAAATAACACCTATTCTCCTGAAGCTGTTTCAAAAAATTGAAGCAGAAGGAAAACTTCCAGACTCTTTTTATGAAGCCAGCATTACCCTGATCCCCAAACCAGGCAAAGACCCTACCGAAAAGGAGAATTTCAGACCAGTATCACTGATGAATATGGATGCTAAGATTCTCAACAAGATCCTAGCAAACAGGATGCAACAGCACATGAAAAAGATTATCCACCATGACCAGGTGGGATTCATCCCTGGGTTACAAGGATGGTTCAACATTCGCAAATCAATCAATGTGATAGAACAAATCAATAAGAGAAGAAAGAAGAACCACATGATCCTCTCAATTGATGCAGCTTTTGACAAAATCCAGCATCCGTTCCTGATTAAAACGCTTCAAAGTATACCGATAGAGGGAACATTCCTGAACTTCATAAAACCTATCTATGAAAGACCCACAGCAAATATCATCCTCAATGGGAAAAAGCTCACAGCCTTCCCGTTGAGATCAGGAACACGACAAGGATGTGCACTCTCACCACTCTTGTTCAACATAGTATTAGAAGTCCTAGCAACAGCAATCAGACAACAAAGAGAAATAAAAGGTATCCAAATTGGCAAGGAAGAAGTCAAACTCTCTTTCTTCGCAGATGACATGTTTCTTTATATGGAAAACCCGAAAGACTCCACCCCCAAACTACTAGAACTCATACAGCAATTCAGTAATGTGGCAGGATACTAAGTCAATGTCCAGAAATCAGTGGCTTTCTTATACACTAACAATGAAAATACAGAAAGGCAAATTAGAGAATCGATTCCATTTACTATAGCACCAAGAACCATAAGATACCTCGGAATAAACCTAACCAAGGAGGTTAAAGATCTGTACTCGAGGAACTACAGAACACTCCTAAAAGAAATTGAAGAAGACACAAAAAGATGGAAGACCATTACATGCTCTTGGATCGGAAGAATAAACATCGTTAAAATGTCTATACTGCCCAGAGCAATCTATACTTTAAATGCCATTCCGATCAAAATTCCACCGGTATTTTTCAAAGAGCTGGAGAAAATAATACTAAAATTTGCATGGAATCAGAAGAGACCCCGAATTGCTAAGGAAATGTTGAAAAACAAAAATAAAACTGGCGGCATCACGTTACCTAATTTCAAGCTTTACTACAAAGCTGTGATCACCAAGACAGCATGGTACTGGCATAAAAACAGACACATGGACCAGTGGAACAGAGTAGAGAGCCCAGATATGGACCCTCAACTCTATGGTCAAATAATCTTTGACAAAACAGGAAAAAATATCCAGTGGAAAAAAGACAGTCTCTTCAATAAATGGTGCTGGGAAAACTGGACAGCTATATGTAGAAGAATGAAACTCGACCATTCTCTTACACTGTGTACAAAGATAAACTCGAAATGGATAAAAGACCTCAACGTGAGACAGGAATCCATCAGAATCCTCGAGGAGAACATAGGCAGTAACCTTTCGATATCAGCCACAGCAACTTCTTTCAAGATATGTCTCCAAAGGCGAAGGAAACAAAAGCGAAAATGAACTTTTGGGACTTCATCAAGATCAAAAGCTTCTGCACAGCAAAAGAAACAGTCAACAAAACAAACAGGCAACCCCCGGAATGGGAGAAGATATTTGCAAATGACAGTACAGACAAAAGGTTGATATCCAGGATCTATAAAGAACTCCTTAAACTAACACACACAAAACAGATAATCATATTAAAAAATGGGCAGAAGATATGAACAGACACTTCTCCAATGAAGACATACAAATGGCTACCAGACACATGAAAAAATGTTCATCATCACTAGCCATCAGGGAGATTCAAATCAAAACCACATTGAGATACCACCTTACACCAGTTAGAATGGCCAAAATTAGCAAGACAGGAAACAACGTGTGTTGGAGAGGATGTGGAGAAAGGGGAACCCTCTTACACTGTTGGTGGGAATGCAAACTGGTGCAGCCACTTTGGAGAACAGTGTGGAGATTCCTCAGGAAATTAAAAATAGATCTTCCCTATGACCCTGCAATTGCACTGCTGGGTATTTACCCCAAAGATACAGATGTAGTGAAAAGAAGGGCCATCTGTACCCCAATGTTTATAGCAGCAATGGCCACAGTTGCCAAACTGTGGAAGGAACCAAGATGCCCTTCAATGGATGAATGGATAAGGAAGATGTGGTCCATATACACTATGGAGTATTATGCCTCCATCAGAAAGGACGAATACCCAACTTTTGTAGCAACATGGACAGGACTGGAAGAGATTATGCTAAGTGAAATAAGTCAAACAGAGAGAGTCAAGTATCATATGGTTTCACTTATTGGTGGAGCATAACAAATAATATAGAGGACAAGGGTAGATGGAGAGGAGAAGGGAGTTGAGGGAAATTGGAAGGGGAGGTGAACCATGAGAGACTATGGACTCTGAAAAACAACCTGAGTGTTTTGAAGGGGCGGGGGGTGGGAGGGTGGGGGAACCAGGTGGTGGGTATTAGGGAGGGCACAGATTACATGGAGCATTGGGTGTGGTGAAAAAACAATGAATACTGGGGCGCCTGGGTGGCTCAGTGGGTTAAAGCCTCTGCCTTCAGCTCAGATCACGATCCCAGGGTCCTGGGATTGAGCCCGAATCGGGCTCTCTGCTCAGCAGGGAGCCTGCTTCCCTTCCTCTCTCTCTCTCTCTCTGCCTGCCTCTCTGCCTACTTGTGATCTCTGCCTGTCAAATAAATAAATAAAATCTTAAAAAAAAAAAAAAAAACAATGAATACTGTTATGCTGAAAATAAATTAAAAATTTAATTTAAAAAAAAAAAAAGAAATTCCAGAAAAGGAAAAGTGATTTATGTGGACAAAAGACATCTGTGTTTATCTGAATCCACTAGCAGGCATGGAGACCAGAGGGAATGGCTGGGAAGAGGCCAAAGAAATTATTAAGTATGATGCAGATATTCTGTATATGCTTTGTCAATAGTTGTACACATGTTGGATTTAAATGATTATATTTGCTTCTATGTAAGACATACTTAATACATTAGTTTACATTGACACAACTAGAATGTATCAGAAATCTTTAATTTATAAATGGTTTAAAATATGGAAAGATTCCTCAAACACAGAAATAAATAAATCATACCTTGAATTTCTTCCAAGAATTGTTTTCATTGTTATAATATAAATGAATCTAAGCAAAATCTGGGGTTCAATTATTTCTACACCGAACAACAACTGACAAAATTCATAAATATTATATGTTGCAATCAAATTCTTCCAAAGTCCTGTTCATATCGACTCTTTTTGACCTCTTCCTATGATTCAAAATATGTTCTATATGGTATGTAGAGTGATAAATCCTTTCCAGGAAAATTTTCTATTTACTTTGCCCAGAACCATCAGAGAAATCAGTATCCATGGCATCTCTAGCCTTAGGAAATGTTTTTCTAAAAGTATAAGACTTGAAAGTCAGAATTACACCTTAATTCATGGCCTGCAGAATAGTGGTTTTAGGAGTCAGGAAAACAACATTAACTATATTGTACATCTCCATCAGAGCTCTGGGATGGTCAGGTGCATTATCAATGAACAACAATATTTTGAAAGGAATCCTTTACTGAGCAGTAAGTCTCAACAGTGAGCTTAAAATCTTTAATAAACCATATTATAAACAGAATTGCTGCCATTCAGGCTCTGTTATCCCATTTATAGAACTCCAGAAGAATAGATTTAGCATAATTCTTAGACCTAGGTTTTTCAAAATGGTCAGTGAACATTGGCTTCAATTTAGAGTCATTAGCTGCCTTAGCCTTAACAAAAAAGTAAGCCTAGACTTTGAAGCTTTGAAGCCAGGCTTTGGCCACTCTTCTCTAGCTATAAAAGTGATAGATAGAATCTTCATCCAATATAAATCTCTTTCATCTACATTGAAGGTATGTGGTTTAGTGTAGTCACCTTCATTAATTGTCTTAGCTAGATCTTCTGGATAATTCACTTCAAGTACTACATCAGTCCTTGCTGCTTCACCTTTTACTTTTGTGTTAGGTAGATGACTTCTTTCCTTAAACCTCATGAGCAAACCTCTGCTTGCTTTGACTTTTTTTCTATAGCTTCCTCACCACTCTTAGTCTTGATAGAATGGAAGAGAATTAGGTCCTTACTTTGCATTAGGCTTTGGTTTAATGAAATACTGTGGCTTGTTTGATCTTCTATCTAGTAGACTAAAACATTCTCCCTATCAGCAATAAGGCTGCTTCTACCTTTCTTATCACTCAAGTGTTCACTGGAATAGCACATTTAATGTCCTTCAAGAGCTTTTTCTTCTTTTTTTTTTTTCTCTTTCTAAAGATTATTTATTTGTTTGAGAGAGTGATCAGGAGGGAGAAAGGGAAAAAGAATCTGATGTAGGCTCCACACTGAGCTGAGAGCCAGACACAAGGCTCAATCCCACAACCACAAGATCATGCCTGATCAGGAACCAAGAGTCAGATACTTAGCCAACTGAGCACCCAGTCCCCCCCCCCAAGAACTTTATCTTTGTATTCACAGCTTGGCTAACTGTGCAAGAGTGCAAGAGAACCAGGTTTTGGCCCATCCTGGCTTTTTATATGCTTTCCTCATTAAGCTTAATCATTTCTACCTTTTGACTTAAAGTGGGAGACAGGTGATTCTTCCTTTCATTTGTACACTTACAGGTCCTGTGGGGTCATCATTTAGTCCAATTTCAATATTGGTGTGTGTGTCAAGGAATAGAGAGGCCAGAAGAGAAGGAGAGAGAAGGGGAAACAGCTGGCCAGTGGAGCAGTAGGAACACACAGAGCACACAGAGCATTTGGTGATGAGAGTTGCTGTGTTATGTGGGCAGTGTTTCTGGTGTCCCAAAATAATTACAATGGCAACATCAAAGATCACAATCACAGATCACCATAACAAATATACTAATAATGAAAAATCTTGAAATTTTGTGAGCATTACCACAATATAATACAGAGGTGTGCAAATGCTGTTGGAAAATGGCACTAATAGACTTGCTTAACGTAAGATTATCACAAACCTTCAATTTGTAGGAAACATAGTATATGGATAATACAGCAAAGCAAAACACAATAAAATGAAAATGAATAAAATTTACCTGTATCACATTTTGTTTATACATTCATCACTTGAAGTTTACTTGCTTTTTTTTTCTATTTTTTTACTCTTATGCATGGTATGTCTATGAAAATGCGTGTTGAAGTTCTTGTTGTGAACATATGTTTTCAGTTCCTAGAAGTAGAATTTCTGGGTTATATAGTAACTATATTTATCTTCTTGATGAGCTGCCAAATTTTCCAAGTGGCTGCACATTTTACATATGCAGTAGCAGTGTATGAAGGTTCAAATTCTGTACATCATCACTTGTTATTCTATACAGTAGCACTTGTTATTTTTATGATATTTATAAACCAACATATATGTACACACACACACACACACACACACACGCAGACACCCATACAAATACATATTATAACTGTCTTACTGGTTGTAAAGTGGTAGTACTGTTCTTGGATGTCTTTTCATGTGCTTTTTTCCTGTTTGTGTATCTTCCTTATGTCCCTTGTCTATGTTTTGTTGAGTGTTTGTTCTTTTTTATTGTTCAGTTGTAGGAGTTATTTTATGCGATTTTAACCAGGGTAGTGCAACATTGTACCAAGAAATTAACAAATTTTTTTAAAAAAATTAAAGAAGTCCTAAGTAAATAACGACAAACTATGTATGTGCATATGTATTGGAGAGTAGACCTGACATTGAATAAGATGGTAATAGTTCCCAAACTAATCCACAGATTCAACATAATCATTATTAAATTTTCAGCTGCTCTTTTTGTGTAAGTGAGCAATTTGATCCTAAAATTCATATGGAATTGCAAGAGACCCTGAATAGCCAAAACAATAGTGAAAAAGGAAGAAAGTTGAAAGAGTCATCTTTTCCAATTTCATAACTTATTATAAAAGTACAATGATAGAGAGAGTGTGATACTGGCATAGCAACTGACCAATAGCACAAAGGAATAAAACTGAGAGTCCTATAATAACCTGTACATTTATGGTCAATTGATTTTTAACAAGTGTCCCAAGATTATTGAATGGGGAAATGATAGCCTTTTCAGCAAATCATGTTGTGATAACTATTTTCATGCAAATGTACTTTAATCTCTACCTGAAACCCTACAGAAATGTTAACTCAATAGAAACCAAAGACCTAATTATCAGATACAAAACTAGAAATTTCTTAGAATAAATGGTAGGTGTACCTCCTTGCAACTTTGGGTTAAGCAATGGTGTTTTAAATATGATACCAAAAGCACATGCAACAAAATAAAAAATAAAAAAAAAAATTGACTTCATCAAAATTAAAAATTCTGTAACCAAAGGACACTGTAAGGAAAATGAAAAGACAACACAAAAAACGAGGAAAATATTCTCAAACAATATCTAATAAAGGTCTAATAGTTTTTAAAGAGCTTTCTGAAAAGCTTTGGGGGCTTGAATATCATAACATGAACTTATTCCCTTGTAGTTACCTTAGAAAAGAAGATGCTTAACAGTGTTGGCTTAAAATAGTAAAATAAATCAGAACACAAACCTGAACTTAGATTGTTTTCTTCTGAGTCACATAGATAGGAGTTACAGCATTAAATACCTTAATGATTTTTGCACTCATAATTCTCAGGTGGCATAATATACCCAACATGGAACTCTATATATTTCATGGATTTCTTTGTAGGTACTTTTTTTTTTTTTTTTAATCTGACCAGATACCAGTAATACTGCCTTCTTTAAAAATATTGAATATATAAGGGAGTATGTCAGGAATGGGTAGAATGAAGGTTTAAGGAAGCTACATTTTAGTTTTTAAAATCTTTCTCCATTTATCCCATATATCCAAATGTTCAACCATTCCTCTCAGTTTGTTTTCCTAATATCTATGGAACCATTTCCCAGAGCTTCAGATTCATTAACATTATTGCATTTCAATTCTCAAGTAACTCATTTAGCTTGAAGTATTAGTCATTTAACTTGTCTTCCTGACTCTAACATCCAAAAACCCATCCTCAATAAATTTAACATAATAATCTTAATAAAATAAAAATCTGCTCACATAGGTTTTTATATCAAAAAAGAAAACTCTCATAGGAACCACCTACAACAGAGTCACCTGTAGTCCGTGTTTTTATACTTTACTCCAGCTAAGTTAAAAAGACATTTTAGGGGGGTACCTGGGTGGTTCACATGGTCAAGCATCTGCCTTCAGCTTAGGTCATGATCTCCTGGTCCTGGGATCCGGCCCAATGTCCTGCTCAGCAGTGAGTTTGTTTCTCCCTTTCCCTCTGCCTCTTCCCCTGATTATGCTCATTCTGTCTCTCTCTCTTTCTCTCTCTCTGTCAAATGAATAAATACAATCTTAAAAAAAAAAAAAAAGGTCATTTTAAGGATGAGAATATTGTCTTTGCTATTAAATAAGCCAGCCAGGTGTGTGATTCTTACTCACTCCAAATTTTCAGGTCTACTGACATACCAGATAAAGTTCTGTTACATTTTAGAACGTATGAGCTATTTTTTTTTTAAAGATTTTATTTATTTATTTGTCAGAGAGAGAGAGAGAGCGAGAGAGCGAGCACAGGCAGACAGAGTGGCAGGCAGAGGCAGAGGGAGAAGCAGGCTCCCCGCCGAACAAGGAGCCCGATGTGGGACTCGATCCCAGGAAGCTGGGATCATGACCTGAGCCGAAGGCAGCCGCTTAACCAACTGAGCCACCCAGGCGCCCCTAGAACGTATGAGCTATTTATGACTTGAAGCCTACCTTCTTTTCTTGCTTTGTTGAAGACATTTGTGTGACATTTGAAGAACTTCCTAGAGTTCTAATAGTGCATGTTATTATATTGATGTCTGTATACTTATTTAAAATTTTTATAATGAATATCTATTTAAAATTTTTTTGAGGAGGTCAGAACCATGTTTTGTAGAGTAAAAGAAATTTCACATTTGTGTTGATAACTCAAGTGAATACTCATACTTTAGCACAGGACTGTTAATCATAGAGTAGGAGGAAAAAGATGAATTGTGGTGACAGGTGAGGTTAAATATTATGAGGTATAAATATTAGATGGACTATTTAAAGAATAGATTAAGTAAGCTTATAAAATGAGTCAAAATTTTTATTTACTTTTTATATAAGATTTTAAAATAAAATTTCCTCTTCATTTTTTGAAAAAAGAGAAAATCTTTTGGAGTATATCCTTGAAGGCTTCTTTCACTTGCTGGTTTCTGAGAGTGTAAATGAAAGGGTTTAATAAAGGGGCAACTGAGGTATAAATAACAGTTACACCTTTGGATAAAGTCAGCCTTTCCTTCGCTGTTGGTTTTATGTAATTAAAGATACAGCTACCATAAGTAAGGGAGACTACAATCATATGAGAAGAACAAGTAGAAAAAGCCTTTGTTCTTTTCTGAGCAGAGGGGAGTTTTAGAATGGTCTTGATAATGTATGTGTAGGAAAGAATTACTAAAGGCAACGTGATCAGGAGTATTCCAATAGCTAAGGCAAATGAAAGCAATTCCAGTAAATGAGTGTCAGTGCAGGAAAGCTGCAGCACGGGGGAAGTGTCACACATGAAATGATCAATTACTTTGGAAGCACAGAAATCCAGTGTCAATCCCAAGGCCACTGGGGGAAATGTAAACAGAAAGCCAATTGTCCATGAGCTGAATAGTAGTTGGTAACACACTTTGTTGTTCATAATGATGGGGTAATGGAGGGGTTTGCAGATTGCTACATACCGGTCAAAACACATGGCAGCCAGCAGGTAAAATTCTGTAATTTCTAACAAGAGGAAAAAGAATAACTGAGATGCACAACTATTGTAGGAAATTATTTTGTTTTTAGTCATGATGCTTATTAGGTATCTGGGAATACAGACTGTTGTCAATGAAGCTTCCAAGAAGGAGAAATTTCGGAGGAAAAAATACATGGGAGTCTTGAGGCGGGGATCTAGCAAGGTAATAAGGATGATGGATAAGTTCCCAATCACACTCAACACATAGTTTAGGAAGAAAAATATAAAAATCACAATTTGCAATTGTGGGTCATCAGTCAATCCTAGGAGAATGAACTTGATCTCTCTTGACTGATTCCTCATTTCTGATTTGAATATTATGAAATAGACATCGGAAAACAACTCCAGAAGTGTAAATAAGAGGAATTTTTAAAAAGGTACAGACAGAAAAAAACAACAAAAAAAATACATAGTCAGAAATGTAAATAAGTTAAAAAAATGATCTAATTTCACAATACAGTTGATACTTAAAACTACAGCATAGATCAACCTAGGAACCTCTAACAGATGATTCCATTTAAACCTTAGTTATGGTAACAAAACTACTTATTTTTTTCTTTTTTCTGTTGGAACTTAAAAGATAACTTAAATCTTAGCTGATCATTTCCAAATGAGCTGAATTCTGTTTCAGTGTTCTAAATAGAACATAAGCTTGACTTTAAATTTATTTTCTATGTATATCTTAAAAATTACTGAAAAAATTCTTGTAACATCTAGAAAATTAATACCAATGTTTATATGTAATATTCTTCAAAAATTCTTAGCTCATTAAAACACTTAAAAATTTGTAATATATGGAAATAATCACAGTTACATTATTCTCTATGATTGAAATATTCTGATATATATTATTATTTTGTTCTGATGCAGTACTTCTGCATTGTTCCTTTATCTCATTTCACTTAGTTATTCTTTTTATTTGGTTTCAAATGCATCAGTCTACTCATATTAGTTGCATTTAATCATGAAGCTTTGACTATTGCATCTACATAAAAGCAGAAAAGTAAATGACATTTCAAAAGTCAGTGGATTACTTGACTTTTACTTGTGAGAATGCTTTCATTTATGAGCTAGATATTTTTTGCAAATTTTAAGTGACTTACCATATCTCAAATACATTCATATAATTTTCCCCTTATAGGAATATGGTAGAAACAGTGGTCAAAAATAAATGATGACTATTCTCTCTCAAGAAGGATTCTAAAAACATATGCATTCTCAAAATTATATGCATCTGTTAATTACTTTCACTTCCACTGATACTCATTAAAATGACAGAATCCAGATATTACATAAAGTTAGAATCCTCTTCCAGGCTAGGTAAGATTCATTTTCTGTCTTCTTTTCTTATATATTAAAATGAAGCTGAATGTCTCCATAAAAATTCTAAATGGAAATGTAATGCTGTAAATGAAAAGACATTTTGGAAAATCCCTCATATGAAAGGAACCCAAATTTTGTAACAAAGAATTCTTGCTTCATATTGTGCACTAACAAAAGGCACAGTTTTATCACTTTTCTCAAAAGACACACAAGGGATTAATTTAAAAAAAGAAGAAGAAGAAAAGAAAAATAAATGACCTCTGGAGACTCATGTCAGGAATATCAGTTATGTAAGAAAGAAAACAACCACCAAAACAAACAAACAAACAAAAAAGGAAAGAAAGAAAAACTAAATCACTTTAAGCACAAAACTGAATTTCTTTAACTACAAAACAAAACAGATATGCTCCCAAAAGAGAACTAGAAATATTTTAAACTCTATACTTAATGCCAAAAGAATTTCAGCTATTCCAGTTCCCTGGGACAATATGATCATTTCTACACATTAAGGTGGTTTAATCCCAAAAGGAAACTCTCTCTTGCTTTCTTAGTCAGTGTTAGGATTTCACTAACTTGTGACCTATGCCCCAAATTGGAGGTCGATAACAATACTTAAATGTTTTGCTATTTTTTAAATTTTGAAACAATATAAAATATAAAAAAAACAAATAAACAATAAGTATATTTTATTCCTGTACCATTTGATGCTCCGTCAATATAGTAGTATGTGTTTATATCAAAAAAGTATATTCTACTAGAAAAACATGCTCTAACCATTAGTGTCAGGACATTAACAATGATACATTATCCACATGAAGTTCTCCTATCCTATTTAAGTTTCACCCATGAACAAAAATTTTCCTTATAGAAAAAATACAATTTAAAAGTACATGTTTATTTAATTACCATAATGTTTTAGTCTCCTTTAATTTGGAAAACTCCCTAGTCTTTCCTTAATTTTCAAGAATGTTGGTTAATAATTACTTTTTTCTTTTTTCCTTTTTCTATGTTTTCTTCTTTAAATTGACTCTAAGTACATTTTTTAAAAATTTAAATCCAGTGTAGTCTACATATACTGTTATATCAGTTTTAGGTGTACAATGCAGTGATACATCAGTTCTATACATTACTCAGTGCTCTTCAAGGTAAGCATGGTCTTTCTCCCCTTCACCTATTTCAGCCATCCCATCACCCACCTCTCCTCTGATACCCATCACTTATTTGGTTCTCGTAAGTTAAGATCAGTTTTTTGGTATCCCTCTCTCTTTTTTTCCTTTGTTCACTGGTTTTGTTCCTTAAATTCCACATGTGAATGAAGTCAAATGGAATTTGTCCTTCTCTGACTTATTTTGCTTAACATAGTATACTCTATATCCATCGATGTTGATTCAAATGGCTAGATTTCATTCTTTTTTATAACTGTTACACACACACACATTGTATCTTCTATTGTATTTTTCTATTATATCTTCTTCCTAATCCATTCATCTTCTGAATCTTCTTTATCCATTCAAATCTTCTTCAGCACATCTTCTTTATCCATTCGCCTATCCATGCACACTTGAGCTGCTTCTATATTTTGGCCATTGTAAAAAGTGCTGCAAAAGCATAGAGGTGCACATATCCTTTCAATTTACTGATTTCATATTCTTTGGGTAAATGCCCAGTAGTGGAATTAATGGATCATATGGTAGCTCTATTTTTTTAAATTAAATTTTTTATTTATTTTCAGCGTAACAGTATTCATTGTTTTTTCACCACACCCAGTGCTCCATGCAATCTGTGCCCTCCCTAATACCCACCACCTGTTTCTCCACCCTCCCACCCCGCCCCTTCAAAACCCTCAGGTTGTTTTTCAGAGTCCATAGTCTCTCATGGTTCACCTCCCCTTCCAATTTCCCTCAACTCCCTTCTCCTCTCCATCTACCCTTGTCCTCTATATTATTTGTTATGCTCCACCAATAAGTGAAACCATATGATACTGGACTCTCTCTGTTTGACTTATTTCACTCAGCATAATCTCTTCCAGTCCTGTCCATGTTGCTACAAAAGTTGGGTATTCGTCCTTTCTGATGGAGGCATAATACTCCACAGTGTATATGGACCACATCTTCCTTATCCATTCATCCGTTGAAGGGCATCTTGGTTCTTTCCACAGTTTGGCAACTGTGGCCATTGCTGCTATAAACATTGGGGTACAGATGGCCCTTCTTTTCACTACATCTGTATCTTTGGGGTAAATACCCAGCAGTGCAATTGCAGGGTCATAGGGAAGCTCTATTTTTAATTTCCTGAGGAATCTCCACACTGTTCTCCAAAGTGGCTGCACCAGTTTGCATTCCCACCAACAGTGTAAGAGGGTTCCCCTTTCTCCACATCCTCTCCAACACACGTTGTTTCCGGTCTTGCTAATTTTGGCCATTCTAACTGGTGTAAGGTGGTATCTCAATGTGGTTTTGATTTGAATCTCCCTGATGGCTAGTGATGATGAACATTTTTTCATGTGTCTGGTAGCCATTTGTATGTCTTCATTGGAGAAGTGTCTGTTCATATCTTCTGCCCATTTTTTAATATGATTATCTGTTTTGTGTGTGTTGAGTTTGAGGAGTTCTTTATAGCTCCTGGATATCAACCTTTTATCTGTACTGTCATTTGCAAATATCTTCTCCCATTCCGTGGGTTGCCTCTTTGTTTTGATGACTGTTTCTTTTGCTGTGCAGAAGCTTTTGATCTTGATGAAGTCCCAAAAGTTCATCTTTGCCTTTGTTTCCTTTGCCTTTGGAGACATATCTTGAAAGAAGTTGCTGTGGCTGATATCAAAGAGGTTACTCCCTATGTTCTCCTCGAGGATTCTGATGGATTCCTGTCTCACGTTGAGGTCTTTTATCCATTTCGAGTTTATCTTTGTGTACGGTGTAAGAGAATGGTCAAGTTTCATTCTTCTACATATAGCTGTCCAGTTTTCCCAGCACCATTTATTGAAGAGACTGTCTTTTTTCCACTGGATATTTTTTCCTGTTTTGTCAAAGATTATTTGACCATAGAGTTGAGGGTCCATATCTGGGCTCTCTACTCTGTTCCACTGGTCCATGTGTCTGTTTTTATGCCAGTACCATGCTGTCTTGGTGATCACAGCTTTGTAGTAAAGCTTGAAATCAGGTAACGTGATGCCGCCAGTTTTATTTTTGTTTTTCAACATTTCCTTAGCAATTCGGGGTCTCTTCTGATTCCATACAGATTTTAGTATTATTTGCTCCAGCTCCTTGAAAAATACTGGTGGAATTTTGATTGGAATGGCATTAAAAGTATAGATTGCTCTGGGCAGTATAGACATTTTAACGATGTTTATTCTTCCGATCCAAGAGCATGTAATGGTCTTCCATCTTTTTGTGTCTTCTTCAATTTCTTTTAGGAGTGTTCTGTAGTTCCTCGAGTACAGATCTTTAACCTCCTTGGTTAGGTTTATTCCGAGGTATCTTATGGTTCTTGGTGCTATAGTAAATGGAATCGATTCTCTAATTTGCCTTTCTGTATTTTCATTGTTAGTGTATAAGAAAGCCACTGATTTCTGGACATTGACTTTGTATCCTGTGGTAGCTCTATTTTTAAGTTTTTAAGAAACCTCCCTACAGTCTTCATCAGTGGCTGCCCCAGTTTGCATTTCAACCAGCAATGCATGAATAGGGTTCCTTTTTTACCACATCCTCACAAACACATTGTTTCTTTAGTTTTTGATTTTAGACATTCTGACAGGTGTAAGATCATATATTATTTTAGTTTGATTTACATTTCCTTAATGATGAGTCATGTTGAACATCTTTTCATGTGTTTGATGACCATCTGGATGTCTTTGGAGAAATGTCTGTTCATGTCTTTTGCCCATTTGTTAATTGAATTGCTTATTTTTCAGTGTTGAGTTGTGAAATTCTGTGTATACTTTAGACACTAACCCTTTATTAATATGTCATTTGCAAATATCTTATCTCTTTTGGTGGATTGTCTTTTAGTTTTATTCATTATTTCCTTCACTGGGCAGAAGCTTCTAATTTTGGTGAAGTCTCAATAGTTTATTTTTGCTTTTGCTTCTGTGCCTCAGGAAACATATCAGGAAAAATATTGTTATAGCCAATGTCAGAGAAATTACTGCCTGTGCTCTCTTCTAGGATTTTTATGGTTTCAGGGTCACATTTAGGGCTCAACTCCATTTTTTTGTTTGGTGAAAGAAAATCCTTTTTTTTTTTTTTTTTTCCGGTGTAAGAAAGTGGTTTCCTTTCCTTCTTTTGCATATGGCTTTCCAGTTTTCCCAACCTGCAAAGACTTTTCCCATTATGTATTTGTGAAAGAATAATTGAATCATGGGTTTATTCTGGGTTTTTTTATTCTGTTCCATTGATCCATATGTCTACTTTACTGCCAGTACAATACTGTGTTGATTACCACAGCTTGGTAATATAACTTGAAGTCTGGAATTGTGATAACTCCAGTTTTGTTCTTTTTCAAGTTTGCTTTGGCTATTAGGTTTGTGTGTGTGTGTGTGTGTGTGTGTGTGTGTGTGTTTCCATACAAATTTTAGGTTTTGTTTTATTTTGTGGGGTGTTTTTTGTTTTTGTTTTTGTTTTTTCTTTTGTTTTTTGGGGTTTTTTTTTTGGTTTGTGAAAATGTTCTTACTATTTTCATAGGGACTGCATAAAATGGTTAGATTGCTTTGGTAGTATAAGACATTTTAATAATATTTCTTCTTCTTCCAATCCATGAGCATGGACTATCTTTCCATTGATTGTCATTTTCAATTACTTTCATCAGTGTTTTACAGTTTTCAGAGTAGGTCTTTCACCTCCTTGGTTGAGTTTCTTCCTAGACATTTCATTATTTTCAGTGTAGTTGTAAATGGGATTGCTTCTTAGTTTCTCCTCCTGCTGTTTCATTATTGGTATATAGAAACACAACAAACTTCTGTACATTGATTTTGTATCCTTTGATCTCAGTGAATTCATATATTGGTTCTAGTCATATTTTGGTGGAGTTCTAAGGGTTTTCTCTATGTAGTATCATGTCATCTCCAAGGAGTGAGTTTCATTTCTTCTTTACCAATGTACATGAATTTTATTCCTTTTTCTTGTCTGATTGCTGTAGCTAAGACATCTAGTACTACATAGAATAAATTGTGACACTGGATATTCTTGACATCATACTGACCTTCGAAGAAAAGGTCTCAGTTTTTCCCCATAGAGTATGATGTTAGCTGTGGGTTTGTGAATATGGTGTATGTTTTGTTGAGGTATGTTCCTTCTACATCTATTTTGTGGAGAGTTTTATCTTGAATGCATATTATACTTTGGCAAATGGTCTTTTTGCATCTATTGAAATGATCTTTTGATTTTTATTCTTTCCCTTGTTGATGTGATGTATGATGCTTGATTGACTTGCAAATATTGAATCATCCTTGCATCTCAGGTATAAACCCACTTGATCATGTTGAATAATTTTTAAAATATATTTCTGGATTTGATTTGCTAATATTGTGTTGAGGATTTTTGCATCTATGTTCATCAGAGATATTGGCCTGTAGTTTTCTTTTTTGTAGTGTCTTTATCTGGCATTGGTATCAGCATAATGCTGGCCTCATAGACTGAATGTGGAAGCTTTCCTTCTTCTTCTGTTTCTTCAAAAAGTTTGAGAAGAATAGGTCCTAACTCTTTTTTAAATATTTTCTGGATTCACCTGTAAAGCCATCTGGTCCTGGACTTTTCATTTGTTGGGATTTATTTTATTGATTCAGTATTGTTACTTCTAATTTGTCTGTTCAAATTTTCTAATTCTTCTTGTTTCAGTTTTTGTAGTTTATATGTTTCTAGGAATTTATCCATTCCTTTTAGGTTTCCCAATTTGGGGGCATATAGTTTTTCATAATATTCCCTTGTAATTCTTTGTATTTCTGTGGTGTCAGTTCTAATTTCTCCTCTTTCATTTATGATTTTATTTGAGTCATCTTTTTTATGATTAGTCTGGCTAAAGTTTTTTTTTTAAACTTTATTGATCTTTTAAAACACACAGCTCCTAGCCTGCCTGCCTGCTTTTCTTCCTTCCTTAATTTCCTTCCTTCGCTCCCTCCCTCCTCCCTCCTTCCCTTCTTTCTTTCCTTTCCTTCCCTTCCCTTCCTTTCCTTTTCTTTCCTTCTTTCCCTCCCTCCCTCTCTTCTTTCCTTTCTTCATAATTTGTTTATTTCTGTTTTATTTTTGCTCTAATCTTTATTATTTCCTTCCACAGAGTTTGAGTTTTATTTATTCTTCCTTTTCTGGTTTCCTTACATGGAATGTTAGATTGTTTGAGATTGTTCTCACTTCTGAGGTAGGCCTGTATTGATCTAACTTTCCCTCTTAGAACTACGTTTGCTGCATCTCAAAATTTGAAACAGTGTTTTCATTTTCATTTGCTTTCTTGTATTTTTTTTTATTTCCTGTTTTATATCTTGGTTGTACTATTTATTGTTTAATAACATGTTATTTAACCTCCATGCATTTATGTTCTTTCTAGGTTTTTTCTTGTGGTTGATTTCTAGTTTCATAACATTGTGATCAGAAATGATGCATGATATGACTTCAATCTTTCTGAATATATTAATATCTGTTTTCTGGCCTAAAATGTGATCTATTCTGGAGAATATTCAATGTGCTCTTGAAGACAATGTGTATTTTGTGTTGGAATATTCTGAATACCCCTATTAAAAATCACCTGGTGATTTGGGTAGTACCTGGTGAAAATTATCATCAAAGCTAGTGTTTCTTTGTTGATTTTCTGTCACTGACTTATCAGTTGATGTAAATCGGTTGTGAAAGTCCCCAACTGTTATTGTCTTACTACTGATTAGTTCATTTATATTTCTTACTAACTGCTTTATGTATTAGGTGCTCCCATATTGAGTGCATAAAAATTTGCAGTTGTTATTGTTTCTTGTGGGATTGTTACCTTTAGAATTACATAGTGTCCTTTGTCTTCTGTTCCAGTCTTTTTTAAAAGTCTATTTTGTCTGATATAAATATTGCTACCCCAGATTTCTTTTCACATTCATTTGCATGATAATATTTCCCCATCCCCTCACTTTCAATGTTTGTGTCTTTAGGTCTAAAAGGAATCTTCTCCTAAGGATAGCAAATAGATGGGACTTGCTTTTTTATCCATTCCATTACTCTGTTTTTGATTCGAGAGTTTAGTCCATTTATACTTAAAGCAATTATTGATAGGTATGCATTTATTGTCATTTTGTTACTTGCTGATGGTTATATTTGTAGTTCTTCTCTGTTCCATTCTTCTCTTACTCTCTTTTCTCATGGCCTGCTTGATTTCTTTAGTAATATACTTGGATTCCTTCTTTTTTGTTTTTTGCATATCTATTACTGGCTTTTGATTTGTGGTTACCATTAGGTCTGCATATAACATCTTCTGCATATAGCTCTCTATATTAAGCTGATGGTTGCTTAAGTTTGAACTCATTTTTGACTCCTCTCCCTCCCATGTTTTAAGTGTGTCTTTTCATTTGTGAGTCCCTTGACTGAAGTTTACAGATAAACTTACTTTTTATTGCTTTTGTACTTTCCACCATTTTCCTCTTACTTATGGACTTTCCTTCTCACTCAAAGAGTCCCCTTTAACATTTCTTGTAGGACTGATTTAGTTGTCGTGACCTCCTTTAACTTTTTTTTTTTTAACCTGGCAAACTGTTTATCTCTTCCTCTATTCTGAATTTTAGCCTTGATAGATAAAATATTGTTGGCTGCAGGTTTTCTTTTAGCACTTTGAATATATCATGCCATTTCTGGCCTGCAAAATTTCTGCTGAAAGATCACCTGATTGCCTTTTAAGAGTCCTTTTGTATGTAATGGCCTTCTTTTCTCTTGCTGCTTTTAACATTCTTTACCACTACTTTTTGCAATTTTATTTAATATGTGCCTTGGTATAGACCTCCTTAGGTTGATTTTGTTGGCGCATTTCTGTGCCACCTGGGTACAGATTTCTGTTTCCTGCCCCGGATTCAGGAATTTCAGGATTCCAGCTATTATTTCATCAAATAAATTTTCTGTCCCCCTTTCTCTCTTTTCCTTCTGAGTTTCCTATACTGTGAATGTGACTACAATTGATGAAGTAACTGAGTTCCCTAAGTCTATTGTCATTTTGCATATTTTTTCTCTCATCTGCTCAGCTTGATTACTTTCTGTTACTCTGTCCTTCAAGTTGCCAGTTTGTTGTTGCACTTCATCTTGTCTATTTATTCCATCTCATGTGTTTAAACTTCATTTATTGTGTTCTTCATCTCCGATTGTTTCCTTTTAATCTTTTTGTTAAGGGTCTCACTGAGGTTCTCCACTCTTTTCTCAGGTCCAATGAGGATCTTTATGATCATAAATTGAAATTCTATATCAGGTATATTACTTATCTCCATTTCACTGAGGTCTCTTGCTGCAGTTTTGTCCTGGTATTTCCTCTGGGATATATTTTTCTGACTTATCATTTTTTCTAACTCTCTATTTGTTTTTTTTTTTTGTGTGTGTGTTAGGAAAATCAGCTATGCCTCCTGCTTTTGTAAGTAATAGCTTAATGAAGAAGAGATCCTGTATGCCCTGTGGGGGAGTGTCCCTTATTCACCAGAACCTGACACTTAAGGGGTGTCTCTTATGTATGCTCTGTGTGTCTTCCTATTGTATATTGGCCACTTTTCCCTTCATTCTGATCATCTTAGTGGCTTTCTTTGTCTCTTGTGGGCAGTGTTGGGTCCCTGAGGTATTAGTGGCTCAAGTGGGGGCTGCCTTGGGCTGAGTTTAGTCAGACCAGGTGTTTTCCAGAGATGCAGTAGCACCAGACTGCATGGTGCTTCTCCCATGTTGTCCCCTAAGAAGCTTTCCTTGGTGGGTGGAAGTGCAATCAGTCCAACTGTCTTCTCCCAGCCCACTGCTAGGGCTGCAGTCTGACTGGAGTGTAGTTATCTTCCCCTCATCCCAGGGGCACTTTGGAGTGGTGCTGGCTCCTGTCAGGTCTGCTTGCACCCTGCCAGGCTTGTGCCTGAAGTGAATGGGCTCTGGCCAAGAACATATTGGAGGAAGGGGGCACAGAATGCCTGGAAAGTTTGCATGATAGTGAGAGGGAACATGTTGCCATCACTGGGGCTGGGTTGGTGAGGGAGGGTTTTGACAAGGTCTGTGCAAGTCTTCCATGGGACTGGGCCCACCAGCACCACTAGGACAGCCCTGCAAAGTGCAAAGATCCATTGATGCAGTGTTGTCAGGGTTTGTAGTGGTACTCTGGGGAAGGGCACTTGCAGCACCAGGACTGATGCAACTGTGATTGAAAAGAGCAGATCTACTGACGATGGAAGGATGGTCAGTGTGGGTACTGTGTAAGAAAGTTACATAGTGAATGTTGGTTCCCACAGGTAGAATGTGTTTATGCTGCAGGGTAGGTGAGAGAAATGGTGCCTGTCACCTCCTTTGCTCCTGGAGAGTCTCCCAGGGATCTCCATCTCTCCAGGATATGCTCCCAGATTAGTAAATAGCACTTCACATATGCCCCAGGTACTTTTCTTGTAAGCAGCATATCAATTTTTTTTAATCCATTCTGATACCCTATGTCTTTTGATTGGAACATTAATCCATTTTCAATTAGTAATTACTGAAAGATATGAGCGCATCCCATTGTATGACCTATAAAGTCGCTCTTTTTTTTTTTTAAGATTTTATTTATTTATTTGACAGAGAGAGATTACAAGTAGTCAGAGAGGCAGGCAGAGAGAGGAGGAAGAAGGCTCCCCACTGAGCAGAGAGCCTGATGTGGGGCTCGATCCCAGGACCCTGAGACCATGACCCGAGCCGAGGGCAGAGGCTTTAACCCACTAAGCCACCCAGGTTCCCCAAAGTTGCTCTTTCTTAGATTGTCTCTATTCTTTTCTAGCCTTTGTAATTTTTGGTCTCTCTTTCTGCTCAAACATTCCCTTTTAATGTTTCTTGAAAGGCTGGTTTAGTGGTCATGATCTCCTTAATTTTTTGTTTTTCTTGGAAACTCTTTATTTCTCCTATTCTGAAGGACAGTCTTGCTGGATAAAGTACTCTTGGCTGCTTATTTTTATTTTATTTTTTTTTTAAATTTAGCATGTTGAGTATATCATACCTTTTCTTTCTGGTCTGACAGGTTTCTGTGGACAGGTCTGCTGCCACCTTTACACACCTATCCTTAAAGATTAAGGACATTCTCTCCCACACTGCTTTCAAAATTCTCTGTTTATCTTTGTAGTTTGCATATTTCACTATGCTATGTCATTGTGTTGACCTGTTCTTGTTTACTTTAAGGGGAATTCTCTGTGCCTGGACTTGAATGCTTGTTTCCTTTTCCAGATTAGGGAAGTTCTCAGGTATAATTTGTTCAAATAAACTTTCTGCCCCATTTTCCCACTGTACTTCTTCTGGTACTCTTATGCTATGGATATATTATTTTGGTTCATGGACTTGCTGAACTCCCTAAGTCTACTGTTGTGGTCTAATAGCTTTCTGTCCCCTTCTTTTCTGTTTTAATATTTTCCATACTTTTATCTTCTACATCACCTATGCTTTTCCTCTGCTTCTTCAGTTTCTGTATTGATTATATCCAGTCTGTTTGAATCTCTGCTTTAGCATTTTTTTATTTCAGCCTGACTAGTTTTTAGGTCTCTTACCTCTGCATCAAGGGTTTCTCTGGTGTCTTCTATGTTTTTTTCAAGTCCAGCTAGTAGTCTTAGAACTGTTGATCTAAATTCTTGTTTATATGTATTGCTTATATCTGCTTTGAACAAGTCCCTGGCTGTGATATCTTCCTGATCTTTCTTTTGGGGAGAATTCCTCCATCTTGTCATCTTGGTCAAGTTTCTATCTTTTGCATATTATGAAAGGTTGTTATATTTCCTGTACCTCGGGGTAATGCTAAATTAAGAAGAGGTCATAGAGTGTTCAGGGCCTGGCACTTGAGGAAGTGTTTCTGGTGTATGCTGTGTACTCAGCTGTTGCATTTTGGCTGTTCTTTCCCAAGGTCACTCCTCTGCAGAGTTCCTCCATGCTGGCAGTGGGGATTGCTTGGACCTTAATCTAGATGAACTTTGATTTGTTCATTGAACAAAGCCTAGAAAAAAAAGGAAAAAAAAAAAAGAAAAGGAAGAGGGGGTGGTCTGAGAACAAAAGCCTGCTCCAAAAATAGAAGGAAAGGGAACAACAACAAAAAAGACAATTAAAAGAAAAAGAACCCTACAGCTTGATTCCAGAGAATATGAGAAAAAAAGGAAGAAAAAAAAAGAAAAAGAAAAAAAGTCTGATTTTAAAAAGATAAAAAATATTAAAGAGAAAAAAGGAAATAAAAAAAATGAGCAAACAAACAAAAATTTAAACCTGATTGTAAAGGAGGGGGGGAAAAGCAAAAAAAAAAAAAAAAAACGGAAGGAAGAAAGAAAGAAAGAAAGAAAGGTAATTCTGCCTGTCCTATTTCCAGTGGAACTGGAGGGAATGGTGTGGGACACTGTAGATCAGCAAAGGGTGAATGCAGCTTCCTGCCTGTACTGCTCTTTTGGGTGAGAGTCCTACTGTGCTGTCAATCTGCTCCAGTAGAGAAAGGACTTAATCAAGCACAGGGCAGCAGGGTTTGATGTAAGTGGCTTCCACCTCCAGTGGGGACTGCTGTGTTGCTCTCTGATGTACGACAGTCTGGTAGCAGGGTTAAAATGGTGACACTCCATTGTCTAGTCCTGGACAGGGACTCTTAAATCCCCTCTGTTCAGGAAGCCCTCACACTAAAGCAAGGGCCATCTTGTCCAAAGATATAGCTTTCCTGCATTTGTCTCTGGTGTGGATGGGGTTCAGAATTCCAAATCCCATCCACTCCCTCCTCTGTATTAGAGGATCACTGCACTTTTTGTTCCAGAAAACCAGTCCCCTGGCTGGTCAGTTCACAGATTCTATGCTGTGACTCCTCGAAAATCAACAACCAGGTTAGCCCTCCTCAGCACACCTTAGTCCCTTACAGTTGGAAGTCCATATGCTGGCACATGAAGGATCTTTGTCCTTGGAGAGGATATATACCCTCTTCCAAATGTACTCTGGGAAGGGGAATGATCTCTCCCAGTGAGACCCTTGAGATCCCTACACCACTTTGTGCACTCTCCTTGGCCAGAGCAGTCCTTTTTTCCAGGAGCAGAAGATACAACTCTGCTCTGATAAAAGTCCAGCACTTCTGGAAACTCAGAATTTGAGCTATGCTCACTGTTTGCAACAAAACAAAAACAAAAACAAAAAACAAAACAAACAAAAAAACACTGTGTCACTCAGTTCCCCCCAGCTCCCAATCTGTGGTCTGAGGGGTTTCTTCTCGTGAAACCACAATGCTGCACTCTCTCAATCCCCCTCTCCCTCTCTCTATTTTCTCTTCCTTTGGAAAGTGTTCCCTGCCCTCTGTAGCAGGACAGACTTTCTCTCCCCCAATTCACTCCCACTCACCTCATGCCTGCCATGCTATTTCCCTCCATCTATGGAAATCTTTCTTCCAGTCCTCAAATCATTTTCATGAGTATTCCAAGTGATCTGACTTCAATATAGCTGTGTTCCAGGAATGAGAAAAGCCCAGATCTCCCTACTTCTCTGCAATCCTAACTCCTGAACACCACCCCCCAGGCATTTTTCAAACTGCTGCTAATCTGTAGGGCTAATTGTTGTGCTGTCTCTTTAAGGACAGGGACTTAGCTTTCTATTGCCCTCCAGGCTCTCCCACCACCTAGCCACTGATTTTTAAAATTCCAAGTTGTAAGATCTCATGAAATTCAGTCCCTCTGGTTTTCATAGTCAAATATTATAAAGATTCATCTCCTTCCAGGCTCCCTGGTGTGATAGGCTATTTCTCTCCTTTCTCCCCGTCTATGAGTCCCAGGGTCTGTTTAGCTCCCCACCTGTCTTTGCCCTTCCTACTCTCTTCCATATGGTCTCTTCTCTACCTTCAGTTGTAGAGTTTGTTCTGCCAGACTTGGGGTCATTCTGGATTATTTACATGATGCCAGTGTTATCTAGTTGTATTCATGGAATGAGGTGAGTTTAGAATCCTCCCACTCTGGCATCTTTCTAGCCTTTTGAACCACATTGTCTTAATAACATTTATTTTCCTTATTCTAGGCAATTTCTCCTAATATCCAATCAAATATATGTCAGAACATCTCATATGTACATTGTTTTGTGAACTCTTTCTTATTTATATTATCTTGCCTTTCTACACTGTATTCAAAACAATTCATTCAGAAGTATTTTCCTGTTGACACATTAATCCCTTGAATACATCAATCAGTGGTTTAAAGTATACATAAAATTGCATTTCAATTATTTTAACTCTCATTTCATAAGTCCTATTTTTCCAAAATGGTTTCTTTAAAAAAAAAAAAAAAAAAAAGGAGTTTCAGGGATGCCTGGGTGGCTCAGTTGCTTAAGTGTCTGTCTACCTTTGGCTCAGGTCGTGATTCCAGGGTCCTGGAATCCAGTTCTGCATCTGGCTCCTTGTTCAGTGGAGAGCCTCCTTTTCCCTTTGCCTGCTCTTCCCCCTGCTTGCAGTCTCTCTCTCTCTCTCCCTGGTAAATAAATAAATAAAATATTTAAAAAATAAAAAAGAAGTTTCATGTCTTTGGAAAGCTAAGAGTTTGAAAGATACAGGTTACTGAGTTGTGTTTTAAACCAATTAAAGAGAGTTGAGGAGAGCATGGAAAGAAAAAAAGTAGTGACAGTAATAATAGCTAAATTTGATGCTTTTTCAAATTCAGATTAAGAAATAAGCAAGGAGACATTTAGTAGGAATAGAATATTTTTAGGAATGTTATCTCAATGGAAATACTAGTCCAACTTTTAGTCAATAATATCATGAACGATTTAAAAGGTCTAATAAATAAGAGTGCATTTGCTACTACAATTTTCAAATTATGGCCAGCTAATTAAAAATAAATAAATAGAGATTGTTAGACAACCTGAAAATCTGATTATGCCATACTTAGAAAAAGAGAGCACTGAAAATGAGAAATAGAGTCCATAATTAGGAAATTCCATTTGAGATATTTAGAAAAAAAAATTCTGCAAAGAACTTATTATTATAGGAGAATTATCTGTACCTTTTAGAGACTCTAATCATAGGTTAATGCCATAATCACTTAACCTAAAATAATGTTGAACTTAATAATATGGATGTCATATTCATGGTACAACAATGGTAAACATTTTTAGTGGAGAAAAGATTTTATACTATTTTTTAATTGACCAAAAGCTGAGACGTTTCTTGAGACAAAGCATGGGAGTTTCCATAGATTCTTTTGAATAACAAATAAAAACTTTTCAGTCATGGGAATTTTATTTATATTCTGGAAGACTAAATTGATAAATGAACACAAGTAAGACTAAGACTGTAATCAGATAGAGAAGTCCATACTATTCTAATTTATTTTGGAAAAATTAATTTAAACCTACTAAATTCATTGGCAAACCAACTGGTAAGTTTGGCACAACCTTAGTAATTTTAAGCCAAGAAGATATTAAAAAACAGAAGATTACAGGAACTTTAGGTAAGGATGATTACAAGCAGGGGTAAAATAGTACTGTTAGTACTCTTACTTTGTATTCAGAGTGCTCAAAATGTAAACCACATCCCAAGACTGTCCAGATTAGGCTTAAAATATAGGTTTAGAAGATATTAAGATTACTCATTGGAGTAATGAGTACTAATGCTTCCTGAGTTTACATTTTCACTAATCTTTTTAGTTATACTTCTCTCAAACTGATTTTAGCTTCATTGACCTAGCTCTTCTACTGTGCATAATGAATGATAATATTAATATCTTCTATGGTAAATAACTACTAGTAGTTATATAACTAAAGCGCGGCTTCCCGATGGCGCACAGGAAAAGAATGGTGCACAAACAAGTCAGCTGCAAGAGAATGGGAGCAGGGGATGACAGTAGAAAAGACTGTGACCCCAAACAACTCCTCAGTCTCATATTTATTAGAAAGTGGGTAACAACCAACAAAGCCAGAGTAGAGAACACATTGACCATGAGTCTTGTAAATACGTAAGAAGAAAGGCAAAATATGTCTGGTTACATAGTGCATGACCTATAGTGAGCAAGCTCAAATGAAAGGACTGTCTGACTAACTGCTGATGCTCTCTGGGGCAGGGGACATAACAGAAAAATGAAGCAGGTGGCATTCTGCCCTGAAGGGCCAAGCATTCCCAGCTGCTAGGCCTCCATGAAGCAGGCCTTGATCTGACCTGAGTGAGCCAGGCATCCCAGCTGCTGGGCTTCAAGGATGGATATCGTCCTCTCTCCCAGACGCCTGTTGCCAGTACATGTTTTTCTTAAGGCTCTATCTAAGCATGCTTGGTAACTAGTATAATTTCTCATAGGTTATATTTAAAGCAGTACTTTATTCTGAGGGATGGTTATACTAAAGCATCTTTGGATTGTTTAATGATAAAATAATGGCTTAACTTGGAAGTATGTTTAAAGTATGTTTAAAGCAAAGTCATTTGGGTTGACCCATAGCAGGGTTGAAAAAAAAAAAAAAAAAAAACACTTTGAGAGCCTTAAGTTTTAATCTTATTAAATTGTCTCAATATATGTATCTTGTATTCTTTTCTGTGCTTTTTTTTTAATTTCTAAAATTAGATAATGTTCCTGGATCATTAGATTTATTTTCTCAAAATATTAAAAGTACACATATAAAGGATCATGGAAAATGTAATCAGTGGTTTACCTGTTATTCCTGAAATCATTCATGATTCAAATATCTTTTAAGATCTAGTCCATTAATGAACTATACAAAGTATTTAGATAATCATTTTCAAACATATTCAAATCAAGACCCATAGTTAAGATAAAAAGAAATAAAAAATGGCCTAATATGCATATTTTTTATTAAAAATGAAATATGATATGGATATATGAAGACATTTTTATTATATTTAATATTATAACACTCTGTTCATGACATAGAAAGTTTTTGAAAATCCTAGATTGAAATCTTAGATTATGATCTATGGTTCAAAAATCCATAAGTAAATATTTATTTTAATTCTACTATTTTGGTTTTACTGGGGTAGCTATATATGTATATATTTTTGTCTCTTCAAAAACTGATGTTGGGAAAACTGGTCAGCTATTTGCAGAAGAATGAAATTACACCACACACAGAATTAAACTCAAAATAGATTAAAGATCTGAATGTGAGACCTAAAAGCATAAAAATCCTAGAAGAGAGCACAGGCAGTAATCTCTCTGAACCTGGCCAAAGCAACATTTTTCTAGATATGTCTCCAGAGGCAAAGGAAATATGTTTCTGCAACAATCGTTATCATGTCTATAATTTAGATATTGAGACACTGTTCTCCAGTTTCCAGGATTGTGTGCTCTTAGGGCTGAGTTTTAAGTTTGATGCCATTTACAGATTTCATTTTCTTCCCAGATTTTGGTGGAAGCTGATGACCCAGTCACTATTCCTGAGCTTAATAAGAGCTATGATTATTGCTATTCTTAATATATATTCTTTTAAATGTGACCAGAAGAAATAAATGTATTTCCTGTCTTAGAAATATAAGACTAGAATTGCCTTGGTTGTAAATAAAAGCAAAGTTCTTGTTTTGTGGGAAAGAAAACAGAAGCCAGAGATACTAATATTCACAAAGATAGATCTATATCAATATATAATTTGTACAGCATGCTGGTCCATTTATATCATTTTTATATTTCTTATTTAAAATAACAATTGCCTATTTTTTTTGTTTTTTCTTTTCTTTTTCTACTATGTTCACCTTGCCTTTTTACTCTCAAATTTCCCTGAGGACAAGAAGGAATTCATAAAAGAGGTTTTTTTTTTGTTTTTTTTTTTTTTAAGATTTTATTTATTTACTTGAGAGAAAGAGACAGAGAGAGAGAGAGAGAGAGAGAGCGAGCAGGGGAAGTAGGGAGAGGGAGAAGCTGACTCCCTGATGAGCTGAAAGCCCCACCCAGAGCTAGATCTCAGGACCCCCCAGATCATGACCAGAGCTGAAAACAGATGTTTAACCATCTGAGCCATCTAGATGCCCTATAATACGGGAGGTCTTTGATGACAAAATATCTCAATATCTTCTTTCTAAAAGACTAAAACATAGAATCAATAAAAATTCTCTCTAAAATTAACTGTGTAAAAACCACAAGTTGTTAAAATGTAATCTATAAGACATTTATCCATCATGTTCTTTCTTCATTCTTAGCAACAGCATTTTGTCTATGCTATAAGTTCTTAATAATATTTGCTATATTATTTTCTTCCTGTGGGATGAACTTGGCAAGTAAGTAGGGGCTAAGTGTTAAACTTGCATTGTGACTCTTTTTTTCCTTCTATATTTTTCTGACAATCAGCATTCTTTTCATTTAGGAATAGACACATATTTGTTATTAGACACCAGCAAAACTGGCAGATCAAAAGGCAGAGATTATTAGTGTATTTTAACAATGACTGAAATGTTAAATTATAAAATTAGTGATCCTAAATATACTGATGTGATAACTTGGAGACCTCTGTAATTTATTTCAACAAAATAACCTTTGGAATGGGGGAGAGATAAACACATTCATTGACAGTATGAAACATACTTTCTTTTTGCTATTTTAATTATTTAAGTCATAAATGTAACCCCAGATTTTCTTAATTTACTTAAAATGTGAGAGGCAGTGCACTCATAATCTACTTCAGGAGGTTTTTGTCATGAGTTTACCCTTGCCTCTGTCACGTAAAAGCCTCTCACACTGAGAAAATGCAGGCTTGATTGCACACAAGCTTTCTATAGCCTCTGCTCTCAGCAAAGAAATTTCTTTCCATCACTTTTATCTTTCCATATTACCATAAACATTGTTCTGACCTAAACTCCAAGAAGTACAATTGTAAACCTCTGAGTTCTAAGAGATTTCCAGGGAGTAAAACCCTATGACTGGAAGGTAAAACACTTCACAGCTCCCTGAATAAGATGAAGATTGAATACTATCCAAAGACAAAACAATTTTACCTTCTCTGGTCATGGTATAAATCCCTGAGAG
This sequence comes from Martes martes, assembly GCF_963455335.1. Taxonomy (NCBI): domain Eukaryota; kingdom Metazoa; phylum Chordata; class Mammalia; order Carnivora; family Mustelidae; genus Martes; species Martes martes. Next base: position 90,236,444 of record NC_137895.1, on the reverse strand, counting down.
ACCAGAGTAAAGAAAGGAAAAGGTGCAAAGAGAAATAAACTCAAGAAGCATAGTGATGCCATGACAGGTATCTTTCCAGACAGCTAACAATATAGTGAAGTAAAAGCAGAAGTGTATTTAGCAGCAACCCAATCAACACAGTTTCCCTTTGTCTGTACTTACTTTTCCTGATATACCCATGGAGCTCAGTCTACACTCAGCAAATAGTTTATTCTCAGTTGCCTTGGGACTGTTAAATACAGGTCTGAGCTGCACAGTAGTGGACCCTCCACTGAAGGTAGCACCCAGGCTTTTTAAATTTATACATCTCCATCATTATAAAATAGAATGAATAAATAAACAATTCACTTTTGTTGTGTATTTTTAGTATTATCTTTAAAGTGAAAACAGATCTTTGAAATGAAAATGTCCCAAACAGTTACCAAATTTATTGCCCAAAAAAACAAAAAACAAAAAAAATTTTCAAACTTCAGTGTTAGGCTGTTGCCCTCTTTCTTTCTTTCTTTCTTTTTTTTTTTTTTTTTCTTTGTGGTAATTTTTCTTTTTTCTTTTCAAAAATTTTTTATTTATTTTAAAAATTTCTTTTCAGTGTTCCAGAGTTTATTGTTTATGCACCACACCCAGTGCTCCATGCAATACGTGCCCTCCACAATACCCACCACCAGGTTCACCCAATCTCCCACCCCCTCCCCTACAAAACCCTCAGTTAGTTCCTAAGAGTCCACTGTCCCTCATGGTTCGTCTCCCCCTCCAATTTACCCCAACTCCCTTCTTTCCATCTCCCCATGTCCTCTGTGTTATTCCTTATGCTCCACAAATAGGCGAAACCATATGATAACTGACTCTTTCTGCTCTGACTAGGCAAAATCTCTTCCAGTCCTTTCCATGTTGATACAAAAGTTGAGTATTCATCCTTTCTGATGGAGGCATAATACTCCATAGTATATATGGACCACATCTTCTTTATCCATTCATCCATTGAAGGGCATCTTGGTTCTTTCCACAGGAGACTGTGGCCATTGCTGCTATGAACATTGGGGTACAGATGGCCCTTCTTTTCACTACATCGGTATCTGTGGGGTAAATACCCAGTAGTGCAATTGCAGGGCCATAAGGAAGCTCTATTTTTAATTTCTAAAGGAATCTCCACGCTGTTTTCCAAAGTGGCTGCACCAACTTGCATTCCCAGTGTAAGAGGGTTCCCCTTTCCCCACATCCTCTCCAACACATGTTGTTTACTGTCTTGTTAATTTTGGCCATTCTAACTGTTGTCAAATGGCTAACAGATGCATGAAAAAATGTTCATCATCACTAGCCATCAGGGAGTTTCAAATCAAACCACATTGAGATACCATCTTAGACCTGTTGCCCACTTTCTTTCAAGAACCATTCAGGATTAAATCCTATGCCAGATCTAAAAGTCTCATTAAAAATCCTTGATCTTGTCAACTCTCAGCCCCAACCTACTTAGTATATCCACACTCCATGTGACCAAATCTGGATCTCATTATTCACTTGAAAAATACCTGCTCTGTGCTCAACAAACTTACTTATGCTTTCTTTTTTAAGTTACTATTTTTTTTTAAATGAGTAGAGTTGACACACAATGTTATGTTAGCTTGAGGCGTACCACTTAATGATTTGACAAGTTTATACATTATGCTATGTTCACCACAAGTGTAACTACATCTGTCCCATTACACTGGTATTATAATATCATAGATGGTATTCCTTCTGTTGTGTGTTTTACTCCCATGACTTATTCATTCCATAACTGAAAGCCTATATCTTCCTCTCCCTTCACCCATTTTACCCAACCCATCACCCACTTCCCCTCTGGTAACCATCAGTTTGTCCTCCATATTTACACATCTGATTCTGCTTTTTGTTTATTTATTATCTTTTTTAAAGAAATCACTTATGAGGAGAATCATATAGTACTTGTCCTTCTCTGAGTTATTTCACTTAGAATAATACCCTCTTTGTCCTCCCATGTTGTCTCATGTGGCAAAAAAACAAAACAAAACAAAACAAAAAAAACAAGAAAACCCAAAAAACCAAAACCCTCATCCTTTTCTTTGCTGCATACAATTCATGCACCTATCTATATCTCACCTCTTCCTTTTCCATCTTTCTACTGATATTGATTTCTATTATAATAATGCTGATTTCTATTATAAATAATGTGCAGTAAACATAGTGGTGCATATATCTTTTCCATTTAGTGTGTGTGTGTGTGTATGTGTCCCCCCACCCCAGGTGGAGTGTCTAAATACCCTGTATGGAATCATTAGATCATAAGGCATTCCTATTTTTGACTTTTTGAGGAAATTCTATAATGTTTTCCACAGTGGCTGTACCAATTTACATTCTCACCAAGTACATTTGGGTCCCTCTTCTCCACATGCTTGTCAACATGTGTTACTTTTTGACATTTTGATTTTAGCCATTCTAACTTGTATAAGGTGACATCCTAGCATGGTTTTGATTTTTATTTCCCTGATAATGAGTGATGTTGAGCATCTTTTCATATGTCTGTTGGCCATCTATATGTCTTCTTTGGAGTGATGTCTATCAGATCCTCTGCCCATTCAATGAGATTGTTTGGGTTTTTTGGTGTTCAGTTGTGTAAGTTCTTTATATATTTTGGATATTAACCCCTTATCAGGTATATCATTTGCAAATCTCTTCCCCCTTTCCGTACATATTATTTTTGTTTTGTTGTGCAACAACTTTTTATTTTGATGTAGTCCCAATAGTTTATTTTTGCTTTTGTTTGCCTTGCCTTAGGGGACATATCTAGAAAATGTTTCTATAGTTGATGTCAGAGAAATTATTACCTGTGATTTCTTCTAGGATTATTCATGGTTCCAGGTCTCACATTTAGGTTTTTAATCCATTTTGAGTTTGCCTTTTTGTTTTGATTTTTTCATATTTTTTTAGATTGAATGTGTGGTGTTAGTGGTCCAACTTCATTGTTTTACATGTAACTGTCCAGGCTCCTAGCACTGCTGTTTGAAAATATTGTTTTTCCCCATTGTATTTTCTTGTCTCCATTGTCATAGATTAATTGACCATAGAGTCATAGCTTCTACTTCTGGGGTCTCTATTCTCTTGTATTGATCTATGTTTCTAGTTTTGTGCCAGTACCATACTGTTTTGATTACTATAACTTTGTAGCATATCTTGAAATCTGGGATTGGGATGCTTCCAGCTTTGCTTTTTCTCAGGATTGCATTGGCTAATTTGGGGTCTTCTGTGGGTCCCTATACATATCAGGATTATTTGTTTTTGTGAAAAATGCTTTGGTATTTTGATAAGGATTGCTCACTGAGGTCTCAAGCCACTGGACCCAGATCCTACTCTAGTCTTTGCTTTTTGGATAGATGAGGAGAGGGTCCCTGCAGCTCTTCAGGTCAGAGGAATCTATTCCCAGTCCCTCAGTAGTATCCCTCCTCACTTATGTTTCCAGTAAAGGTGGGGGTGGGGCTCCCTTTTTTACTGTGTCTCCCTGTTTATTCTGCGCTCTTGCCTTTGTCTTTGTCTTTGGTTGTTCAGAAGCTGTTCTGTCAGCCCTAGTTCTTCTTCAGGAGGAATTGTACTACTAATAGGTGTAAATTGGTGTGGTCTATGGAGGAGGTGTGTTCAGGGTCTTCCTATCTCACCACCTTCTCCATTCAAAAGAACATTTTAACATCTTGAAAAGCCTCAAGAACACTTGAAACTTTAGCATTTCATTTTTAATTTAAGGATAATATATGCCTAATGTAATGAGAAAATAATGTCAAAGAATGAAGTGTCAATAGTATTTGGGATATATAAAATGGCCCTTTGATTTTTGATCAATCCTCACTCACATTTTCAGTATAACTGGGATTAAACATTTATAGTATATTCTACCAGAGTTTTCTTTCTACCAGATGTTTTCATATATATTCCCTCGCACAGTCACATTCATACACTCAGACTTGTCTTTTTCCTTATATAATATGGTAATACATATTTACTATAGAAAATATTCTGTAAGTTTCCTTTTTTTAGTTAACAAAGTGTAGTAGATATCATTCATGGTCAAATTATCATCCACTTATAATTGCATAGAATAACAGGGGAGATTTCTGTATAATTTAGTAGTTTCATTGTTGGTTATATTTGAGGAAATCAGGTTGGTACCAATGCATATTATTAGCTACAGTGCTAAAGCCTTTTGTATGCATTCATTTGCAAGTATATAAGTATTTGTACAATATTTATGTGAGGACTGAATTTTTTAAAAATATATTATTTATTTATTTTCAGAGAAAGAATGAGAGAATGAGAGTACAAACAGGGGGAGCAACTCACAGATGGAGAAGCAGGTTCCCCGCTGAGCAAGGAGCCTGAATCCCAGGATGGTGTAATCATGACCTGAGCTGAAGCCAGATGCTTAATCACTGAGCCACACAGGTATCCCTGTGAGTACTAAATTTTGATAGATATTTCAGAATTTCTCTTCCACAGACAAGAATAAAGATGTTTCATTGCATGCTAACCATCATGGATATTGAAGATCATTTGCACATTTTAAAAATGGAAAAGCAAAAATGATGTCATAGCTCACCTAATAATAAAGACAGTATTGTAAAGAACAGATCACATTGCCGAGATTTTGAGGTTAATGAGGTCCAATACCTTTGTAAACTTGCAAAACTTATCCACGTGTCTTAGCATCAATTACTCTTCTCATAAAATGAGACCAACCATCTTCCCTCCTAGGATATTGTAAAGATTAAAGGAGATAATGAATGAAAGCACTTACAGACTAGTTAGGATACAGGAAGTTCTTAGTAGATGAATGTTAAATACTCCTTTAAATTTCATATTCTCCAATTATTAGAGAGGTTGAATTTTTTTTTAACCTAATGTAGTTTTAATGAGTTAAGCACAGGGTCATTCCATATGCTCCAATATGTATGTTTAGAAACACATATATTTTAACAAAAGAAGATTTTACTTGAGAGGTGGGTCAAACAGTGTCATTTCAATGACTTAAGCATAAGGCAATCTCCATATGCTTCTCCACTTAAGTTTACATACACTTATAGCTTAATAAAAGAAGATGCTGCTTGAAAGAAAGATTATGAACAGTGGAGTTTCAATGAGCTAAGCACAGTGATATTCCCATGTACTTCTAAACTTAAGTTTACAGCACTTTTATCTTTCTAAAAAGTTTTTATTTTGATTCCAGTTAGTTAACACATAGTGTAGTGTTAGTTTCAGGTATACACTATAGTGATTCAAAACTTCTGTACAAAACCCAGTGCTCAACACAAGTGCACTCCTTAATCCACATCACCTATTCACCTCATCCCCCTACCCATCCACCTCTCCTCTGGTAACCATGTTTGTTCTGTATTCTAAGAGTCTGTTCCTTGGTTTGTTTCTCTCTCCCTCTTTTTTTCCCTTTGCTCATTTTTTCCCTTAAATTTCACATATGAGTAAAATTATATGGCATTTTTCTTTGTCTGACACACTTATTTCAGTTCACATAATATTTAGAGAGATTGAACATTTTAATAATTGTATTTCTCATCCATGAATTGCTTATTCATAACTCTTCTTCACTTTGGGGGTTATGTCTTCTCATTTATTAGTTGGAGATATTTATGTATTTGGACATAAACTCATGGTGAATTTCTTTTGTTGAATCAAGTTTTCAGAACCTCTCCTTAACTTATTTATGAGGTGCTTTTGCTCAAAAAATTGTATTATGAGTTCATGGTGACCTATTCTTTTAGAGCACTTTTTTTTTTTTTTTAAAGATTTATTTATTTATTTGTCAGAGAGAGAGAGAGAGAGAGAGAGAGAGGAGCGAGAGTGAGCACAAGCAGACAGAGTGGCAGGCAGAGGGAGAAGCAGGCTCCCTGCCGAGCAAGGAGCCCGATGTGGGACTCGATCCCAGGATGCTGGGATCATGACCTGAGCCGAAGGCAGCTGCTTAACCAACTGAGCCACCCAGGCGTCCCTAGAGCACTTTTTTACACCTACTTCAAAATCATGTAAATATTCGTTCATGTTTACTATTTCTATGGTTTTGCTCTTCCCATTTGCCTCTTTAATCCACCCAGAATTTGTTTTTATGTAAGATATTAATCTGTTTTTGTTTCTTTTAAATAAATAATCAACTTCTCTAATATCATTAGGCTAGAGACAACATGAGAGTTTGGACAGTGAGTCACATAGAGCACCAAAGCCATGGTACTCCCTGCAAGTAATGTTTCTAGCTCAGAGAACATGGGTCTGAGAAATTCATACTTCTCATTTTTCAGGAAAAAGAAAAATGGGTTTCTTAGTATCCTCAATATAAGTGTCTAATTTTAGCAAGGCCAAAGCACAGTAGTATTTGACCCTTTTCTGCAATTTCACTTCACCCCATCCACCCTCACCTTTTCCATTCCAGAACACCTGTGGTTTTCTTTCCTTATTTGTTTTAATAATCATACTTTTTCTTCTTCTTTAGGGTGTTCATAGTCATATATGGTCTTTTCCTTTTGGCAATTCAATTCATTTCTACTCATTCATCCATAACACTTTGTTTGTTTTTGTTGAATATTGCTGACACACAATGTTACATTAGCTTCAGGTGTACAACATTGCAATTCAGCAAGTCTATACATACATTGTGCTATGTTCACTGTGAGAGTAAATACCATCTGTCACCACACAGCAGGATTACAATAGCATTGACTACATTCCCTCTGCTGTACCCTTTATTCCTCTGACTTCTTATTCCATAAGTAGAAGTCTGTACTTCCCAATCCTCTTCACCCATTTTGCCCATTGCCCCAACAGCTCCCATCTGGCAACCATCAATTAGTTTTCTGTATTGATGGGACTGTTTCTGTTTTGTTTGCTGGTTTACTTATTCATTTTGCTTCTCTGATTCTACTATAAGTGAAAGCATATGGTATTTGTCTTTCTCTATCTGGTATATTTCACTTGGCATAGTATCCTCTATGTTCATCAAAGTTGTAAATGGCAAGATCTCATCCTTTCTATAGCCAAGTAATATTCCATTGTGTGTGTGTGTGTGTGTGTGTGTGTGTATACATATGTGCATATATATATATATATATATATATGTATATATCCTCTTCTTTATTAATCTATCAACATACACTTGGATTGCTTCCATACCTTGGATGTTACAAATAATGCTGCAAAAAATGTAGGGGGGTGCATATATCTTTTGGAATTAGTGTTTTTGATAAAATATTTTTATTGTTTACAATGGCAAGCAAAGTGATTTGTGTTCCAAAACCATTGGTTTTATATCCACTATTATAAGTCACTAACATGGAACTGACAGTTTTAAAGGAAAACACATCTCAGCCACTCTCATGAATTTTTCCATTTCTTCCAGGATGCCCAGTTTGTTGGCATATAATTTTTCATAGTGTTCTCTTATAATTGTTTGTTCTGTGGTGTTGGTTGTGATCTCTCCTTTGTTATTCATGATTTTATCTATTTGGATCCTTTCTCTTTTCTTTTTGGTAAGTCTGGCTAGCAGTTTATCAATTTTATCAATTATTTCCAAGAACCAGCTCTTAGTTTCATTTTTTTGTCTTTATACCATTTATTTCTGCTCTAATCTTTATCTCAACTCTGCTACTGCTAGGCATTATTTGCTGTTTCTTTTTTAACTCCTTTAGGTATAAGATTACATCATATATTTGAGACTTTTCTTGCTTCTCAAGGTAAGCCTATACTGCAATACACTTCCTTCTTAGAACTGATTTTAATACATCCTAAAGGTTTTGGGCTTTCATACCTTTAATTTTATTTGCTTCCATGTATTTTTTTTTTTTTAAGATTCACATATTTATTTCAAGGGGAGTCAGGCAGAGTGAGAGGGAGGGAATTCTCAAACAGACTCCCTGCTGAGTGTGGAAGCTGACTTGGGTTTTGATCCCAGGTTCCTGAGATCATGACCTGAGCCACAATCAAGAGTTGAATGCTCAACTGACTGAACCACTGAGGTGTCCCCTGTGTATTTTGTTAATTCATCTTTAATTTCCTGGTTAACCCATTCATTTTTTGGTAGGATGTTCTTTAATTTCCTTGTAATTGAGTTCTTCTTGAATTTTTTCTTGTGGTTAACTTGAAGTTTCATAGTGCTGTGGTCTGAAAATATGCATGGTATGATTTCAGTCTTTTTGTTCTTGTTGAGGGCTGATTTGTCAGCAAGTATGTGATGTATTCTGGAGACTGTTCTATGTGCATTTGAGAAGAATGTGTACTCTGCTGCTTTAAGATGAAATTTTCTGAATATATCTGTTAAGTCCATCTTGTCCAGGGTGTCATTCAAAGCCATTGTTTCCATGTTGATTTGCTGCTTACATGATCCTTCTCTTGTTTTTTTTTTTTTCATCTCTTGTTTTAAGTGGGGTGTTGAAGTCCCCTATTATCATCAATGAAGTTCTTTATGTTTGTTATTAATTGGTTTATATATTCAGGTGCTTCCAAGCTGGGAGCATAAACATTTACAATTGTGAGATCTTTTTGATGGTTAGACACTTTAATTTGAATATAATGCCCTTCTTCACCTATTATTATGGTTTTATTTTAAGATCTAGTTTGTCTGATATAAGCGTGGTTACTCCAGCTATCTCCTGACATCCATTTGCATTATAGGTGGTTTTCCATCCCCTCACTTTCAATTTGCAGGTGTCTTCAGGTCTAAAATGAATCTGTTGTAGGAAGCATAAAAATGGATTTTTTTTAATCCATTCTTATACCCTATGTCTTTTGATTGGAGCATTTAGTCCATTTACATTCAGAGTGATTATTGAGAGATATGAATTTAGTACCATTGTGTAACCTGTAGAATTGGTATTCCTGGTGACGTTTTTAAGTCCTTTCTAGTCTTTGCTGCTTTTGGTATTTTTTTTTTTTTCTCCATTCAAAGAACTCCTCTTAAAATTTCTTGCAAGACAGGTAAGTGTTTAAGAATGCCTTTAGTTTTTGCCTGGAAAACTCTTTATCTCTCCTTCTGTTCTGAATGAAAGCCTTGCTGGATAAAGAATTCTTGGCTGCAGGTTTTTCCCATTTAGCACATTGCATATTTCCTTCCATTCTTTTCTGGCCTGCCAAATGTCTGTGGACAGATCTGCTGAGAACCTGGTCTTTCTGCATTGTAGGATAAGGACATTTTTCTCCTTGTCCTTTCCAGGTTTCTTTCCTTATCTATGTATTTTGTGAATTTGATTATGATATGCCTTGATGATGGCTGGCTTTTGTTGAGCTTAATGGAAGTCATCTGTACTTGGATTTTGATGTCTGTGTCCTTCCCCATATTAGTGAAGTTTTCAGCAATAATTTCTTCCAAAAAAACCCTTCTGCCCCTTTCTCTCTCTTCATCTTCTGTGAGTCCTATGATATGAATGTCATTATGTTTCACTAAATCACTGTATTCCCTAAGTCTACCTTCATAGTCCATTATCTTTATTTCCCTCTTCTTTTTTGTTTCATTATTTTCCATACTTTTATCTTCTATATCACTGAGTTGCTCCTCTGCTTCATCCATTCTCCTTTTCATGCCCTCCATTTGTGCTTACATTGCAGTTATAACATTTTTAATTTTGGCTTGACTACATTTTAGTTCTTTTATCTCTGTAGTTAGGAATTCTCTTGTGTCTTCTGAGCTTTTTTCCAGCCTAGTCTGTATCCTTACAATTGTTGTGGTACCTCTGTAAACAAGCTCTCTCCCTGCCACTGCAACACATGTCTTAAACTTTCTTGAACCATTCTCCAGGGCTTCAACATGAGATCTTTGGTGTTCATTTCCTCAACATTCTCTCTGGTACTCAAACTTTTCCTTCCTTATGTCTTTTATTATTTTTAAAAGCTATAATTCCTCCATTATCTCCTTTCTTTTCAGGGTCCTTACAGAAATCCTGCTTTCACTTGAACCCTGAGTGATGTAGGACCCATGCTATAAGAATTTGCAAATTTATGATTTCTTATAATTACAAAATTTTGTGATTCCATATTTAACTGACAGTATAACTTTAAACCAAATATTTTGATTCATGAGAGGTTAGCAAAGACAGGAGGTAAGACAGTGTCTTATTCCTCAGCAACTGTTTGCAGGTATAAACCCCAAAAGATCAAGTAGCTACTAGCACAAAGGAGAAAAGTAGGTTGTGTCTTGCAACATGCTGCATCAAAAAGGAGAGTAGCAGATGTTAATTAGTAAGGAGGAGAGTGGGGGGTTGGGTGAGCCTGGTGGTGGGTATTAAGGAGGATGCATATTGCATGGAGTACTGGGTGTGGTGCATAAACAATAAATCTTGGAACACTGAAAAAAAATTAAATTAAATTTAAAGAAAAGGAAGTTGGAATGAGATGCCAAAAAGAGCAACAATGGTGAATGGTGAATGGTGTTCCTCTTCGTGTATCCTTCTTACTTTTCTCTAAAGACAGTTCCTGTAATCCTATAATTCCAACTGCCATGGAGAATGGGAATTGAGGAGTAGAGTCACCAAGGCATAGGGGACTAACCTCCCTGCCCCAATTAATTTTCCCTTGGCAGACACTTATTTCAGAAGGACATAATGGGAGGATACAGGCTTTTAGGCATTGGCATTTCAGAATATGGTGTGTACTTGATATTACACTGATCAAATCAAATGATTTAGTCTTGTGGAGAGATTCCTCAGAGAATAAAAACACCAGCACGTGGTAATGGGGGAGGGAAAGCTGGCTATGACAAAGGATGCTAGAGATTCTAAATTTCCTAAATCAAATATGCTAAATGTAGATTTGGCCAAATTGCATGAGCAAAAATGAAAGAGGTTAAGGATGCACACAATAAATTGGGTGAGCCTCCAGAATATGGCTGAGCAGAGAAACCAGACTTTAAATCTCACAATTTCTGATTTCTTTTATAAAAAGTTCCAGAAAAGGCAAAAATAATGTATATGGCCTAAAGACATCAATGGATACCTGAATCCAATGGTTGGCATGGGGAATATAGGGAATGTCTCTGAAGACACAAAGGGAATTATTTAATATGATGTGGATATTCTAAATATGCTTTGTTAGTAGTTGTCTAAATATATTGGATTAAAATTATTGCATGTGCTTTTATGTAAGGTACATTAATATATTTCATTACATTGACATAACTATAATGAATCAATAATATTTAATTTATAGATGGTTTAAAGTATGGGAAGATCCCCAAACACAGACATAAATAAATCATACCTTGAATTTCTTCCAAGATTCACTAACATTTGTATAATATAAGTGATTTTGACCAAAGCCTGAGCTTCAATTATTTCTACACAGAACAACTGACAAAATTTATAAATATTATATATTGCAATCAACTTCTTCTAAACTCCTGTTCATATTGACCCTTTTTGAATCCTTCCTATGAATCAAAAAATGTTCTTAGTGACATCTAGAGTAGTAAATCCTTATGAGAAAATTTTCAGTTTACTTTGTCCAGATCCATCAGAGAAACCAGTATCCATAGCATCTCTAGATTTATGAAATGTATTTCTAAGATTATAAAACTTGAAAGCCAGAATTACACCTTAATCCACATACTGCCGAATGGTGGTGTTAACAGTCATGGAAACAATACTAATTGTGATGTACATCTCCATTAGAGCTCTGGAATGGTCAGGTGCTTGTCAATGAACAACAATATTTTGAAAGGAATCTTCTACTGAAGAGTAGGTCTCAACAGTGAGCTTAAAATATTCATAAGCCATGTTTGTTTGTAAACAGAGGTACTGTCATTCAGACCTTGTTATTCCATTTATAAAGCACAGGCAGAATACATTAAGCATAATTTTTAAGAGGCCTAGAACTTTCAGAATGGTCAGTGAACATTGGCTTCAATTTAGAACCACAATCTGCAATAGCCTTAACAAGAGTGTCAGCCTAGCCTTTGAAGTTTTGAAGCAAGGCATTAGCTACTCTTTATCTGTAAGTCTTCATCCACTATAAGTCTATTTCATTGGCATTGAGTGTATGGTTTAGTGTAGTCACCTTCATTAATCACTTTAGCTAGATCTTCTGGATAACTCACTTCAGCTACTACATCAATCCTGCTTACCTTGTACTTTGTGTTATGTAGATGGTTTCTTTCCTTAAACCTCATGATGTGTGCTTGCTTCAGATTTTTTTTTTTTTTTCTGTAGCTTCTTCACCTCTCTCAGTCTTCATAGAATTGAAGAGAATCAGGGCCTTGCTCTAGATTAGGCTTTGGCTTAAGGAATACTGTGCTTGATTTGATCTATCCAGATCAATAAAAATTTCTCCCTATCAGCAACAAGAATGCTTCACTTTCTTACCACTCATGTCTTTCACTGAAGTAGCACTTTAATTTCCTTCAAGAGATTTTCTTTGTATTCACAACCTGGCTAAGTGGTACAAGAGAAATAGCTGTTGGTCTATCCTGGCTTTTTATTGTGTCTTCCTCATTAAGCTTGATCATTTCTAGCTTGGCTTAAAATGATAAATATGATTTTTTCTTTTACAAGAACACTTCCAGATCACTTAAGGTGATTATTTAGCCTAATTTCAATATTTGTGCATGTCAAGGAATAGAGAGGCCAAAAGAGAGGGAGAGAGAAATGGGGAGAGCTGGTCAGTGGAGCAGTGAGAACACACACAGCATTTGCTGATTGTAGTTGCTGTCTTATATGGGCAGTGTTCATGGTGTTCCAAAACAATTACAATAGTAACATCATAGATCATAGATCACCATAACAAATATAATGATGAAAAAGCTTGAAATATTGTGAAAATTACTACACTGCAATACAGAGATGGACAAATGCTATTGGAAAAATGGTGCCAGTAGATTTGATTGATGCAGGATGTCATAAACCTTCAACTTGTAGGAAATGCCGTTATGCAAAGTGCAACAAAGCAAAGCACAATAAAATGAAAATGAATAAACTATACCTCTACCACATTTTGTTTCTCCATTCATCACTTGAAAGTTACTTATGTTTTTTCTACTCTTTGACTCATGCATGACATGTCTATGAAAATGTGTGTTGAAATTTTTGTGTGAACATATGTTTTCAATTCCTAGAAGAAGAATTTCTGGGTTATATGGTAACTCTATATTTACCTTCTTGATGAGATACCAAATTTTCCAAATGGCTACACATTTTACATTCCCACCAGCAGTGTATGAGGATTCCAAATTCTGTACATCATCACTTGTTATTCTGTACAACAGCACTTCTTACTTTTTGTGATATATATAACCAACATATATGTACTCATATATGTACAGACACCCACACATACACATACACATACACACACACATACGTAACTGTCCTATTGGTTGTAAAGTGGTATGTCACTGTGGTTTTGACTTACATTTTCCTAAATACTACTACTCATTTTTTTTTAAAGATGTTATTTATTTATCTGACAGAGATCACAAGTGGGCAGAGGCAGGCAGAGACAGAGAGAGGGGGAAGCAGGCTCCCTCCTGAGCAGGGAGCCCGATGTGGGGCTTGATCCCAGGATCCTGGGATCATGACCTGAGCAGAAAGCAGAGGCTTTAACCCACTGAGCCACCCAGGTGCCCCAATACTCCTATTCTTGAGCATTTTTCCATGTGCTTTTACCCATGTGTATATCTTCTTTAAGTCCTTTGTCTAATTTTGTTGAGTGTTTGTTTTTCTACTGTTCAGTTGTAGGAGTTATTTTATGTAACTTTAACCATGGAAGTGCCACATTCTATCCAAGAAAATAACAAAACTTAAAAAAAAAATTAAAGAGGTCCTAAATAAATAAATAAATAAATACCTCATATTATTTGATAGGAGACCTGACATTCTTAATTAAGATGGTAGCAGTTTCTAAACTGACCCACAGATTCAATATAATCCTTATTAAATTTTCAAGTGCTCTTTTTGCATAAATAAGCAATCTAATCCTAAAATTCATATGGAATTGCAAGTGGCCCTGAATAGCCAAAACAATATTGAAAAAGAGGAACAAAGTTGAAACAGTCATACTTTCCAACTTCAAATTTCATATAAAGCTACAGTGATCAAGAAAGAGAGAATAATACAGGCATAGCCATTGAGCAATAGCTCAAAGGAATAGAACTGAGAGTCTATTATAGACCCATACATTTATGGTCAATTGATTTTTAACTAGAGTGCCAAGATTATTCAAAGGGGAAATAATAGCTTTTTCAACAAATCATGTTATGGTAACTATTTTCATGCAAAAGTTGACTTTAGTCTCTACCTCAAACCATACACAAACATTAACTCAATAGAAATCAAAGACCTAAAAGTAAGATATAAAACTATAAAGTTCTTAGAATAAGCAGCAGGTATACATCCTTGCAACTCTGGATTAAGCAATGATGTTTTAAGTATGACACCAGAAGCACAAGCAAGGAAATAAAAAATAAATTAGAAAATTTACTTCATCAAAATTAAACATTTTATGAACAAAGGACACTATCAAGAAACTGAAATGACAACCCAAAGAATGAGAAAAATAAAAACCAAATCTAATAAGGGTCAAATAATTTTTAAAGTGCTTATTGGAAAGCTTTGGGGGCCTTGAATATAATAACATGAACTTATTCCCTTGTAATTGCCTTAGAAAGGAAGATGGTTAACAATGTTGGCTTAAGGGGTGTCTGGTGGCTCAGCAGTTAAGTGTCTGCCTTTGGCTCAGGGATCTAACCCCACAGGAGTCTTCTCATCCTTTTCCTTCTGCTGCCCTCTCACTCTCTCTCTCTCAAATAAATAAATAAAATCTTTAAAAACAAAAAACAGTGTTGGCTTAAAATAGTAAAACAAATCAGAACACAAACCTGAGCTTAAATTGTTTTCTTCTCAGAGCCACATGGATAGGATTACAGCATTAAGTACTTTTTTTCACCCTTATTTCTCTGATGGCCCATTATATCCAATATGGAACGCATTATATTTCATGGATTTCTTTGCACGTCCATTTTTATTTTTATTTTTTTATCTGACAGGATACCGGTAATACTCACTTCTTTAAAAGCATTTTAAGTATAAGTGAGTACGTGCAGGAGTATTTAAAATATTTTTAAATATTTTTTCAATGATCCCATATGACCAAATGTCCAACCATTCCGCCTTTTTTTTTTTTTTTTTTTTTTTCTAAATATCTCTGTAACCATTTCCTGGAGCTTCAGATTCATTGACATTATTACATTTCAACTCTCAAATAACCCATTTAATTTAAAATATAAGCCTTCTAACTTGCCTCCCAGATTCCAATATCCAAAAACCCATCCTCAACACATTTAACATAGTGTCTTTGTAAGGTAAAAATCTACTTGCATAGGTTTTTGTATTAAAAAAGAAAACTCTCAAAGGTGTCACCTGCATTAGAATCACCTACTATCCATGTTTCTATATTGTACTCCAGGTAAATTGAGAAGACATTTTAAGAGTGAGAATATTGACTTGTGTGTGTGATAAACAAACCATGTGTGTGATTCTTAGTCATTTCAAATTTTAGATCTCTAAACCTACCAGATAACGTCCTGCTACATTTTAGAACATATGAGCTCTTTATGACTTGAAGCCTGCCTTTTTTTCTTTCCGTGTTGAAACAGGTGAGTCACATTTGAAGAACCTCGTAGAGTTCCAGTAATGTATATTGTTATATTGATGTCTGTATTATTCTTTAAAATTCTAATGATGAATATCTATTTAAATTCATTTTTTGAGGAAGTCAATACCATGTTTTGTAGAATAAAAGAAATTTCACATTTGTGTTGATAACTCAAGATAATACTCTACTATAGCACAGAAAGGAATGCATTTAACCATAAAGAGAAGTAGGAAGAAAAAGATGCACTGTGCTGAAATGTTTGGTTAAAATGTTGTGAGGTGAAAAAATATTATGAGGTGAACTAATTGAAGGACAGAATAAGTAAACTTATAAGATGGGTCAAAATGTTTATTTACTTTCTTCTTCAAGGTTTTAAAATTAAATTTCCTCTTCATTTTTTGAAAAAAGAGAAAATCTTTTGGAGTGTGTCCTTGAAAGCTTGTTTCACTTGCTGGTTTCTGAGAGTATAAATGAAAGGGTTTAATAAAGGGGCAACTGAGGTATAAATAACACTTACACCTTTGGATAAAGTCACCCTTTCCTTTGCTGTTGGTTTTATGTAATTAAAGATACAGCTACCATAGGTAAGGGAGACTACAATCATATGAGAAGAACAAGTAGAAAAAGCCTTTGTTCTTTTCTGAGCAGAGGGGATTTTTAGAATGGTCTTGATAATATATGTGTAAGAAAGAACCAGTAACAGCAACGTGACTAGGAGATTTATAAGAGATAAGACAAATGAAAGTAATTCCAGTAAATGAGTGTCAGTGCAGGAAAGCTGCAGCACAGGGGAAGTGTCACACATGAAATGATCAATTACTTTGGAAGCACAAAAATCCAGTGTCAGTCCTGAGGCCAATGGTGGAAACGAAAGCAGAAAGCCAACTGTCCATGAACTGAATAGAAGTTGGTAACACACTTTGTTGTTCATAATGATGGGGTAATGTAGAGGTTTGCAGATTGCTACATACCGGTCAAAAGACATGGCAGCCAGTAGGTAAAATTCTGTAATTTCTAACAAGAGGAAAAAGAATAACTGAGATGCACAACTATTGTAGGAAATTATTTTGTTTTTAGTCATGATGCTTATCAGGTATCTGGGAATACAGACTGTTGTCAATGAAGCTTCCAAGAAGGAGAAATTTCGGAGGAAAAAATACATGGGAGTCTTGAGGCGGGGATCTAGCAAGGTAAGAAGGATGATGGTTAAGTTCCCCACCACACTGAACACATAGTTTAGAAAGAAAAATATAAAAATCACAATTTGTAATTGTGGGTCATCAGTCAATCCTAGGAGAATGAATTTGATCTCTCTTGACTGATTCCTCATTTCAGACCTGAGTACTATTGAATAGAGATAGGAAGACAACTTTAGAATTGGAAAAAAGAGCATTTTTACAAAAGCTACAGGCAGGGGGAAAAAAAAAAAAAAAACATTGTCAGAAACGTAAAGAAGTTTAAAAAAATTGATCCAATTTAACAGGATAGATGATACTTAAAACTGTATTAGCCTAGGTCAATCTAACTGATTGCTGCATTTAAGTGACAGTTATGATAAGAACACTACTAAACTTTTTCTTTTTCCCTATTTGAACTTGAAAGATCATTTAAATTTTAGCTGATTATTTCTGAATGAGGTAAATTCTCTTTCATTTCTAAATAGAACAAAAGCTTGACCTTAAGTGTATTTTCTATGTCTAGCTTAAAAAAATCATTGAAAAATTTCTCATAACATCCAGAAAATTAATACCAATATCTGTATGTAATTTGTTCTTCAAAAATTCTTGGCTCATTAAAACACTTAAAAATTTGTGAAATATGGAAGTAATGACAGTTACACACTATCTCTATGATTGAAATATTCAGATATATACCATTATTTTGTCCTTATGCAGTACTTCCCCATTGTTCCTTTATCTCATTTCACTTATTATTTTTCGTTCATTTCAAATACATCAGTCTTCTCAACAGTTGCATTTAATCATGAAGTTTTGACTGTTACATCTACATAAAAATAGAAAAGTAAATAACAGTTCAAAATTCAATGGATATTACTTGACTTTTACTTGTGGCAATGCTTTCATTTATGATCTAGATATTTACTGCAAATTATAAGTGACTTACCATATCTAGAATACGTTGATATAATTTTCCCCTTATGGGAATATGGTAGAAACAGGGGTCAAAAGTAAATGATGAATATTCTATCTCTAATAATGTTACAAAAAATTCAATGGTTTAAGAGGAAAGTTAATTCCAAAGCATTTCTGCAGAAAGATTCTAAAAATATATATGCATACTAGAAATAATATTAATCTGTTAATAACTTTCACTCTCACTGATGGTCATTAAAATGACAGGACCCAGATATTACAAATAATTAGAATCCTCTTTCAGGCTGGATGAGATTGATTTTCTGTCTTTTTTCTTATGTATTAAGATGAAGGTAAATGTCTCTATAAAAATACTAAGTGAAAATATAATGCTCTAAATGAAAAGTGATTTGGGGCAATCCCTCATATGAAAGGAACCCAAATTTTGTAACAAAGAATTCTTGCTTCAAATTGTGCACTAACAAAATGAACAGTTTTATTACTTTGCTCATAGGATACACAGGGGATTAATTAAAAAAAGAAGAAGAAGAAGAAGAAGAAGAAGAAGAAGAAGAAGAAAAGAAAAAGAAATGCCCCCTGGAGACTCATATCAGGAATATCAGTTGTGTGAAAAATAAGACAACAACCAAAACAAACAAAAAAAGAAGGAAATAAAAACTACTGTGAATTGCCTTAAGCACAAAACTGAATTTCTTTAACTACAAAACATATTCTCCCAAAAGAGAACTAGAAGTAATTTAAACCCTATACTTAATGACAACAAGAATTTCAGATATTCCAGTACCCTGGGACAGTATGACCATTTCTACACATTAAGGGGGTTTAGCGCAAAGGGAAACTGTTCTCTAGCTTCCCCAGTCAATAGTAGGGTTTCATTAACTAGTGAATTAACTATGCCCCAAATTGGAGGTGTAGGGCAGTACTTAATATTTTGCTATTTTTTAAATTTTGATATAAAATATAAAGAAGAAAACCAACCAATAACCATGAAGATCATTTATTCCCAGATCATTTGTTGATCCATCTGCTATTCGATATAATAGTACGTGTTTATAACAAAAAAGAATATTCTACTAGATAAGCATGATATAGCCATTAGTGTCAGGACATTAACATTTGTAGATTATTAACGTACTTCTCCAATGCTATTTAAGTTTCACCAGTGACTAAAAGTTTTTTTAATAGAAGATAATACAACTTAGACTTATATCTTAATTTAATTACCATAATGTTTTAGTTTCCTTTAATTTGGAAAATTCTGTAGTCTTTCCTTAACTTCAAGAATATTGATTGAAATGTTTTCTTTTTTTTCTTCTTTAAATTAACTCTAAGTACATTTTAAAAAATTTTGAATCCAGTATAGTCTACCTACAGTTTTATATTAGTTTCAGGTGTACAATGGAGCAATTCATTAATTCTATACATTACACAGTGCTCTTCAAGGTAAGTGTGATCTTGATCCCTTTCTGTACATGCACACTTGAGCTGCTTCTATATTTTGGCCATTGTAAATAGTGCTTCAAAGGCAGAGTGCACAAATCTTTTTAATTACTATTTTCATACTCTTTGGGTAAATGCCCAGTCGTGGAATTAATGGATCATAGAGTAGCTTTATTTTTAAGTTTTTAGGATGCCTCATATTGTCTTCAACAGTGGCTACATCAATTTGCATTTCCACCAATAATGCACAGTTTCCTTTTGAATTTATTTTTGATTTTTGAATATATTTTTGATATAAGAAAGTGGTCCAGTTTCTTTCTTTAGCATGTAGTTTTCCAGTTTTTCCAACTCCGTTGGTGAAAAAGACTGTCTTCCCACTGCTTACTTTTGCCTTCTTTGTCAAAGAGTAATTGTATCCTGGGTTTATTTCTGAACTTTTTATTCTGTTCCATTGATCTGTGTCTACTTTCCTGCCAATACCATACTGTTTTGATTACTATAGCTTTGTAATATAACTTGAAGTCCAGAATTGTGATAACTCCAATTTTGTTCTTTTTCAACTTGCTTTGGTTATTTGGGTTTGTGATTTTGGTGGCACCCCTATCTAGAACAAATTTTAGAGTTGCTTGTTTTAGTTTTGTGAAACATGCTGTTAGTATTTTGATAGGGATTGCAGTAAATGTTTAGATTGCTTTGGGTAGTATAAACATTTTAACAATATTTGTTCTTCCAGCCCATGAGCATGGAATACCTTGCCATATGGTTGTATCATCTTCGATTTCTTTCATCAGTGTTTTACAGTTTTTAGAGTACAGGTCTTTGATCTCCTTGGTGAGGCTTTTTTTCCTTATTTTATTATTTTTGGTGTAATTGTAATTGAGCTTGTTTCTGTTGGTATGATTTATCCATTCATGTAAATAGGGTGTGAAAGTCACTTACTACTATTGTATTATTATTGATTAGTTCCTTTATGTCTTTTATTAACTGCTTTGTGTATTTGGTGCTCCCATGTTGGGTACATAAATACTTAAAATTGTTTTATTTTCTTGTTGGTTTGTTCCTGGCGTAATTAATTAGCATCATTTGCCTCCTTTTACAGTATTGGTATTAAAGTCTATTTTATCTGATATAAGTATTGTTATTCCAGCTTTCTTTTCACATCCATTTGCATGATAAATGAACAATATATATTTCTTTGAGTATAGAGAGTAAGAAAGGAGCAAATATATGAAGAAAAAAATCAACAAGGAAACAATAGCATTGATGACACAATGGATGGACCAGATGAATTTAGCAGTTGTATTCAGAATATTCCAGCCTAAAACAACAGAATACACATTCTTTTCAAGCGCACACTGACTACTCTCTGGTATAGATTACAGGTTAGGTCACAAAAGAAGTCTCAACAAATTAAAAAAAATCAAAGTCATACCACAATGCTGTGAAACTAGACCACAACACTATGAAACTACAAATCAACCACAAGAAAAAAAAGCAGAAAGAACATGAATACATGGAGGTTACATAATGTGTTACTAAACAATAAATGGGTCAACAAAGATAGCACACAGAAATTAAAAAAAATAAAAATACATGGAGACAGTGAAAACGAAAACCTAATGGTTTAAACCTTTGAGGTGCAGCAAAGGTGAATCTAAGAGGAAAAAAATATGAGAAGGTGTTTTAAAACTGTCTGGTATGGTTTCTACACAGATTTTCTGTAGCATAAACTACATATTGTTTTATATGTTCTCTCTGCTGCTGGCTCACTGGAAATAATTCAGTGCTAATCAAAATTGCTAAAGCAGGACTGCTCATAAAACACTAAGGAATATAAAAGATCATATACATTAGTATTGAATTTGAAAAGGAATCTTGGGGACAGTGTCCAATGAGACAGGGGAAAAAAAAACAACAACAACAACAACAACAAGCAAACAACCACACTAAGTAAAGTTTGCTTCCCTTGACAATATTTTTCAGAGATTAACAACCAAACATCTAGTTCCTAATGCATATCTCTACTGAATGTGCTACCCCCCCCATGCCAATGTTTAAAAACTGATAATCTACTACATAGTACTAAATCCATTCTTGTTTTTTTTAATTAAATTTTTTATTTATTTTCAGCATAACAGTATTCATTGTTTTTTTACCACACCCAGTGCTCCATGCAATCTGTGCCCTCCCTAATACCCACCACCTGGTTCCCCCACCCTCCCACCCCCACCCCTTCAAAACCCTCAGGTTGTTTTTAATTTAAATTCAATTAGCCAACATATAGTAGTACATCATTAGTTTTGAGGTAATGTTCAATGATTCATTATTTGCGTATAACACCCAGTGCTCATCCATCACGTGCCCATTTTAATGCCCATCATCCAGTTATCCCATCCTCCCATCCCCCTCCCTTCTGCAATCCACAGTTTGTTTCCTAGAGTTAAGAGCCTTCAGAAAGGATGAATACCTACCATTTGCATGACATGGATGGAACTAAAGGGTATTATGCTAGGTGAAATAAGTCAGTCAGAGAAAGACAATTATCATATGTGGTTCCATTGTTTACTTAATATTTTTAATCTGCCTTCCAATAAGAAAGTTTGGTACTGTAAGACTGCTAATACTTCATACATTTTTTTCCTTCCCACTCTGTTGCTCACCAGCAATGGACCTCGAAGAGCTTCTTGTTTTGTTTGATTAGAATTTTAATGTATTTGCCAAGTATAATATTAGGAATTAGTACCTTCCCCAACTAGACTATAGTAATATATTCATGACCAAATGAAATAATGTGAGTGTAAAACACCAAAAAAATTGTGCAGGTCCTAAGTAAAAGCTGTAGATTCTTTCAGGTTCCTACAGTTTTAAATATGCATGAAATAAACACAACTTTTTGTCTCTGTTTTGTTTTACAAACCAGTTACCACAAGATCTAAGGCAAATTACTCAACCTTTCCAAGTATCACTTTGCACACCTATAACAGAGATAATCAGTCTATGTTACCATATAGCTGTGAAGATTAAACATGATATTATCTAGGACATACCTGGTTAATTGTTCTTTAGAGAAGAGATATTATTATTTATGAAATTCCTATCAAACATTCATGTGGCATAGGTGTAATGGTGACTGCCTACAGCTCCATCTGTTATATATTTAAACAAATAATACAGATTTGGGAAGCCTGGTGGCTCTATTGGTTAAGCGTCTGACTTCAGTTCAGGTGATGATCTCAGGGTCCTAGAATTGAGACCCATATCAGACTCCCCACTCAGCAGGGTACCTGCTTATCCTTTTCCCTCAGACCCTCTTTTTCTCCTGTTCATGCTCTCTCTCTCTCTCAAATTAAAAAAAATATATTTTTATTTTTTATTTTTTATGATTTTTAAAGCTTTTATATATATATATTTGACACAAAGAGAACACAAGTAGGGGGAGCAGCAGGCAGAGAAGCAGGCTTCCTGCTGAGCAAGGGTCTGATACTAGGATTGATCCCAGGACCCTGGGATCATGACCTGAGCTGAAGGCAGCAACTTAACCAACCGAGTCACCCAGGAGCCCCTAAAATCTTAAATAATAATAATAATACAGTTAAACAAGGGTAGTACATAAAAAAGACATAACACATGCCCTGAGCATAGCTAGAAAGGAGAAGACATATGACTTTTAAATAATTTATAAGCAGTAAAATAAACACTCAACTGAGCATGAAGA
The DNA here is from genome assembly GCF_963455335.1 of Martes martes. Taxonomy (NCBI): domain Eukaryota; kingdom Metazoa; phylum Chordata; class Mammalia; order Carnivora; family Mustelidae; genus Martes; species Martes martes. The sequence goes on along the minus strand of NC_137895.1, from coordinate 90,213,539 downwards.
ACGGGACAGATACTGCAGTTTGTGTGTACAAAATATGATTGTTGGATAATTTATTTCATACTTTTTATAGCTTTAAGAAAGAAAATGTAAGAAAAAGAAATGTGTTATTAGTAATGGAACACAAGATTTTAGAATAAATCCATGAAAAGAGTGTTTACTCAAGTCTTTACAGTAAAAATAAGTATTTTTATTATTTGGAACACTCAGGAAAATGATTCTTGCTTTATAGCCACTGATGTCCTATCTAGTCTTACAAACCAATGAGGAAATGGAACCTATAGAGGGTTTGAAAGAAAGACACAACAAAGTTACTTTAGGTTTAAAAGAAAGCTTAAGGAAATGAGCACATCATAGCAAGTATTTGGGAGATGGATATTAGAAGATACTCTAGAAGTTGAAATTTTATTTGTCCTTTATTGGATCTTCACAATGACAACCATTCATGTTAATACATGATTTCATTTGTTTCTAGAAAGCAGTACTTTATGAAGCAAGTTTCTGAAAGCTTGTTTTACTTGCTGATTCCTCAGGGTATAAATAAAAGGGTTCAACATGGGGGTAATTGAGGTGTTGAGAATAGCTACTCCCTTGGTCAGTGATGCTCTTTCTTTTGCTGAAGGCTTGACATACATGAATATACAGCTCCCAGAAGAGATGGAAATGACAATCAAGTGAGAGGAGCATGTGGAGAAAGCCTTTTTCCTCTGACTAGCAGATGGGATTCTCAGGATGGTGCTAAGGATGCACAGGTAGGAGAGAATCACTAATGCCAAAGTGAAGAGCAGAGTGACAAAAGCAAAGTAAAAGCCAATCATCTCCAAAAGCCATGTATCTGAGCACGAGAGTTGTAAGATGGGGAAATAGTCACAAGAGAAATGATCAATTACATTGGAAGCACAGAAATCTAGCTGGAGGATGAGCATGAGTGGTGGGAAAATGGTAAGAAATCTTCCTAGCCAGGACCCAAAGACAAGCAGGGTGCAGATTTTTTTGCTCACGATGGTGGTGTAATGAAGAGGCTTGCAGATGGCAACATAATGATCAAAGGACATGGCAGTGAGAAGAAAAAATTCAGAAACATCCATGAAGATGAAGAAAAATAGTTGAGCTAAACAATTGTTATAGGAAATGGTCTTGATATTTGTAATGATTGTACCCAAAAATCTGGGGATAGAGACACTGGTGAATGTGATTTCTAAGGAGAAATTCTGCAGGAAGTAATACATAGGAGTCTTGAGATGACAGTCTATCAAGGTGATGATGATGGTAGGTTTCCAGAGACACTTAATACATAAGCCGTAAATAAAAAGATAAAGATTACAACCTGAAGCTGTGGGTCATTTGAGATGCCCAAGAGAATGAACTCTGTAATCATTGCATGGTTTCTCATACTGCTTTTAAACAAAATCTGTTGAGAAACAAGACAAAAAGAAAGAGTGTGTGAACAGTAAAGGAATTGAAAATTTAAGAGTTCCTATTATTAGCTCCAATGAAATGAAGCAATGGAACATTTTTCCTGTGTGCAGTTTTGCAATATCCACTCAGCCTGTTAAAGCATAAATATTTTACACATCCTCTCTTGAAATGGAAAACCATATTCACAGGTCTATGTTAAAAGCCCCCTCAGGGGCACCTGGGTGGCTCAGTGGGTTAAAACCTCTGCCTTTGGCTCGGGTCATGATCCCGGGGTCCTGGGATTGAGCCCCGCATCTGGCTCTCTGCTCAGCGGGGAACCTGCTTCCCTTCCTCTCTCTCTGTGACTGCCTCTCTGCCTACTTGTGATCTCTGTCTGTCAAATAAATAAATAAAATCTTTAAAAAAAAAAGACCCCTCATGAGTGACTTTACATAACACCTGTACCTGTCACCAACTTGTCTACATATGCAATATATTTCTTAATTTTTGTTTATTTATTGTTAGCTTAATTTCACTATAGTTAACACACAGTGTTATATTCATTTCAGTTGTACAATATAGTGAGTCAACAATTGCGTACATCACCCAGTATTCATCAGGACATGTGCACTCCTTAATCCCCATCCCCCATTTCTCCCTTTCCCCCATGAACCTCCCCTCTGGTAATCATCAGTTTGTTCTCTACAGTTAAGAGTTCCTGGTTCCTTGGTTCCTTGGTTCCATATTTCACATTGGATACTCCAATGGGAAAAAAAAGCAGTCTCTTCAACAGATGGTTTTGTAAACTGGTCAGCTACATGCAGAAGAATGCAACTACACCACTCTCCTACACCATACACAAAACTAAACTCAAAATGGATTAAAGTTCTAAAATGTGAGACCTGAAAGCATAATAATCCTAGAAGAGGACACAAATAGTAATGTCTCTGAAATTGTCCATAACATTTTTCTAGATATGTCTCCAGAGGCAAGAGCAATATGTTTCTGCAAGAATTGTTATCATGTCTATAATTTAGATACTGAGACACTGTTTTCTAGTTTCCAAGGTTGTGTGCTCCTAGGACTGAAATGTCTAATTTTGAATTTTAACTCTGATGTCATTTCCAAACTTTGTTGTCTTCTAAGATTTTGGTGGAAGCTGAAGACCCAGTCACAATTTCTGAGCTTAATAAGCTTAATAATAATAAGCTTAATAAGCTTAATAATATAACTATGATTATAGTTATTTCTAATATATATTCTTTCAAATGTGGCCAGAAGAAATAAATGTGTTTCCTGACTTATAAATGTAATACTAGAATTGCCTTAGTTATAAAAGAGTAGAATTCTTTATTTATGTGAAAGAAATCAGAAGCCAGAGATATTATTTAATACATAGATGAAGCCATACAAATAACATAATTTTTACAGCAAACTGGTACGTTTATGTCATCTTCGTGTTCCTTATTTAAATTAACAATTGACATACTTATCTGTTTTTGTTTTTGTTTTTCTTCTTAAACTATGCTCACTTTGTCTTTTTGCTCTCCAAATTTGTCTGAGGACAAGAGTTCATAAAGAAATTTTGTGATGACAAATATTTCCTTGTCTTTTCTCCAGAAGATTGAATAGGTAGAATCAATAAAATTCTTTGTAAAATTTACTTTTAGAAACCACAAATTATTAAAATGTTATCTGTATGACTTTTATCCATCACATTCTCTCTTTATTCTTAGGAACCAGTATTTTATCTATGCCATAAGTTCTTGATAGTATTATCAAGTATTATTATTTTTTCCCTATGGGATGAACTGGCTGAGTCTGTAGGGGATAAGTATCGTTTGTATTATGGCTTTTTTTCTTTTAATTTTTCTTGACAATCAACATTCTCTTCTTTTAGGAATAGACACGTATTTGTTATAACATACCAGCAGAATTGGCAGATCAAAAGGCAGAGATTGTTACTGTGTTTTGAACAATGACTGAAAATATTAAATTTTACAGTTAGTAACTGTACATATACTAGTTTGATAACTAGCAAAATTGGCAGATCAAAAGGCAGAGATTGTTCCTGTGTTTTGAACAATGACTGGAAATATTAAATTTTATAGTTAGTAACTGTACATATACTAGTTTGATAACTTGGGGATCCCTGCAATTTATTTCAACAAAATAACCTCTGGAATGGAAGAGAAATGAGCACATTCATTGACAAGTGTAGAACGTACTTATTTTTTTGATATGTCTAATGACACAAGTCTTAAACATAACCCCAGATTTTCTTAATTTTGCTGCTTCCAGTCGGCAAACGGGAGAAAAATGAGGCACAAACAAGTCAGCTGCAAGAGATTGGGAGCAGGGGACAACAGTGGAAAAGACTGCTGCCCTGAGCAACTCCTCAGTCTCGCTTTTATTAGACAGAAACAATAGCCCACAGAAGAGCCGATGAAGGTCAAATGTCAGTCATATGCCTTGTAGATAAACAAGAAGGAGGGCAAAACATGTCTGTACAAGTAGTATAAAGTTTATAGTTGAACAAGCACATTCAAAGGACTCATCTAAGTAGCCACAGGTGCTCTCCGGGGAAAAAGGGGAGATAATGGAAAAATGAAGCAGGCTGCCTTCAGCTTCAAGGCTGTATATCATCCTCTCCCCCAGAGACCTGTTGCAGTATTTGTTTTTCTAAAGGCTCTATCTAAATGTGCTTGGTAACTAGTAAAATTTCCCAGGGGTTTTATTTTAAGTAATACATTGTTCTGAGGGGCAGTTGCATAATTTACTTAAAATGTGAGAGGCCGTGCATTCATAATCTATTTCAGGTTTTTGTCATGAGTTCACCCTTGCCTCTGTCATGTAAAAGCCTCTCACATTGAGAAAATGCAGACTTGATTGTATGCAAGCTTTCTATAGTTTCTGCTCTAAGCAAAGAAATTTCTTTTTATCACTTTTATCTTTTCATATTACCATAAACATTGTTCTGACCTGAACTTCAAAAACTACTATTGTAAGCCTGCGAGTTCTTTAAGAGATTTCCAGGGAATAAAGCCTTCTGACTTGAAGGTAAAGTATTTCACAGCTCTCTGGACAAGATGAAGATTGACTGAATACTATCCAAAGACAAAACAATTTTACCTCTCTGGTCATGGTATAAATTCCTGAGAGACCAGAGTGGAGACAGGAAAAGGAGAGATAACCTAAGAAGTATAGTGATGCCATGACATGCATCTATCCAGACAGCTAACAATATAGTGACATAAAAGCAAAAGTGTACCTACCAGCTGATCCAATCAATCTGGTTTCCCTTTGTCTGTCCTTATTTTTCCTCATATTCCCATGGAACTCAGTTGACACTCAGGAGATAATTTATTCTCCGTTCCTTTGGGACTAGTTAAATATAGTGCTGAGCTGCACAGTAGTGGACCCTTCAGTGAAGGTAGCAGCCAGACTTTATTAATTTATACATCTCCACCTGTATAAAGAAGAATGAATAAATAAACAATTTATTTTTGTTGTGTACTTTTATTACTAATCTTAAAATGAAAATAGAGTTCTGAAGTAAAAATGTCCAAACAGTTACCAGATTTGTTAAAAAACAAAAAACAAAAAACAAAAAATCCCAAAACATTTTCAGACATCAGTGTTAGGCTATTGCCCATCTTCTTCCAAAAACCATTCAGGATTAAATCCTCTGCCAGATCTAAAAGCCTCTCCAGAAATCCCTTATCCTTTCAAATCTCTGCCCCAACCTGCTTATTATATCCACACTCCACGTCACTAATTTTGGATCTCATTATTCCCTTGAAAAATGCCTTCTCTGTGCTCAACAGATTTACCTATGCTTTCTTTTTAAAGTTATTACTTTTAAAAAAATGTGAATATAGTTGACACACAATATTATGTTAGTTTCAGGTATACACTTAGTGATTTGACAAGTTTATACATTATGCTGTGTCCTCCACAAGTCTAGCTACAATCTGTCCCCTTACACTGGTTTTATAATATCATTGATTGTATTCCTTCTGTTGTGTTTTACTCCCATGACTTATTCATTCCATAACTGAAAGTCAGTATCTCCCTCTCCCTTTCACCCCTTTTACCACTGCCCACCTCTCCTCTCACAACCATCAGTTTATTCTCCATATTTAAACATCTGATTCCGATTATTGTTTCTTTATAAATTTTTAAAAATAAGTCACTTATGAAGAGAATCATATGGTATTTGTCTTTCTCAATTTGAGCTATTGCACTTATGATAATACCCTCTATGTCTAGCCATGCTGCCTCAAATGGCAAGATCTCACCCTTTTTTATAGCTGTGTATTTTTCCATTACATATGTTGTATATACATACACACACTAAGAGATATATATGTACACATATACATATATATGTACATATATGTGTGTATAGATATAGATATATCACCTCTTCCCTATCCATTCATCTATTGTCAGACACTTAGGTTGCCTTCATATCTTGGTTGTTGTAAATAATGTAAAATAATGTCAGTAAGCATATGGGTGTGTATATTATTCAAATTGGTGGGTTTTAAGGGGGGTCGAAAATACCCAATAATAAAATCATTGGGTCCTAAGGTATTTCTATTCTTAATTTTCTGAGGAACCTCCATAATGTTTTCTACAGTGGGTATAATAATTTACATTCTTACAAACAGCATATGTAGGGTCCTTTTTCCCCACATCTTCCCAACATGTGTTATTTTTTGTCATTTTGATTTTAGCCATGCTAAACTGGTGGAAGGTAACATCTCAGTGTGGTTTTGATTTGTATGTCCTTATTGATTCATGATGTTGAGCATATTGTCAAGTGTCTATTGGCCATCTATATGTCTTGTCTATTCAGGTCATCTGCTCATTTTAAAATCAGATTGATTATTTTTTGGTGTTTAGTAGCATAAGTTCTTTATATATTTTGGAATTTAACCCTTATCAGATATATTGTTTGCAAATATCTTCTCCTATTCAGTAGGTAGACTTATTATTTTGTTCATGGTTTCATTTGTTGTACAACAACTTTTTGTTTTGTTGTAGTCCCAGTAGTTTATTTTCATTTTTGTCACCATTGCCTAAGGGAACATATCTAGAAAATTGTTGCTATAGTCCCTGTCAGAGAAATTACTGCCTGTGATTTTTTTTTTTCTAGGATTATTTATGGTTCCAGATCTCACATTTAGTTTTTTAATTCATTGAGTTTATTTTTTTTTTTTAATTTGAGTACACTGGGTTAGAAAGTAGCAGGTTTCATTCTTTCATGTGTAACTCTCCAGTTTTACTAGCATTTTTTATTGAAAATACTGTTCTTTCCCCATTGCACTTTCTTAACTCCTTTTCATAGATTAAGTGACAATATGATCATAGGTTTATTTCTTGGGTCTGTAGTCTGTTCTATTGATGTATGTGTCTGTTTTTGTGCCAGTACCGTACTATTTTGATTACTATACCTTTGTAGTATAACTTGAAATCTAGGATTGGGATACCTTGAACTTTATTATTCTTTCTCAAGATTGCTTTGGCTATTTGGGGTCTTCTGTGGTCCATACACATTTTACGATTATCTGTTCTTGTGACAAATGCTATTGGTATTTTGATAGGGATTGCTCACTGAGGTCTCAGGCCACTGGATGCAAATCCCAGTCCAGTCTAGGCTTTTAGGGTATATGGGGAGACAGCATCCCTGCAGCTCTTTGGTGCTTTTAAACTGCAGCTTTTTCTTCTGTGCCCAAGGACAGAGGAATCTATTCCCAGTCCCTCAGCACTAATCTTCCCATTTATGTTCCTAGCAAGGGGGTGGGGCCTCACTTTGTCACTGGGTCTCCTGTTTATTCTGTGCTCTTGACTTTGTCTTTGTCTTTGGTTGTTCAGAAGCTGTTCAGTCAGCCCTAGTTCTTCAGAAGGAATTGTACTACTAATAGGTATAATTTGGTGCAGTCTGTGAAGAAGGTGTGTTCAGGGTCTTCCCGCCACACCATCTTCTCCTATCAAAGATGCATATTAATATCTTGAAAAATCAGAAGAATATTTGAAACTTTAGCTTTTCATTTTCAATTATAGGAGTAGATTGCATAGAATACCAGAGGAGACTTGTATGTAATTTAACAGTTGCTTTGTTGGTTAAGTTTTAGGAAACCAATATCACATCACTAGCTATAGTGTTAAATCCAATTGTATACATTCCTTTGCATATATACAGATACTTGTAGAATATTTATGTGAGTCTAAATTTTGATAACTATTTCAAAATTTCCCTCCTACAGACAAAAATAAAAACCCATTGCATGCTAACAATCACAGATATTAGAAATAACTTACATATTTTATAAACGGGAAAACAAAATGAAGCCACACTTCACTTAGTAATAAAGACAGTCTCATAAAGATCAGATCGCAGTGTCCAGATGTTGAGGTTAAAGAGACCCAATATCTTTGTAAACTTGCCATCTGTCACCATACAACAGGATTACAATAGCATTGACTATATTCCCTCTACTGTACCTTTTATTGCTGTGACTTATTTATTTCATAACTAGAAATCTGTACCTCCCACTCCTCTTCACATATTGTGTTCATCACCCCCAACACCTTCCATATGGCATTTGTGATTTTGTCCTAATACATGTTCTCCATATTGTTCTCTGCACTGATGGGTCTATTTCTGCTTTGTTTCATGCTTTACTTGTTTATTTTGCTTTTTAGAGTCTACATATAAGTGAAAACATCTGGCATTTGTCTTTCTCTATCTGGCATATTTCAATTGGCATGGTATCCTCTGTGTCTATCAATGTAAATGGCAAGAACTCACCCTTCTTTATAGCTGAGTAATATTCCACTACACACACATGTGTGCGCACACACACACACACACACACACAAAACCACTTCTTTCTCTATTCATCTCTCAACATACACTTAGGCTGCTTCCATATCTTGACTATTGTGAATAATGCCACAAAAAATGTGAGAGTGCATAAATCTTTTGGAATTAATGTTTTTGATAAAATATTTTTATTATTTATAATACTAAGCAAATGATTTATGTCCCATATCTACCAGTTTATATTCACAATTATAAATCATTTACATGGAACCTACAGATACTTTAAAGGAGGACACAACTCAGCCACTTTCGTGATATATAGAGTGTTTAGCAAATGAGCTCAGAATTTCCTATAGCTGTGACATGGATGTGGGAAGATAGCAGATTAGAAGTTTAAATTTTTTTCTCTTGTTAAATCTTCATGATAACGTTAGTTTATATTAATCAGAACTTTTTGATTTCTTTGTATAAGACAGTACTTCAAGGACCAAACCTTTGAAGGTTTGTGTCTTTCTGGTTCCATAGAGAGCAAATGAAGGAGTTCAGCATGGGGCCAACAGAGGTATTGAGAATAGCTACTTCTTTGGTCAATGAAGTCCTTTTCCCCCCTGCTAAGTAATTAGCATATATGGAAATGACAATGAAAATCATGTGAGAAATATTAGTGAACTAAACATTTTTTTCTTTCACTAGCAGATATGATGTATATTGGACAATATCACAAATGCCAAAGTAAATAGCAAAGTAACCAAAACAAAGGAAAAGCCAATTACTTCTAGGAGCCATGCATCTGAGAAGATAGTTGTATAAGGAAAAGATAGGCACAGACAAAGTTATGACACTGGACGCACATTTATCCAGCTGGAACAGGAACATAATGTGTGAGGAAATGGTCAGGAACTTACACAGCCATGCACAGAGCACAAACAGGTTGTATAGTTTCCTGTTTATGATGGTGATGTAATGAAGGAGTTTACAAATGGCAACAGAGTGGTCAGAGGACAGAGCAGTTAGAATGGGAAATTCATTCACCTCCATGAAGATAAAGAAAAATTGTTGGACTATATAACTCTTATGAGAAAGGATTTTGTCCTAGGCGATGATTGTCCCCAGAAATCTACAAATACATAGAGTGGTAAATGAGATTTCTAAGATAGAGTAGTTTCATCTAAGAAACACATAAATGTCTGTAGATGAAAGTCTATGAAGTTTAGAGTAATGACAGCCAGGTTGCCAGTGACACATAATATGAATGTGATAAATAAAAAGAGTAAAATCACAAGCAGAAGATCGGGATCATCAGAAAGGCTGAGCAGGACAAAATCTGATCATTGTATGGTTGTTCATCCGTGCCCCCCCCTTTTTTTCCCTTTTTTTAAAGATATGTGACAATATTGATGAGTCTGGGGGAGTTTACGTTAAGTGAAATAAGTCAGTCACAGGAGTACAAAAGTTGCATAATTCCACTTATATGAGGTGTTATAATTAGTCTAACTCATGGAAATGGAGAGTAGAAAATTGGTTACTTTGGGATGGATCAGGGTGGGCAATGGGGAATTGCTGTTAAGTGGCAGGAGTTCAGTTCTGTATGGTAAATGAGTAGCAAAGATTTTGAAGATGAATATTGTTGAAGAACATTGTTTTCTGTACTACATTTTGCTTAAAGTTAACAGTACTGTATTGTAGATAGTCCAAGATGGTGGATGAGTAGGAGATATTAGTTTTTGTCTGGCCCCAGGAATTCAGCTAGATAGCTTTCAAAGCATTCTGAACATATGTGAATTCAATTGGAGATCTAAGAAAAGAAGAGCTGCAACTTTACGAATAGAAAAGTGACCAATTTCTGCAAGGTAAGAGATGTGGAGAAGTGAATCTGAGGTGATCTGTGGGTTGATAAGCTGAGGAGGGAAGGAGGCTTCATCAGCCAGCTACTGGAAAACAATATAGCAGAGAGCCTAAAATCAGAACTTTTAGAAGTCTGCTCCATTGAGGGCCATCCCGGTCTGAAAGGTGCTTAGGTGGTAGAAACAGGGTAGGATACTTGGTGGCACAGTGTGGTCTCAGGATCCCCAGAGTCACAAGAAGATCAGGATGTGGCAGAGTTCCCAAACATCAGAGCAGGGAAGCTGGCTGCAATCAGTGAGCCCAGGAATGGACTCTCAGGTCAGGTTGCCATATACCATGAAGAGCAGCATGGCTGACCCACCGTCCTTCAAGCAGGGGCCCAGCAAGAGGCAGAACTGTTGTGAGACCCCCTTTCCACCTGTGGAAGGAGTGACATGAGTGTGAACCACAGGAGTCTGCAGGGTTTGGAGACTCTAAATGGAGTTACATGCCTGGGATAGAAATGCACTCTCACAGGCTGGGTGGGCACTAAGAGTGGATGGAGGCCAGGGAGATGGGAGTGATTGACTACTTTTATCTGAGGGCACACTGAGGAGTGGGGCCCTTTTCTTTAGTCTGTGGGGCTGGAGACTGGGAGGCTGCCATTTTCATTCATATCCTCTAAAGAGGCAGGGAAAGCCTTCAGGGAACAAAAGCCACAGGGAGCAATCAGAGCAGATTACTTAGCCTGATCCCTTGGCAAGGGCAGTGCCAGTCTGGGGCAAATACACTGGAGAATCAGTGATCTCAGGAAGATCAGCAAGAACATCTGACTCAGACCAGGTTTACAGATCATAGGAAATTGCAAAACTCCAGTGCTAGGTGAAAACAGTATATAGAATATATAGAATTCATGGTTTATTCCCCACAATTCTTTTATCTTTCAATTTTAATTTTTTTCTAATTCCCTATTCAACCAATTTCTTATTTTGTCAACTCTTTTTTTTTTTAAAGGACTTTATTTATTTATTTGACAGACAGAGATACAAGTAGGCAGAGAGGCAGGCAGAGAGAGAGAGAGAGGGAGCAGGCTCCCTGCCAAGCAGAGAGGCAGATGCGGGGCTCAATCCCAGGACCCTGAGATCATGACCTGAGCTGAAGGCAGAGGCTTAACCCACTGAGCCACCTAGGCACCACTTACAACTCTTTTCTAAAAATCTTTTTAACGTTCATTTTCACCCTTACATTCTATCCTTTTATTATATTTAATTTTATTTTTGTGTATATATATATATGTATGTGTATATATATACACACATACATATATATACACATATATATGTATATATATATATATTTCTTTTTTTACAATTTTGGGATGCAATTTCTTCTAACAAACAGGTAACAAACAGATACATCAAGAATCTAGTATATAGCAATACAAGCCTTTCTCAAGAAACAAGAACGGTCTCAAATATACAATTGAACCTTACACCTAAAGTTGCTGGGAAAAGAACAGAAAATAAAGCCTAAACCCAGGAGGAGAATAAAATTAATAAAGATTACAGCAGAAATCAATGAAGTAGAAACCAAAAAAGCAGTACAATAGATCAGCAAGACTTGCACCTGGTTCTTTGAAAAAATTAATAATATTGATAAGCCCCTGACCAGACTTATCAAAAAGAAGGAGAAAGGACCCAAATAAATAAAATCATGAATGAAAGAGAGAAATCTCAACCAACACTGAAGAAATACAATTATAAGAACACTTTAGGAGCAACTATATGCCAATAAATTAGGCAATGTGGAAGAAATAGATGCATTCCTAGAAATGTATATCCTACTAAAACTGGAACAGGAAGAAACTGAACAGACCCATAAACCAGCAAGGTAATTGAAGCAGTAATCAAAAATCTCACAACTAACAAGGGTCCAGGACTGAATGGTTTTCCAGGGGAGTTCTACCAAACACTTGAAGAAATACTATTCTTCTGAAAGAAAGCCTGTTCTTCTGAAGCTTGTTCAAAAAATAGAAATGGAAGGAAAACTTCCAAACTCTTCCTATGAGGCCAGGATTACCTTGATCCCAAAATCAGAGAAAGACCCTACCAAAAAGGAGAATTACAGACCAATATCCCTGATAAACACGGATGCAATAATTCTCACCAAGTTACTAGCCAATAGCATCCAAAAGTGCATTAAAAGGGTAATTCACCTCAACAAAGTGAGATTTATTCCTGAGCTGCAAGTGTGGTTCAACATCCACAAATCAATCAACATGATATACTGCATTAATAAAAGAAAGGACAAGAACTGTATGAGCCTCTAATAGATGCAGAAAAAGTATTTGATAAAATACAGAATACTTTCTTGATTAAAACTCTTCACAGTATAGGGAGAAACATACCTCAATATCATAGAAGCCATATACAGAAAGCCCAGACTAATATCATTCTCAATGGGGGAAAACTGACAGCTTTTCCCCTAGGGTCAGGAACATGGCAGGGATGACCTCTCTCACCACTATTGTTCAACATAGTACTAGAAGTCCTAGTCTCAGCAATTAGACAACAAAAGAAACAAAGGACATCCTAATTGGCAAAAAAGTCAGACTCTCACTTTTCATAGATAGCTTGATATTCAATGTGGAGAACCCAGAAGACTCCACCCCCAAATTACCAGAACTCATGCAGGAAATCAGAGTGGCAGGATATAAACTAAATGCATGGAAAACAGTTGAATTTTGTACACTAACAATGAGACAGAAGAAAGAGAAATTAAGCAGTGGATCTCATTTACAATTGCACCAAGAACCATAAGATACATAGGAGTAAACCTAACCAACAGGCAAAGGATCTTTACTCAGAAAACTATGGAATACTCATAAAAGAAATTGAGGAAGACACAAAGAAATGGAAAAACACCCCATGCTCATGAACTGGAAGAATAAATATTGTTAAAATGTCTATGCTACCTAGAGCAATCTACACATTCAATGCAATCTCTATCAAAATACCATCAACTTTTTTCACAGAGCTGGAAAAAAAAATAATCCTAATATATGTATGGAACCAGAAAAGACCCTGAATAGCCAAAAGAATGTTGTAAAAGAAAACCTATATTACAAATCTGTAATCATTCAGATGCTATGGTAGTGGCACAAAAACAGACACATGTTGTCTTTTGAATGCTATTGGCTATTGGAATAGAATAGAGAACTCAGAAATGGACCCTCAACTCTATGGTCAACTAACCTTCGACAAAGCAGGAAAGAAAATCCAGTGGCAAAAGATTTTGTTGAAAAAGTCTTTTCAACAAATGGTATTGGGAAAATTGGACAGCCACACGTGGAAGAATGAAACTGGACCATTTTCTCACACCATACACAAAGAGACTCAAAATGGATGAAAGATTTGGATGTAAGACAGAATCCATCAAAATCCTTAAGGAGAACACAGTCAGCAACCGCTGCGACCTCAGCCACCATAACTTCCTGCTAGACAAATCTCCAAAGGCTAAGAGAGACAATGGCAAAAATGACTTTATCCAGAGAAAAAGCTTTTGCACAACAAAGGAAACAGTCAACAAAACTGAAAGGGAACCTACAGAGTGGGAGAAAATATTTTGCAAATGTCTTATCAGATAAAGGGCTTGTATCCAAAATCTATAAAGAAATAATCATACTCACACCTAAAGAACAAATAATCCAATCAAGAAATGGACAAAGGAGGGGCGCCTGGGTGGCTCAGTGGGTTAAACCTCTGCCTTCAGCTCAGGTCATGATCTCAGGGTCCTGGGATCGAGCCCCGCATCAGGATCTCTGCTCAGCAGGGATCCTGCTTCCTCCTCTCTCTCTTTCTCTCTCTCTCTCTGCCTACTTGTGATCTCTGTCTGTCAAATAAATAAATAAAATCTTAAAAAAAAAAAAAAGAAATGGACAAAGGACACTAATCAACATTTCCCTAAAGAAGACTGTAAAATGGCCAACAGACACATGAGAAAATGCTTCACATCACTCGGCAGCAGGAAAATACAAATCAAAACCACAATGAGATACCATCTATAGCAGTCAGAATGGCTAAAATTAACCATTCAGGAAATGACAGATGTTAGGGAGGATAGAGAAAGGGGAACCCTCTTACACTGTTGGTGGGAATGTGAGCTGGTGTAGCCACTCTGGAAAATAGTATGGAGGTTCTTCAAAAAGTTAAAAATAGAGGTACCCTATAACCCAGCAATTGCACTATTAACATTTACCTCCAAAGATACAAATGTAGTGATCCGAAGGGGCACCTGTACCCTAATGCTTAAAACAGCAATATCCACAACAGCCAAACTATGGAAGGATCCCAAATGTCCATCAAGAGATAAGTAGATAAAGAACACGTGGTGCATTTATACTATGGAATACTACTTAACCATCAAAAAACATAAAATCTTGCCATTTGCAATGATATGGATGGAACAAGAGGGTATTATTCTAAGCAAAGTAAGTCAATCAGAGAAAGACAGTTAGCATATGATCTCACTCATATGTGGAATTTAAGAAAGAAAATGGAGAATCACAGGGAAAGAGAGGAGAATATAAAACAAAGTGAAATCAGAGAGAGACACATAAACCATAAGAAACTCTTAATCATAGAAAACAAACTAAGGGTTACTGGAGGGGAATCAGGTGAGGGGATGGGGTAACCAGGCAAAGGACATTAAGGAAGACACATGATGTAATGAATACTGGATATTATATAAGACTGATAAATCACTGACCTTACCTCTGAAACTGATGAAACATTTTATTTTAATTAACTGAATTCAAATAAAAATGAAAGAAAACATTACTGTATTGTGCCTTTAAAAATACAAATGGGTAGATCTTAAATGTTCTCACCACTTTACAAATATAATTTGTACTTATTCACAACCATAGCAGTCAGCTATATAATCCCATATTATTAATAATCACTACTATTTATTGATAACTAACTACACTATGTGCTTGACAGATTCATCTCCATCCCTATAGTACATTACATGCGCCAGATTTATCTGATATCTGACTTACCAGTTACCATCTGACTTACTAGAGGGAAGCCTCTATTGAGAGAGGCTATAAAAACCCTGTTTGTCAACTATTTGCCTTCTTTCACATGCAAACTATACTTCAGTCAGGATGAAATTGAGAAACCATTCATACATTTTCTCTTATATTTTGAGTCCCCTTCAATTTTTTGTCACTTACTTTATTTTTTTTCTTAACAAATCCTGTGCTATATTTCTCAATTGAATACATTGCACAAGGATCATTAGGAATGTTGAACGACTACTTAGGATTGTAGTTTATTTTTTATTAATAAAAAGTGCCTTCTATTATTTAGGAAATACTTTAAAATCCACAATTCTTATTTAACCTACACATGCATGCACACACACACACACACACACACACACACAAACACCACACATACATATCATCCAAAATACTTTAGGCACTTACTACATTGAGTAGAATGGAAGAGTATTTTAACAGATGAAATTCTAATTTTATACGAGATGGAAAAATTTGTTCTGTTATGAAGTTTTTATTTTCTAAAAACATGAGTGATTTTGTTTAGGAATTAAATAATTTACATAAATGCCAGTTTTAAACTAGTCTAAAACTAGAGAAAGAGCTATGCATCTATATTCTAGTGTAGTGAGAAAACGGAGCTTACATTCTATGTAACTAGAGAAAGAATGTATTCTATTGATCTCAAACAGCTTTTTCCTCACTTTTTCTGCAGTATGTATTGTAAGAGTCATTATGGGATTTGGAAATATGGGAATCTTTATACTGTTAAACATCTATGCTTTTTTGTTTGTTTAAGATTTTGTTTATTTATTTATTTGACAGAGAGAGACTCATGAAAGAGGGAACACAAACAGGGGGAACGGGAGAGGGAGAAGCAGGATTCCTGCCGACTAGGGAGCCTGATGCTGGGCTCCATCCCGGGACCCTGGGATCATGACCTGAGCTGAAGGCCGATATTTAACGACTGAGCTACCCAGATCTATGCTTAAAAAAAAAAAAAAAAGTTAAATTATATGGATATACCCTATTAAGTATGCAATTTTTTTTATTTTAAAATAAAAGCATCCACATTTTCAATAAAACATATGGCATTTGAGGATTTTTTTTTCCTAGAGAAACTGCAAGATATTGAAGGAAGTTTCTGACAAAGATCAATGAAAATGACAAGATTATATTGTCTGTTTTGAGTAAGAAAAATATCACATCAATATTTATACAGTGTCTCATCCATTCCAGGTGATAACTGTTTTCCTAAACAAAACTCAAATACAACTTTCTGAATAAAACAATTATTGTTCAAGAAGTTGCAACTAACAATGGGTTCAGAAGAATGGGAGCCAGAAAGTCATATGAAATTATTTCAGTTGAATGGGAAATATATTAAATGTGCTTGTAAACTGTTAAAAAGAAAGAAAGAAAGAATGAATAAGGATAGCAGGAAGACCACTGTGATTTAAAGCTGGCTCAAATTTCATGTTTGTATATTTTAAGTTGCCCTGCAATGTACCTAATTTGTGACACCACAGCATTTCATTTGCTTGAGAAAAAAACAATCTTCCTTGCCTTGTCCATGAAGGCTCACTTGACTTGCTGGTTCCTTAGGCTGTAAATAAAAGGGTTCAGCATGGGGGCTACTGAGGCTTTTAGCACAGCACTCCCTTGCTCAGAAACACTCGGTCTTTTGCTAAAGGTTTAATATATATAAAAATGCAGCTGCCATAGGAGATGGAGATGACAATCATGTGGGATGAACAAGTGGAAAAGGCCTTTGTCCTCTGACTAGTAGAAGGAGTCCTCAAAATTATTCTGGTGATATATACATAGTACAGTAATATCGATGCCAAAGTGAACATTAAAGAAAATAGAGACCAGGAAAACCCCACTATCTCTAGGAATTTTGTGTCTGAACAAGAAAGTTGCAGCAGGGGAAAATAATCACAGTTTAAGTGGTCAGTAATATTAGACCTACAATAATTAAGGTTTAAGAGCGACATGAGCACAGGGAATATGATTAAGAATTACATCAGCCAAGCCATGAAGAGAAGACAAGGAGTCTGAAAACTGTAGGATTCGAATTAGCAAAGTTCCAAATATGGAGCCAGAATTTGGCTGAAATAGTATGTCATTTCGTCTACAGGTGAGATTTCAAGTGAACTGAAAATAGCAGTGATCCATTAATTTCCTCTCTTTTACCAGTGAACTCTTCAGTTAAGGCAAGTTTGAAAACATTCAGTATCACAGAGCTTGAAGGGCTAGAACAGGTAGTTTTCCCCATCTTTTCTGACTCCAAATAACACCTGTTAACTTTTGGGAATGTGAGCATGGGTTTCTTCCCAGTGAGAATAACCTTTGTGCTCTTGCTTCAATTGTTTACTGGTTTCCCATACTCTGTAAGTTAAAGCTTAATTACATTGAGAATCCTCAGAAATGGGAAAGATCCTGTATTTTTTAATGATGTGTGTGTTTTAGCCTTACCCATTGATTAACTTTTGCTAACATTCCACCTTTCCAACTCCTCCTACTATCTCATGGGTCAGATATACTAGAGTCATTGCCTCCAGCAACCTTAGAAGTTAGAGATAGAGGGGAGAAAGAAGCAGGAAATAATTTAAGCTGGAGAGCTTAGAATAGAGTTTGATCACATCTGAATTCCTGGTCATATTTTATGATGTTTCAGCCAGCATGTAATTATTCTGACCTGTATAGCTATACAGATATTTATACCATTTCATATTCTCTTTCTATTTAAAATCATATGAATTACTGCTATTAGTATGGAAGAATTTCCCTAACTTAAAGAGGTAGGAAAGCACTCTCCTAGAAAACTTGGGTGAATAGTTTAATTTCTTGTATGTGTTTTCAAAGTAGTAGGTTTTAATTTCTTTTTTATTTTCATTTTCTGTTTTTCATTATTATTACTTATTAAAGATTTTATTTCTTTATTTGACAGAGAGAGAGTATAGTAAGCAGAGCAGAAGGCAGAGGGAGAGGGAAAAGCACGCTCCCCACTGAGCAGGGAGCCTGATGCAGGGCTTGATCCCAGGACCTGGACTCATGACCTGAGCCAAAGGCAGATACCTAAGTGACTGAGCTACCCAGGCATCCCTAGAGCTTAAAATTTATACCTGTGCTAGCCTCATGGAAAATTATACTACATTAGTAATAACATAATTTATTGCCCTATTTTTATCACTTTACTGCTCATTCTTCCTTTAACAGAAACTCCTCTATTCTACCCTGTAGAGATGTAATTTTCAACCAGATTGCCAAAGGTATTGGAAATGACATGAGTGGATAACACGCATTTAAGCATTTATAATGTCAGGATCTTGACATAGTGCCCTAAATAGTGGAGGTAAATTGAACAAGAAGATGTGAAGTCTCTCTTTCTCTTTTTTTTCCCTAAAGACATTTATTTATTTATTTATTTATTTATTTATTTATTTTTAGAGGGAGAGAGAGTGGGACAGAGTGGGATTAGGGACCAAAGGAGAGAATCTTCAAGCAGACTCTCCACTGAGTGTTGATCCTGACAGGGGGCTCAATTCCACAATGTATGAGATCATGACTTGAGTTGAAACTCTCGGTCCCTGAGCCTCCTAGGGACCATGCATCTCATCTCTACTAAGCTGCTCCCAATACCGATATAGCACTTCAGGCAGAGGCAGTGAAAAAAGAAATAATTGGCAATAGAAGGACTTGACTTTGGTTGTTTTCAAAGCACTTGCATTGAGCTATCTGTTGCCAACTCACATCACATAATACATTCTTAGTTGTTCTGTCAGTTCTGTAGAGAAACTGGGATGCTATTTCTGAGGGTTCCCTTCCATGTATGGTCTTAATTTATGATTTGTCAGTGATAGGACTTGGCACAAAATTTGGAAGTTGGAAGGGAAGTGGAGGCTATTGCTCTACAGTTTGAAGCCAGGCTGGTGCTTGCAGGCTAGATCATAGTGGATTTTCAGGAAGTGTTTGAAAACTACCAACTTTATTGCTAAGATATAGGTAGATGCTTTCTCAGAAATAACTGAGACTTGCTGTGATTTCCCATTAAGCTTTCTTGAAGCATTCTCACAGGGCTTCAACATGAGATCTCTGGTGTTAGTTTCCTCAACATTCTCCTTGGTGTTCAAACTTTTCCTTCCATAGCTATCTCTTTCATTATTTTTAAAAGCTATAATTCCTCCATTATCTCCTTTCTTTCCAAAGTGCTTACAGAAATCCTACCTTCACCTGAACCCTGACTGATATAGGACCCATGCTGTAAAAATTTGCAAATTTATGATTTCTTATAGTTACACCATTCTGTAATTCTATATATAACTGGCAGTATAGCCTTAAGCCAAATATGCTCATTCATGAGAGGTTAACAAAGATGAGAGGTAAGACAGTGTACTATTCTATAGCAAGTCTTTGAGTACAAAGCCCAAAAGATCAAGTAGATACTAGCACAAAGGAGAAAAGTAGGTTGTCTTGCAACATGCTGCAAGATGTTAATTAAGAAGTTGGGATGCAATGCCAAAAAGAGCAACAAAATGGTGAATGGTGTTTCTTTACATGTATCCTTCTTACTTTTTACATGTATCTTATCCTCTAAAGACAATTGGTGTAATTCTGTAATTCCAACTGCCATGGAGAATGGTAATTGAGGAGTAGAGTCAACAAAGAATAGGGGAATAACCCCCACCCACAATTAATTTTTCTTTAACACTTATTTCAGGAGGACATTATGGGAGGATATATGCTTTTAGGGACTGGCATTTCAGAATATAGTGTGTACTTGATTATGACACTAATTGAAACAAATCATTGAGTCTTGTGGAGAGATTCCACAGAGAAAAAGAACACCAATGTGTGGGAACTGGGGAGGGAAGGCTGGCTATAACAAAAGGATGCCACAGATTCTGAATTTGTTAAATCAAATATGGTAAATTTAGATTTGCCAAATAGCATTAGCAAAAAGGAAAGACTTTAAGCATGCATGGAATAAAATGGGTGATCCTCCAATTGTGAAATTAAATTTCACAATTTGTGATTTCTTTTATAAGAAATTCCAGAAAAAGTAAAAGTAATTGATGTGGCCAAAAGACATCTGTGTATATCTGAATCAATAGCAGGCATGGAGAGTAAAGGGAATGGCTCTGAAGAGGCCAAGGAAATTATTAAGCATGATGCAGATATTCTATATATGCTTTGTCAGCTGTTGTCCAAATTTATTGGATTAAAATGATTGCATATGCTTTTATGTAAGATACATTAATAAATTTCATTACATTGACACAACTAGAATGAATCAGTAATTTTTAATTTATAAATGGTTTAAAGTATGTGAAGATCCCCAAACACAGAAATAAATAGATCATACTTTGAATTTCTTCCAAGATTCACTCTCATTGGTATAATAGAAACGATTCTGACCAAAATCCAGGGTTCATTTTTTTCTACACAGAAAAATAACTGATATTTATAAATACTACATGTTGCAATCAACTTCTTCTAAACACCTGTTCATGTTGACTCTCTTTGGCCCCTTGCTATGAATCATGAATGTTCTTAGTGGCATCTAGAGTGGTAAAGCCTTTCCAGAAAATTTTCCATTATTTTGTCCGTCCATTAAAGAAATCAGTATCCATGGCATCTCTAGCCTTATGAAGTGTATTTCTAAAATTATAAGACTTGAAAGTCAGAATTACCCTTTGATCCATGGGCTTAAGAATGATTGTTGCGTTAGCAGTCATGAAAACAACATTGACCATATTGTACCTCTCCATCAGAACTCTTGAATGGTCAGGTGCATTGTCAGTGAGCAGCAATATTTTGAAAGGAATCTTTTACTGAGGAGTAGGCCTCAACAGTGAGCTTAAAATATTTAGTAAACCATGTTGTAAACAAAGGTGCTGTCATCCAGACTTTGTTATTCCATTTATAGAGCACAGGCAGAGTACTGTTAGCATAATTGTTAGGCCTAGGTCTTTCAGAATGATCAATGAGCGCTGGCTTCAATTTAGAGTCACTGGCTGCCTTAGCCTTAACAAGAGAGTCAGCCTAGACTTTGAAGCTTTGAAGTCACTCATTAGCTCCTCTTTTCTATCTATAAACAGGCTAGATGGCATCTTCATCAACTATAAGTCTTTTTTATCTGCATCAAAAGTGTGTGGTTTAGTGTTGTCACCTTCATTAATTATCTTAGCTAGATCTTCTGGATAACTCACTTCAGGTACTACATCAGTCCTTGCTTCTTCACTGCATACTTTAATGTTATGGAGAGGGCTTCTTTCCTTAAACCTCATGAGCCAATCTCTGCTTGCTTCAGACATTTTTTTTCCCCTGTAGCTTCCTCGCCCCTTCCTGCCTTCACAGAATTGAAGAAAATTAGGGCCTTCTTCTGTGGTAGGTTTTGGTTTAAGGGAATATTGTGGCTGGTTTGGTATTCTATCCATACCACTAAAACTTTCTCCACTATAATAAATATAATAATGATGAAAAATCTTGAAATATTGTGAGAATTACCAAAATGTGATACAGAAAGGAACAAATGCTGTTGGAAAAATGGCACCAATAGAATTGCTTGATGCAGGATTGTCACAAATGTTCAACTTGTGAGAAATGTAGTATATGCAAAATACAACAAAGCAAAGCACAATAAAGTGGAATATACCTGTACCACATTTTGTTTATCCATTCATCACTTAAAGGTTACTTGTGTTGTTTCTGCTATTTGGCTCTTATGCCTGATCCTCTGTGAAAATGTGTGTTGAAATCTTTGCATGAACATATGTTTTCAATTCTTAGAATTTCTGGGTTATTTGGTAACTCTGTGTTTACCTTCTTGATGAGCTGCCAAACTTTTCCAAGTGGCTGCGTGTTTTACATTCCAAGCAGCAGCACATGGGGTTCTTAATTCTCTACATCATCACTCGTTATTATGTACAATAACACTTGTTGTTTTTTGTGTTACATATAACCAACATATATGTACTCACACCCACACAGTCACACACACATACACATACTTAACTGTCTTAGTAGCTGTGAAGTGGTATGTCATTGTAGTTTTGAATTACATTTTCCTAAAGACTACTGTTCTCGAACATCCTTTCAAGTGCTTTTTGTCTGTTTGTATATCTTCTTCAAGCCCTGAATATTTTAAAATATCAGGACATGCAAATCATTACAATTATATTTTCTGTTGATATTAAAGAAAAAGTAATGACTAAAGTACATTCTAAATGTCAGTGTCAACTATAACCCATTTCCAAAATCTTCCCTCAACAATAGATTTTTGTCATGTTTTTCCAATGCCATACTTTCATATTTAAGTTATAAATCCAGAGTTTATTCTATACTTTCACTCTACACAGAAAAAGTCATTCATTTATTTTATATCATTATATTTTTTGCTAACTGTATTAATCTACTTAGTTATTTATCATTTGATATTAAGTTCAGTAAATGAGATGATACTTTTCTAAATCTATGCCATGTATGGGAAGAAACAATTATAGGAAAGATAAATAAAAGAGAAAAAATGTTATCCTTAGTTTCATCTTTCAAAATGATACAAGAATATGTGTGATTAATAATTTATAATTTCTTCAACACATTTATACTCATGAAATCATCTGAAGTTGATGTGCATATTAGGATGATTCTCAAACCAGGCTTAGGTATTTGCTGAAATTATTAAGCTGCTCCAGCCTTCAGGAGGAAGGTATGTTCAATAATTTCTTATGATTGTTAGTATATTATTTGTCAGGTTTAACTGAAATATTTGTAATTGCTCATAATTCTCTAACACAAATTAAACAACTAGTTTCAATGGAATATACTCTAACGCACAATGTTTTATTTTTTAGTTTTGTTTATTTTTTTAGAGATTTATTTATTTTAGAGAGAATGAGAGAACGAGAGTGCATGATAGGAAGGGCAGAGGGAGAGAATCTTTAAGCAGACTCCCCACTAAGCATGGAGTGTGACATGGAGCCTGATCTCACAACCCATTAGATCATTACTTGTGCCAAAATCAAGGGTGGATGCTTAATTGACTGAGCCATTCAGGTGCCCCCACAATCTTTTCAAAATAAACTCATATTTTCTAATTTGATCATCAACACTAATGGTTATTTTCTGCCACAATTATCTTTTCATTTCATTAAATAGAGTGTGTAGCAATAATTCAAAAGATATAAATAATTCAAAATTATTCAAAATATATAAGTTCAAAAATATATAAGTCAACAGTAATTCAAAAGATATAAATAAATATCAGGTTTTTTTTAAAGATTTTATTTTTATTTATTTGACAGAGATCACAAATAGGCAGAGAGGCAGGCAGAGAGAGAGAGAGAGAGAGAGGGAAGCAGGCACCCTGCTGAGCAGAGAGCCTGATGCGGGGCTCAATCCCAGGACCCTGGGATCATGACCTGAGGTGAAGGCTAGAGGCTTTAACCCACTGAGCCACCCAGGCGCCCCAATAAATATCAGTTTTAAGTAGGTTGTAAATAGGTACAAATAAAGAGTTGTAATAACTTTTACATTGCATGCTACATTAAATATAAAATAAATAAAATACTTCATATTCTTGACTAGAATTCAAAGCTAACAGAGACAGATTGAAAACTTAGCTCCATTTCTTTCAGATACTCACAGGGAAATGATGTGATGAGAAAAAAGTATCTCTTGCAGGACATGAAGAAAATTAAATTCTTTGGAACAAAGATTTTTGTGCAAAAAATGCTTAAGAAGAGATAAAGATGAATATCAAAGACATGAAAGCAAAAAAAAAAACATAAAAAACCAGAAGAAACTGTGTATTGGAAGCTACTACTAGATATATTGATATTATTAGGGGTTCCTTTGTTCATTTCCTTTATATAAAATGCAACAAGAATTCATTTGCTTGAGAAGGAAACAATCTTGTGTATAATGTTCAAGATGGCTTTTTTCACCTGCTGGTTCCGCAAAGTATAGATGAAAGGATTCAAAAGTGGAGCCACGGAAGTGTTGAGCACTGCAATTACCTTGGAAAAGGATATTCTTTGTTTGACTGATGGTATAACATACATGAAGATGCAGCTGCCATAAGAAAGGGATATCACAATCATGTGAGAAGAACATGTTGAAAAAGCTTTTTTCTTCTGATTAGTTGAAGGGAATTTTAGAATTGTTAAGACAATAAATGTGTATGATATTATCACCATTAACAACGTGACCACAAGTGTCATCGATGCAGAAATGAATCCCATGGTTTCAGTGAGCTGTGTATCTGAGCAGGAGATCTGCATGAGGGGAGTTGTATCACAGTAGAAATGGTCAATAATTTTGGAAGCACAGAAGTCAAGATTTATGCCTAAGAGGAGAGATACAAAGATGGTAAAGAATCCAGCAAGCCAACAACAGAAGACAAGTTGAGTGCAGACCTTACTGTTCATGATGGTTGTGTAATGCAGGGGCTTACAGATGGCAACGTAACGGTCATAGGATATAGCAGCCAGCAAGTAAAATTCAGATGCACCAAGAAGGAAGGCAAAAAACATTTGAGTTGCACAACAATTAAAGGAAATGGTTTTGTCTCCAGTTGCCATAGTAACCAACAATTTAGGGATGCATGTAGTAGTATAGGAAATTTCTAAGAAGGAAAAATTCCAAAGGAAAAAATATATGGGGGTCTTGAGGTGAATATCCACCAGGGTAAATGTGATGATGATCAGATTGCCAGTGATGCTCAGCAAGTAGCTGAGAAGCAGAAAAACAAATAACACAACTTTCAACTGTGGGTCATCAGTCAAACCTGCCAGGATAAACACTATCACTTGTGTGTGGTTTCCCATTACTGTCCTCTACTTTTCCAGTTATAGACAGAAAAGAAAAACAGAAAGAAATTGACAATCCCAGTGGTAAAATAAGAGTGATTTAAATGTCTAAAATAAAGTTAGCAAGTGACATTTCAGATAGAGTAACACAATGTTTGTTCAGGTTTTGAAGACGGATATGCCAGGAAGTTTGCATTTTCAGAGTATCTGGACAGCGATTTTCATCTTCAGTTTGTAATTCTACTGGAGAATAACCTATACGATGATAGAAATTGTTGATTTTTTAAGGAAATAAATTTGATGGAAATTAAAGGGACATATCAAACATAGAAAAGTGCTTTTCCTTTCTTGAATTTACACCATTGGAATGGATGCCATTTCTTGTTCAGTTAAAAGGTTTGCATACTAGAAACAAAGTGGTATCTGTCATTAAAAGTACAGCAGCCCATTTATTGCATTTAACACACACACACACACACACACACACACACACCCCTTGCTGTCATCAATAAATAAGGCTACCATAACTTTACCATTTTCTTCAACTAATCAACTCAAATGCCTGATTCTTGTGTCATTTACTTTCATGGCTAATGAGATACAATTTAAGATAAGTGACTTTGAGACATTGGGAATATATTTATTTGCCATCCTTATTAGTGTTTCCATTTCTTCAGTATCCCCCCTTCCCAGTTTGTATCTTGAAACAGAATCAGTGGCAACAATCTGTAATTTCAGTGCGTATAACAAAAAAGTTCACTTTCCTGTGCATGTTATGGTTCTGAGAATAGATCAAGTAAAATAAGATGAAAATGAGAATAAAAGGTAGAGATGCAGAGAAAAATATACAAATTAGTATTCAGGAAATTGTCTGAGATGTTAGAGGTAAAGAGAAGAGGGAGATAAAGACAAGAATTTACAGAAACCTAGAAGGTAAGAAGGATTTAAAGAGACAGGATAATGAGTTTGATAAAAAAAAAAAAATTAGCAGAAGATTTAAAATAGGCAAATTACTAAGACAAATTTTTTTAATATAAAATACATAAATTGGTAACTAAAATATGTAACTTATTAAGTAAAAATTTTAAGGAGAAAATGTTCACCAATAAAATTCTTCCCTATCTGCTTTTGTGCTTTACACTTACCATTTTATTCTTTGTCTAAAATACAGACTGAAAACTTGAACAATTTTGAGATCAGCATGGCCTAAGGGAGAGGAGGAGTGAGAGTATTTGGTACATTTCAAACACATATTGTATCTCAGAACAGTGGTGACACCAGTTTTAGGAAGCATATATTTCCCTATCCTAATGACACTCAGCTAACTCATAATTAAAGAAATATTAACTGTAGGATACTATTTTCAACACCTGGCATACATTGAGACAATTGAATTTTCAGATTTTCTATGCTAGTCAGTTGGAAATCAGGTTTAAGTTTGAAGGAGTATATTATCCAAGTCATCACCTTAAAAGTGAAACATTTTGTGCAAGTAACTATAGGACAGATTATAGTCTATTTCTCCAAAAAAATTATTTGTATCTCTAAGGAATATTTCCTTCCCTGGTGTCTTCATCAAAAAGCACAATAAAATAATTAAGGTTGGCTTTGGGCACTAGATAAGACAATACTGTATGTCTTAATACCAAGGTAATTATTTTCAACCTCAAAAACATAAATTATTATTTTTTAAAGAGTTTATTTATGATAGAGATAGTGAGTGAAGGAACACAACCACGTGGGAGCTGAAGAGGGAGAAATAGGCTCCCCTCCGAATAGGGAGCCTATTATGGGTCTGGATCCCAGGACACTGGGATCAGGACCTGAGCCAAAGGCAGATGCTCAAGGACTGAGACACCTAGGCTCCCCACAAAACATGTTATTATTAAAAGATATGTACAGGGTTACCTGGGTGGCTCAGTCAGTTAAGCGTCTTCATTTGGCTTAGGTCATGATCCCAGGGTCCTGGGATTGAGCCCTGCGTTAGGTTCCAGCTCAACAGGGGAGTCTGCTTTTCCCTTTGCCTCTGACCCTCCCTGCAGCTCATGTTCTCTCTCTCTCACATGCTCACTCTCTCTCTCTCTCTCTCTCAGAAATAAATAAAATCTTATAAAAAATAAAAGGCATATATATAAATAAAAATAAATATATAAGGACAAATAAAAGTTGCTTCCAATTATATCTAGAGGCATTTACAGGAGGATTCTAAGATTAAAAAAAAATGAGATCTACTATTAAAATCATCTTACTAGGGGCACCTGGGTGGCTCAGTGGGTTAAGCCGCTGCCTTCGGCTCAGGTCATGATCTCAGGGTCCTGGGATCAAGTCCCGCATCGGGCTCTCTGCTCAGCGGGGAGTCTGCTTCTCCCTCCACTTCTCTCTGCCTTCCTCTCTGCCTACTTGTGATCTCTCTCTGTCAAATAAATAAATAAAATCTTAAAAAAAATAAATAAATAAAATAAAATAAAATCATCTTACTAATGTAAAAGAAAAAGAAAGGACTATTGTTTTTCCTGGACATTCCTTTTACATTCACATAATTGTGAAGCGATCTATTATAAATTTTTCTTCATTTACACAAAATATCCCAATGGCAATAACTATAGGTATACACATACCTATAACACATAAAACAGAATTTTACTATGTCAAATTATTTCTTTGTCCAACTTTAACCTTTAAACACACCAACTATCCCCGACACACACTGTGCAAAAATTAACAAAGCTCATATTACAAAACCATTAGAAGACAATGTGTATAATATGTACAATGATGTTTACTTGCATTAGATACTGTGAATATTGGTGAAATTTAAAAACAATTTTCAATACCAAATTTTCACTGTATTCTATTTGTCTTCTGTCATCGTTTTCCCCACAATCAAAACTTAAAAGTTTAGAAAATTTAAATTAAATACTTTAATGGTAAAAACAGAACAACATGGGTTAAACATAGCTAACAGGAAATATGGTTTTTAAATTTTAGACATACTAGTGGTGCCTGGGTGGCTCAGTCCTTAAGCATCTGCCTTCAGCTCAGGTCATGATCCCAGGGTCCTGGATTTGAGCCCCACTTCGGGGTCCCTGCTCAGTGGGAAGTATGCTTCTCCCTCTCCTACTCTTCCGGCTTGTGTTCTCTCTCTTGCTGTGTCTCTCTCTGTCAAATAAATAAAGTCTTTAAAAAATAAATGAATAAAATAAATTTTAGACATACCTCTTCTTTTCATTTTTTTTGAGTCTTTAATCATTCTGACAAAGACCTAAAAACTCAAACACCTTTTCAAAAGAAGACATATACACAGATTTATTCAGATAAAATGATCTCTGCTCCAATCTTTAAATCTTTTGTCATCGTACTGAACAGACTACATTGACATTCCATTCCTCTCTGAATGGGTCTCCCTCCAGCTCACAATCTATTATTGTTTTTTCTTATGTATTTATTTTTTTTAATTTTTTTAAAGATTTTATTTATTTATTTGACAGACAGAGATCACAAGTAGGCAGAGAGGAAGGCAGAGAGAGAGGAGGAAGCAGGCTCCCTACGGAGCAGAGAGCCTGATGCAGGGCTCGATCCCAGGACTGATCCCAGGACCCTGGGATCATGACCTGAGCCGAAGGCAGAGGCTTTAACCCACTGAGCCACTCAGGGACCCCTTTTCTTATGTATTTAAGACAACTTTGTAAATGGTTTCATTAACTGTGTTTTTTTGTTTTTTGGTTTTTTTTTTTTGGTAGGTATTTAGAGTAGTATATTAAATTTCACCATTGCTACAATTTACTTATTTTTGCATTGAATTCTTTTCCATGTATTATCCTCAATGCCATATAAATTAGTGAACATTTGATCCCATTGAATATTTATGCTTTCTGGGCCCTGAAGGAAAATATCAAAAGATGATTGAAGAATTTGCAGGAGGATATGAGATCCAAGAACACCATTCCCAAGGGATCACATATTTATATTTTATTACAAAATTCTCCCCAACCACCAAATATTGGGGCACCTGGGTGGCTCAATCATTAAGTGTCTGCCTTTGGTTCAGGTCATGATCCCAGCTCTGCACTGGGCTTCCTGCTCAGCGGGAAGCCTGCTTCTCCCTCTTGAACACCCCCTGTTTGTGTTCCCTCTCTCACTGTCTCCCTTTCTGGTCAACTAAATGAATAAAATCTTAATAAAAATAAAAACAAAAATATATTTTAAAAAACCTGCTTTAAAAGAACTATTTATTTGAGAAAGAAGAGACTGAGAGAGAGATTACAGGCAGGAGGGAGGAGCAGAGGGAAAGGTACAAGCAGACTCCAGTGTGAGCCAGATGTGGAACTTGATCTCACCACCCTGAGATCATGACCTGATCTGAAATCAGAAGTCAGTTGTTCAACCAACTGAGTCACCCAGGCACCCTGAAAAAAGTACTTTTAACTGTGTCTCCTGAGAATTCAGTTTAAACTTCCGTAATATGTGATTTTTCTTCTGCATAGTCATGTTTTGAATTCAAAAATATAGATAAGGATTTAAAAACAGGAAAAAAATATATTTCTGTTGGTAATGAAAAGTTATAATATTAGTTGGAGAATTTACTAACCTGTCATAGAAAACACTGCCTCAAGTTAAATATATTACTATTAACCCTGTAGATACACCTAAGGTTTCTTTTTATGCATGACCTCAGTGTCTTTTCTGAAAGGTGTCTTTTTCCAGATAATCTTTGTGATATGATCTAGTGGATCTTAAACTGATATTTCTTAATACCCAAGCGTTCTCCACTCCCTCTGTGTTAATGGAATATTTATCTATGCCTGTAGCTAGCCTTCCTTGCAACTTGTTGTGACCATGTGACTAAATTATAAACAAAGGATGTAAGTGGAGATGTTGTGCAATTTCTATGGATTATCCTTTGATAAAAGAAGTTTGCCCTCCTCTTGCTCTCTACCCCCTCTCACTGTTGTGATGCAGACGGGATACAAGCTATTTAGAGCCATGAGGATAACCAATCACACTAGAAATACACTGACCATTCAACAAGAGAGAGCACACCCAGGTTCTTGACACCACTGCAGGTCCTTCCACCTTAGAAACACAGTGACTTCATGGAGAACTTTCAACATACCAGTCTGAACGTTTAAATGGGAAAAAAGTGCAGTATTTTTGTTTAAATCCTTGTGATATTTGTCTTTCTTATATTCTACCAAATCCTTATTATCAAAATTGTTTCCTATATCTATGTATCTTCTCTGCCCACTTTTAACTTAAATTATTTATCTTTTTGGTGTACATGCTGAGGTTATTAACACCTCATTGGATATATCCTTTGCAAGTATCTCCTTCTGTTCATAGGTTGTCCCTTTGTTTTGTTGATGTTTTCCTTTGCTGTGCAAAGTTTTTTATTTTGGTTTAGTCCAAATGGTTTGTTTTGGCCTTTGTTTCCCTGGCCTAAGGAGACATATCCATAAATAGGTTGCTAAGGCCAATGTCCCAGAGATCACTGCCTGTTTTCTTTCAGGAGTTTTTATGGTTTCAGCTCTCACATCTAGATCTTTAACCCATATTGAGAATATTCTCTCCTCCTCCCTTCCTCCCTCATTTTGAGATTATTTTTGTGTATAGTGTAAGTTGTCCAGCTTCACTCTTTGGCATGTAACTGTCCAGTTTGCCCAACACCATTCTTTGAAAAGTGTCTCTTTCCCCAGTGTATATTTTTGCCTTCTTTGTCATAGATTCATTGTCGATATATGTGTGGATGTATTTCTAAGCTCTCTACCTGGTTCTATTGATCTGTGTGCCTATGTTTGTGACTATATCATGCTGTTATGACTCCTGTAGCTTTATAGTTTATCTCAAAATCTGGATTTGTGATAACTCCAACTTTGTTCTTTTTGAAGACTGGTTTAGCTTTTTGGAGTTTTTGTGATTGTATAGAAATTTTAGGATTATTTGTTCTAGTCTGTTAAAAAGCTATTGGTATTTTGATAAGGATTTCATTTTCATAGAGATTGAATCTATAGATTGCTGCATAAGTATTTCTTAAACACTCAATACCCAAGTTGTGAATTTCTTAGCTCTTCAATGGAAGTATTAGTTCTAGTTATTTTATAGACTGTGTGCTAAATATATGTAGATCTTCTCAGGTCTCTTTCTATTTCTTTTATGTTCATGGTTTTGGTCATTTGAACCTCCCTCTGATATACTTGTGAATTTTTTATTGTATACTCAAAACCATATTCAAATGTTAATGGCATGGATGATGATTTATTCCTACAAGGAGGATTTTATTCATTCTGGCACACATTAAAAGCAGGCAACCTTGACCAAAACAAGGAATGAGATTATTCTAATCTCTGTCCCATACTTTTTGAGAAACGGTAAATTCATTGTGATTATTCTTAGGTGTAAGATTTCAGCGGTATTGACCCAGGCTCCTCCACATTGGCAAATCATAAATGTCAAATATTTGTCTGCAGAGACTAGGAGACAGCAGGAATTTCTTTTTGGATTCGTCTTCCGTTATCTGTGGCTTTGTATTCATGGTCTCAGGCTGCTACTGCTTGCCACTTAGGATTTATCAAATGTGATTGGAGGAAAAACACTACAAAATATCAGGTTCAAACTATGGAAAGAGTCTAGATGTCCATCAACAAATGAGTGGATAAAGAAGAGGTGATAATGGAATATTATGCAGCCATCAAAAAAATATTGTCACTTGCAAGGATGTGGATGAAACTAGAGGCTATTATGCTAAGTGAAATAAGTCAACCAGAAAAAGACAATTATCATATGATCTCACTGATATGAGGCATTTCAGAAACAAGACAGAGCATCATGGGGGAAGGGAGGGAAAAATGAAACAAGATGAAATATAGAGGCAGACAAACCATATGAGTCTCTTAATCTCAGGAAACAAACTGAGGATTGCTGGAGGGGAGGGGATAGAGTGATGCGTTGTCTGGGGGATGGACATTAGGGTGGGTATGTGCTATTGTGAGTGCTGTGAATTGTGTAAGACTGATGAATCAGAGACCTGTACCCCTGAAACAAATAATACATTTAGATGTTAATAAAAAAAGTCAGGCTCATTCATCTTCAATTCCTTTTTATGCAAGATCTTTTCTATCCAACGTAAGCCCTGGTTGGCACTGACAGATGTGGATTCCAATTTATTTCTCTCTAGCCTCATGTGAGAGAAGACAGCAAATGCCTGCCATTTTCTGCTGGGAAATTTGCCATTCATTATATAAGAAAGACCAAGAAGCTAATAGGAAAATTATAGAATGTATGACATCCTCTCAGTCAGTATAATTTTCTCAAAGACCACAGCTTCCCAAATCCTAGCGATTTTTGCTCTCTAATGACACAAATTGTTTTCTGTTCTTTTTTTATTTTTGTTTTTTTATGTTTTAGGGTGGGTTCTTTTTCAATAAACTCTTTCATTCAAGAAAATTTTACCCAGTTTTTGCTAATGTAAATGTATTTTATCAGCATATTATTTAAAAATGTATTTATTTATTTTTAATTTTTGTTATTGAATTGTTGATATGCAATATTATGTTACTTTCAGATTTACAACATAGTTTTTTGTCAATCCTATACATTATTCAAACCTCACCATGATTACGTGTTGTGACCATCTGTCAACATACTATGTTATTAAAATATCATTGACTATGTTCCCTTTGCTGTACTTTTCATTTTTGTGACTTATTTATTTTGTAAGTAGAAATTTGAAATTGTTAATAATAACCTTCTCCTCTATTTTGCACCTCACCCAAACCTCCCATACTACTCTTAAAATAAAAAAGACATGTAAAAAAAAGAACATCTCTTGATGCAGGACTGTTAACCAAAGTTCTAAATTTGTTTGTATTTCATTAGTTTTCTCCCTAATTTCCTTTTCTTATTATAGGCTCTAATCTAGGATACCATATTGCATCCTTTCACTTAAGTCTTATCTTGCTGTTCATGTTCTTGTTGGTTTGAATGAGTACTTGCAAAGCAATTTCAAAAGTGTTTCTCAATTTGGATTTGTCTCTCTCTTTTTCAAAGAAGAAGATGAGGGTTCTATATTTGGAAGAACTATTTAAGAATGATAAAGCACTTCCTCATCACATCATATGTGGGGTACATGATATCAACATTCCTCACAACTGTTAATGTTTCCCTTAACAACTTGTATAAAGTTTTGCAGTTAAAAACAAAAACAAAAACAAAAACAAACTCTGTATTTTTGGTCTATAGTTTCTTTTTGGAAGCAAGTCACTAAAATAGCCCACATCTACAAAAGTAAGAGGGTTAATAAACTCTACTTCCTGGAAAAATCAGTACATCTATGTATTTTTAGAATTCTTCCATAAGGCAGAACTGTTCCTTCTCCCACATTTATTTATGTCAATATGGACTCATGTCCATAAGTTTTGAATCTAGCCTTGTGACTTCTAGCTTAATAGTATATTAAGAGTATTCTTTTTGTGCCTCAGTTGGTTAAGCATCTGCCTTTGACTCAGATCATGATCCCAGGGTCCTGGGATCAAGTCTCCCACTGGGATCCTTGCTCAGCAGGGAGCCTGCTTCTCCCTTTACCTGCCACTCTCCCTGCTTGCGCTCTCTTTGTCTATCTTACAAATAAAGAATAAATAAATAAAATCTTTAAAAAGAAGAATATTCTTTATTTTCAAGTATTTCAATAATTAAAAACTTTTTTCCCCAGTTGTGCCATGGTTTAGAAAATATATTTCAAAATATTCTGTGTACTGAAAAAAAATTTATAGCACTTGAAGTTTAAGCAAACTATGAACCTATATTCTTAGTCCATCACTCTTTTCCCTTACACATTTTGCCATACATTTCATTTTATTAATAATACCCAAGACATTACTACCATCATTGCTTCAGTCACTCATATTTTAGAGTAGTTCAGGTGAGAATGCAGATTATATTTTATCTTCCTTTATTCAATTTTTGAAGCTCTTTGTTTTTTGAGAGATTTCAAGTTTTTAACTTATATCATTTTGTTTTTTCTGGAAGAAAGTCCTTTAACAATCTTGTGGGAGGGATACCTGGGTGGCTCAGTGGGTTAAGCATCTACTTGCAGCTCAGGTCATGATCCCAGGGTCTTGGGATGGAGTCCCAGGTTGGACTCCTTGCTAAGCAGGGAGTCTGCTTCTCCTTCTGCCAGCAGCTTCCTCTGCTTTGTGCTTTTTCTCTCTCTGACAAATAAATAAATAAAATATTACAGAAAAAAAATTTCTTGTGAAATAGGTATATTGGCAACATATTCTCTCAGTTTTAGTTTATTGGTGAAAGTTTTTATTTCACTTCCATTTCTGTATGTAGAAGTCTAGATTGTCACCCGACTGTCTTTCTGTTGACATTGCTTCTGATGAGATCAGGCCTAATTGTTGTTCTAGTTTATATGTAAGTGATATACTTTTTCCCCTCATTGCCTAAGATTATCTTTTACCTTAGTTTTTCATCAGTTTAGAAATATATACGCCTGGTTTGGGGTTTCTTTCCTGCTTGTGTTTTCTGAGCCTCTTCAATCTATATTTTAGCATTTGTCAACAACTGGAACATTTGTTCCAGTTCTACACACACACACACACACAGTTTGGAATTAGGTGTGATGTCTCATTAGGGAAAGTGAGTAGAATACAAAGACAATGAAGATAAGGGGCTCAGATGGAGTTTGGAGAACTGGGGCTCCTGTTGTTTAGGAATCAATCACAGGAAGAACCAGCAGAACTAAAAATGAGGAAGGATTGCCAATATGCTCAGAGAAGTCCATAAAATAATGTTTCATTTAACCAGGGCAAATAAATGTTACTAAATAGAAAGCAGCAATCGATTGTGCCAAATAATGCTGAAATATATTAAAATGACAAAACAAACAAACAAACAAACAAAAAACCCAAAGATGGCTCATGACTCTGGAAAGGTGGAGTTTGAAACAATAGAGTTAATGGATGGGTGGGTTACAGACCAGTGAGAAGGTTGAGGAGAAAATGTGAAGTAAAAATGTAGTGATGGCAATAATAGCTAAATGTAGGCAAAGGCTGATGCTTTCTAAGTTCAGATTGGAAAACAAGCAATGAGACACTTATTAAGAAGAGAATCTTTCAAGTATTCTGATAACAGTGGAAAACTTAATTTAGCTTTTATTAAATAGTATCATAAATGAAATATAAAAATAATCAAGGTAAATAAAATTTTAAAAGATGGCATCTGTAACTAAAAATTTCACATTACAACAAACCAATGGAAAGAAATGAGTAGAAATTTGTTAGATAATCTGAATATTGCAATTATGCTACTTTTGGGGGAAAGGAAGCCTTAATAATGAGAAATGTATTCTAAAATTTAGGAAATGACATTTGAGATTTTCAGAAAAAGACCAGAGTCTACCTAACACTAATTTTTTATGGGACAATTATCTTTATCCTTTCATACATTAATGTTCAGACAACTTAACCTTACATTATTTTTCAACTGAATAAAAATATTGATGTTGAATTTATAGTAGGAGATATGCAAATAAAAATTTTTAGTCAGAGCATAAGGGAT
Source organism: Martes martes (assembly GCF_963455335.1). Lineage (NCBI taxonomy): Eukaryota > Metazoa > Chordata > Mammalia > Carnivora > Mustelidae > Martes > Martes martes. The sequence goes on along the minus strand of NC_137895.1, from coordinate 90,178,048 downwards.
TCAACTGACCAAAATGTGAGATATGTTTCCCAAGACAAAGCATGGTAGCTTCTGTAAGTTTCTTTTGAGTTTCATATAAGGAGCTCTTAATCACAGGGTTTTACTTAAATTTAAGAAGATTAATTGATGAAAGAACAAAAACAAGACTGTGAGCATAATCAGATGGAGAAATCCATACCTATTAGAATTTATTTTGGAGGGGCGCCTGGGTGGCTCAGTGGGTTAAAGCCTCTGCCTTCAGCTCAGGTCATGAACCCAGGGTCCTGAGATTGAGTCCAGCATCAGGCTCTCTGCTCAGCAGGGAGCTTACTTCTTTTCTTCTCTCTCTCTGCCTGCCTCTCTACCTGCTTGTGATCTCTGTCTGTCAAATAAATAAATAAAATCTTTTTAAAAAAAGAATTTATTTTGGAAAAATTAAAACAGCTAATTTTATGAACAAATCTATTAACCAATTAGAATGATCTTCGTAAGATAGATGCCATTGAGGGTGCCTGGGTGGCTCAGTCATTAAGTGTCTACCTTAGGTTCAGGTTATGATCCCAGTATCCTAGGATGGAGTCCCACATAGGGCTCCCTGCTGGGCGGGGAGTCTGCTTCTCCCTCTTCCTCTGCCTGTTGCTCCCCTGCTCTTGCTCTATCTCCTGCTGTCAAATAAATAAATAAAAACATTTTTAAAAGATAGATGTCATTGAATTATTTTAAAAAATAATGTATTGAGGATGCAGTTATCCAGAAAATTGAATGATTTAGTCTCCTTCGAAAAAATAGACAATGGTCTAAGAAGATGATATTTTTAAAAAAGATTTTACTTATTCATTTGACAGAGAGAGAGAGAACAATCAGGGGGAGTGTCAGGCAGATGGAGAGGGAGAAGCAGATTCCCTGCTGAGCAGGGAGCTGGATGCAGGCTCAATGCAGGGCTTGATGGGGGGCTCAATGGGGGACTTGATGAGGAGTTTGTTAGGGGGGCTTGATTCCAGGACCCAGGATCATGACCTGAGCCAAAGGCAGATGCTTAACCAACTGAGTCACCCAGGCTCCCCAGAAAGGTGATATTTTAATTGAATACTTAGAGGGCTCAGGACAGTTTATATATTTGAGACAAGAAATTTTAGAAAGCACAAGATGTGGGAATTTTACAAAAGTATAATGGCAAGCAGAGTGAAAGTGATACTACTAACACTCTTTTACTCATCATTCAGAGCACTCATTTTGTTAAGAAAATAAAGATCAGATATCTATCAGACAGGTCAATAATATCTGGAGAATAAGCTTAAGATAAAAATTTAATAGATAACAAGATCTTCAGTTGAAGTAATGAAAACTAAGTCTTCCTGAGTTTAAGTTTTCACCAATCATTTTAGTTGTGTATCTTTCAAAATTATCTTAGTCACTCTGAACTTTCTTTTGTTACTATATATAATGCTAATAATAATTATATTACAATATTGTTTCCATAATTATGTGATTTATATAGAATACCTAGCAGTGCATGCACTTAGTGGATGGTCAACAGTAATATAAATCTTATTTTTATATCATATTTATTGTCTGGCCTACATCACTAGAACAGCAAAGCTGGAACCTTTTCTGGTAAAGCATTTCAGCATTTCAGGTGGAAGGTCTCTCAAGAAGCAAGTTGTACTGTATTTAAAAAGCTATATTATTTGTTAAAGACCAATTTAACAAGAACAGAAGCAAAAACAAAGCAAAATCCAGCAGTAGTAAACTCTTTGGGCAATCAGGATTGTGAGGTCAAATGTTGCAGTTCTAGTAGACATAATATAAAGTGATATTTCATAGGCAAAAAACGTAGAAGGCAGGTGGTGCAACTGTCATCTGTCTAGGGTTAGGAAGAAATAGGAATGGGAAAGTCTTAGTTTAGAAGTGCCAGACCATTATTAAAATTTAGAGAATCTGTGATAAATAACTTGTAAGTGACAGACATCTTAAAATACGTAAGAAGATTTTTCAGAATAGCTCCAAATGAATTAGTGGCTAACTTGGACAGTATGTTATTTTTTCCTTTTTTTAAATTTAAGTTCAATTAGCTGGCATATAGTACATCACTAGATTCAGATGTAGTCTTCAATAATTCATTAGTTGCATATAACACCCAGTGCTCATCACATCATGTGACATCCTTAATACCCATCATCCAAAGACCCCATCCCCTGGACAGTATGTTTCAAGCAAACTCATTGTATTTGGCACCTTAATAGGATCAAAATAATCAGCATATTGAGACAGCCTTAGTTTAGGTTATTCTTGTACAGCCGACCCTTGTACAATACAGATTTGATATTCACCATTCCATTTACGTGTAAATTTTTTTATAAATACAGTACTGTAAATGTATTTTTCTTATGATTTTCTTAATAATGTTTTCTTTTATCAAGCTTATTTTATTGTAATATTACAAGATATAATACATATAATATATAAAATATGTGTTAATAAACTGGTTATGTTATCAGTAAGTCTTCCTGTCAACAGTAGTCTATATACAGTAAACTTTTTAGAGAGTAAAAAGTTATACATGGATTTTACTTTGCAAGGGGCATTGCCCCAACTGCTATGCTCTTCCGGGGTCAACTGTATTAGACTGTCTCAATATGGATACATATATATGTGTGTATTTATACATATATGTACAGCACACATATATACATACGTATACACACATACACATGTACATATGTATGTGTACATGTGTATGTGTGTATATGTATGTGTATACACACACACATATATCACTACAACATTCTTGAAATCATATTTGTGACCCAAATATCTTTTAAGAAGCAGTTCATTCTACAAGCTTTACATAAACATATAATATTGTCCAGTCGATTATATATGTAGACTTCCTCCTGCTTATATTTTATTCAGCTCCTTAAGATAGCATTATTCAAACATATTTTCTTCTAAATAACTAGTTCCTACAGAACACTCTTTAGCAAAACAATCATATTTTTAATAGACAATTTCAAAGATGAGCACCACCATTGATGACTAATCTCTGTTAAAATTTTATTATAATTACTTTAAACATAATTATTGCCAACAAATTGTATTTTAAAAATATAAATGAATATAATGTTTCATTATAAATTAATGAGTAATTTCAGTAAATAAACTCAGTGTTTAAGAAAATAAGCCTGATCACAAACAAAGATAGTAATAACATTTGAATTGTGTGTTACAATAAGTATAATTCAAATTAAACAATATTTTGTAGTCTTGAGTAACTAGGAATTATAGACAAAAGAGACAGATTGAAAAATGTGACTCGATTTCTTTCCTATATCTAGAGGAAAAGGAAGTGAGATGAGAAAAAAAGATATATCTCATGAAGAATATAGGAGCATTAACATTAAAAACAAAGGCTTTTGTGAATAAAACTTGAAAGAGATTAAGATGAGTATCATAGGGATAAAGGGAAAAAAGAGGAAACTATGTACTACTATTGAATACTACTATTCAATACAATTCAATACTACTATTGAATACACTGGTATTATATGAGACTTCTTTGTTCATTTCCAGTATGTATTATGCAACAGGAAACTCATTTGTTTGAAAAAGAAACAATTTTGTGTACAATATTCACGAAGGCTTTCTTCACCGGATGGTTCTTCAAAGTGTAAATGAAAGGATTCAAAAGTGGAGCCACAGAAGTATTGAGCACTGCAATTCCCTTGGAAAAAGATATTCTTTGTTTGACTGATGGTTTAACATACATGAAGATGCAGCTGCCATAAGAAAGGGATATCACAATCATGTGAGAAGAACATGTTGAAAAAGCTTTTTTCTTCTGATTAGCGGAAGGGATTTTTAGAATTGTTAAGGCAATATAGGTATATGATAGTAACACCATTATCAATGTGACTACAAGGGTCACCAAAGCAGAGACGTATCCCATTGTCTCTAAGAGCTGTGTATCTGAGCAGGAGATCTGCAGCAGGGGAGTTGTATCACAGTAGAAATGATCAACAATTTTAGAGGCACAGAAGTCAAGATTTAGGCCTAGGAGGAGAGGTGGAAAGATAACAAAAAAACCAGCAAACCAACAACAGAAAACAAGTTGAGTGCAGACCTTACTGTTCATGATGGTTGTGTAATGCAAGGGCTTACAGATGGCAACGTAGCGGTCATAGGACATAGCAGCCAGCAAGTAAAATTCAGATGCACCAAGAAGGAAGGCAAAAAACACTTGAGTTATACAACAATTAAAGGAAATGGTTTTGTCTCCAGTTGCCATAGTAACCAACAATTTAGGGATGCATGTAGTAGTATAGGAAATTTCTAAGAAGGAAAAATTGCGAAGGAAAAAATACATGGGGGTCTTGAGGTGAGTATCCACCAGGGTGAGTGTGATGATGGTCAGATTGCCAGTGACACTCAGCAAGTAGGTGAGAAGCAGAAAGACAAATAACACAACTTTCAACTGTGGGTCATCAGTCAAACCTGCCAGGATAAACACTATCGCTTGTGTGCGGTTTTCCATTATTGACCTTTACTTTTGCAGGTCTAAATAAAAAAGAAAGGAAGAAAGAAATTGATGATCCCAATGGAAAAATAACAGTGATTTAAGTGTTTAAAGTGATATTTCAGATAGAATACAATTCTCATTCATGTTTTGAAGATGGATATGCCAGGAAGAACTATAGTTTACATTTCCAGAGCAGCTGGACAGAGAATTTCATCTTTAATTCAGTTCTACCAGAGAATAACCTATGTGATTATAGAAATTGTTGAGCATTTTTATACAAGAGGAAATATCAGATGGAAATTAGAGTGCATTTTAAAACATGGAAAAATACTTCTTCTCTCTTGATTTTATGCAAGAGTTGAGATAGATCCCATTTCCTATTCAATTAAGAGATTTTCATTCTAGAACCAAAATGATTATTGTAATTAAAAGTACGTCAGAAAAAGGTTTTCATAAAATATACACATACTTGATCCTGTCAATAAACAGGGTTACTATAACTTTACCATTTTACTCAACTAATCAAATTCAAGTGCCTGATCTTCTGTCATTTCTTTCATGGCTAATGAGATACAGTTTCAGAGAAGTTAATTTGAAATATCATGAATGATTTTATTTTTTATCCTTCTTAGTACTTCCATCCCATCAATCTCTGTTATCATCCCTCTCTTCCCATGTTGTACTCTCAAACAAAATCAATAGGAACAGTCTGGTAATACTGGTGTGTGTAATAAAAAAAAAAAAAAAAAAGTGCAGTTTTCCTCTAAAAGTTATGATTCTGAAAAATGAAAAAAAATATATAAATGACAGTAGTGAATATATAAACAGATAAAAATATATAAATAGGGTTTCAGGACATTGCATGAGCAGGGAGAAAGATAAAGATAAAGCTTATGGAAACCTAGAGATGCTATGGTTTTTAGAAATAGCATAGTGAAGGGTGCCTGAATCAGATAAGTGGAAGACTCTTGATTTTGGCTCAGGTCATGATCTCAGGATCCCAGATTAAGTCCACTCCATGCTCAGCACGGAGTCTGCTTCTCTCCCTCTCCCTCTGCCCTTTCCCCCTGCTCTCTGTCTCTTTCTTTCTCTCAAATAAATAAATAAATAAATAAATCTTAAAAAAAAAAAGAGAATAGTGAGTTTATGGGAAAAAAACAAAAGAAGTAAATTAGTAAGTAAAAGTTAAAAGAAAATTAAAGCTTCAAAATTAGTATAATCTTAAAATTAATAATATGTAAATTAGTAAGTATTAGTAAATAAAAATTACAAGAAAAAGTTTACCATAAAATTTCTTTCCATCTGCTTCTATCCTTTACACTTACCATTTTATTCTTTAAAATACAGACTGAAAAGCTGAACAATTTGAGGTTAGCATGGCCTAAAAGAGATGAAGAGTATTTAGTAAGTTTCAAACACAGTGAATCACAAAATAGTGTTGACAAAATTTTAGAAGACATGTATTTCCCTATCATAAGGATATTCAAATATTTGGCTAACAAGTAATTAAATAAATATTAACTATAGATAACTATGGTTATCACAACACATGAAATATATTAAATGAAACATTCAGATTGTTCTGGTTTGCACACCTATCAAATTGGAGATCAGGATTAAGTTTGAAAGAGGATTTTTTCCTAAATTGTCCTCTGAAAAGTACAATCTGTACCAACAATTATAGGGCAACTTATAGTGCTTTTTTTTTTTTTAAATTAATGATTCTAAGGAAGATTTCTTTCTTCAGTATCTTCATATCAAACACATAAAATAATTAAGGTTTAGTAATGGGACCCAGATAGAAAATATTTTCTGTTTTGAGAATTTTGATATAATTATTTCCAATCTCTAAAACATATTTTATTATTTCAAAGACATATAAATAAAAATAATCATACAAGCACAAACAGAATTTGTTTTCAGTTATAACTGGAGGCATTTATAGTAGAATTCTAAGATAAAAAATAAGATCTGTTGTCAGTCATATTAATAACTGAGTGGATAGAAGTAAGGACTGTTGTTTTTCCTCCACAGTCCTTTTACATTCACATAATTGTAAAGCGATGAATTATAAATTTTTCTTCATTTACACAAATTACTCCAATGGCAACAACTGTAGGAATGCTTATATCTAAATCACCTTAAGCACAGTTTTATTATATAAGGTTATTTTTTTGTCCAACTTCAACAGATACACACACCAACAATCGCCCCAACATGCATTGTACAAAAATTAACAAGGTCACATTACAAAACCGTTAGAAGTCAGACCTAGGTTAGATATTGTTAATATTAGTGAAATTTTTAAAAAGTAATGTTTTTAATACTTAATTTTCATTGTATTCTGTCTTTTTTCATGATTTTTCTTAAATCACAGTTTAAAGGTTAGAAAAAGTAGGGTTAATACCATAATGGTAAAAATAGGAGAAAATAGGTTAAAACATATCTAATGGAAATATGGCCTTTAAACTTTAGACATACCAATTCTTTTCACCCATTTGAGTCATAAGTCAGTCTGCCAAAAACACTTAAAAATTAAACACTTTTTTTGGAAGCTATTAAACAGACTTATTCGGACAAAGTATCTCTGGTTTAATATTTAACTTTTTTATCATCAGGCTTAACAAACCACACTAACATTCCATTCCTCTCTGAAGGAATCTCCCTTTATCCCACGATCTATGATTATTTTTCTTACCTATTCATAACTACTTTGTAAATGGCTTTAGGGCTTTTTTCCAGATTTGTAGACTAGTATATTAAATTTCCCCATTACTACAATTTACTTATTTATGTATTGAATGCTTTTCTTAGTATTATTCGCAGTGCCATATAAAATTCATAAACACTTGATCCCATTGAGTATTTATGCTTTCTGGGCCCTGAAGGAAAATATCTAAAATTATGATGAGTTCCCAGAAGATAAGAGATCCAAGAACACCATTCCCAAGGGTTGCAAATTTATACATTAAACATGAGTTCTCCCCAGGCACTAAATACTTAAAAAAATAAACTATATATATTTTTTCAAAGCTACTTTTAACTATGTCTCCAAAGCTTTCAGTATAGATGTCCCTAATCTGTGTTTGCCCTTCCACACAGATGTGTTTTGATATCCCAAATACATAGATAAGAAATTAGAAGTTTTAAAAACAAAGATTATTTTAGTTGGTAATAACAGGTGACAGTTTTAGCTGGAGAACTTATTAGCCAGTCATAGAAAAAAAACTGTACCTGAAATAGCTAAAATTTTATGTCCTAAATGCTATTTTGTTTCTATTCTAAATTTAGCCTTTCCTCCAAAAGTCTTTGCAAAATGATCTAGTAGATCTTAAACTTATATTTCATAACTCCCATTCTTCACTTCCTCAGTATTAATGGAATATTTATCTATGTCTATAGCTAGACTTCCTTGCAACTTGTTGTGACCATGTGACTAAATTATGAGCAAAGGTTATAAGTGGAGATATGCAATTTCCATGGATTGTCCTTTGATGAAAGAGGTTTGCTCTTTTCCTCTTTACCACCCTCTCATTGTTGTGATATCAGCACATGGGAAGACAAGCCATTTAGAGCCATGGATATGAGCAACCATACTAGGAATACACTGGCTGTTCAACAAGAGCCCAGGTTCCTGACACCATTGCAGTAACTTAGAAACACAGTGACTTCATGGAGGAGTTTCAACATACCAGACTGAACATTTAAATAAGATAAAAGTAAAGCAATTATTGCTTAAAGTGCTACAATATTTGTCTTATATTCTACCAAATCTGTGGTATTTTTTTTAAAGATTTTATTTATTTATTTGACAGAGAGAGAAAGGTCACAAGTAGGCAGAGAGGCAGGCAGAGAGAGAGGGGGAAGCAGAGAGTCCAATGTGGGGCTCAATCCCAGGATCCTGGGATCATGACTTGAGCCGAAGGCAGAGGCTTTAACCCACTGAGCCACCCAGGCACCCCCAAATCTATGATATTAATCAAAACCTGATCTTTTACCTCGAGTCTAACAGGTTGGCCAACCATCATTTCACAGATACTGAACAGAGGGATCCTATTGGGTCAGTGACAGAAAGCTTTATTATTTATTATATAGCAGGAAACAGGAGCTTCATAGTCTTATCAGTTCCCTTTCTCTGCAGAGAAGGACTCTAATGGGTATTGTGTTACACAGTGCACCTACATCTAAAGCTGAGGAACCCCTAAATTAGTAAATTCTCAGTCTTTTGAAGAGGAAAACCTTCCTAATTTTGCCCTACTAGAAGGCAGTATCTTTTTTTTTTAATTATTATGTTCAGTTAGCAGTCAAAACCACAGGTAGATACTACCTTACACCAGTTAGAATGGCAAAAATTAACAAGACAGGAAACAACAATTATTGTCAAGGATGTGGAGAAAGGGGAACCCTCTTACCCTGGTTGGTTGCAATGGAAGCTGGTACAGCTACTCTGGAAAACAGTATGGAGATTTGTAAAAAAAGTTAAAAACTAGAGCTTTTCTATGTCCCAGCAATTGCATTACTATGTATTTATCCCAAAGGTACAGATGTAGTGAAAATAAGGAGCATATGCACCTGAACGTTCATAGCAGCAATGTCCACAATAGCCTAAATGTGGTGGGAGACCAGATGCCCTTCAAGAGACGAATGGATAAAGAAGATATGTTCATATATACAATGGAATATTACTCAGCCATCAGAAAGGATGAATAACCATCATTTACACTGACATGGGTGGAACTGAAGGAGATTATGCTAAGTGAATGAAGAGAAGCAGAGAAAGACAATTACCACACGGTTTCACTCATATGTAGAACATATGGGATGGCATGGAGGACATTAGGGGAAGAAAGGGAAACTGAATGGGAAGATAGTATTTTTAATATACTTCTAAGGGGAAAAAAATCTACCAAATCTGTTGCAAAATATTCCTGAATAGAGAGTCCAGAGCAAAAGCTATCACAACATGTAGAAATGTTTCAGAATTTCCACCCACAAAATCCATCCCTCATTTCTAAACCAACTTAGCTTCTGCTGCAAATTTACCTAAGTATGTTCCTCTGTTGTCCTCTCTGATTAATCTGCAGGTCTCTTTTATCACTCCCAAGATGCCAGTCACAGTGTTCTCCAAAGGGATGCAAGCCAGCGACTACCCCTCACACAAGTATAAACCCAAGAGTGCCTAAGGTCTCCTAGAAAGAGTTTACAATTTTGGAGGTTGGCAGCAAGTTAAAAATCCATCATTCAGATTACAGGTTAGTAATGCTTCTGACATAGCTTTCAGCTGGCTCTCAGGGCTCCCTATTCAATAACTTGTTTTTGGAGGGACTGCTTAAGTATATTTAATCCAATCTCTCCTATTTGTTCAAGCCATCAGCCATGTGACATTTGTCTGCTCCACTGTATGACTTAAAATAAGAGTGAGGAAGACATTTAGAAGTGTTTTGCCTGACTAAAATAAAAAACACAAGGAAGAACACATACTGGTGAGGATGTGGAGAAAAAGGAACCCTTGTACACTGTTGGTGGGAATGCAAATCAGAGCAGCCACTGTGGAAAACACTATGGAGATTCCTCAAAAAATTAAAAATAGAACCACTGTATGACTCAGCAATTCCACTACTGGGTACTTACCCAAACAATTTTAAAGCATTAATTTGGAAGGATATTTGTACCTCTATGTTTACTGCAGCACTTTTTACAAAGAGCCAAATTATGGAAGCAACACAACCCAAGTATCCATTGATAGTTGAATTGATAAAGAAAATATAATAATTTATCTATCTTTCTAGTATCTATCATCTATCTATATATCTATCATCTATATTCAATTGAATATACATATACAATTGGATATTACTCAGCCATAAAAATGAATGAAATCTCGTCATTTGCAACAAGATTAGATCTAGAGGATATAATGCTAAGTAAAATAAGTCATTCAGAGAAAGACAAATAACATATGATTTCTCTCACATGTGGAATTTAAGGAACAAACAAAGAAAAAGAGACAAACCAAAAAGTAGACTCTTAACTATAGAGAACAAACAGATGGTTATCAGAGGGTAGGTGAGTGGAGGGATGGGTGAAATAGGTGAAGGGGATTAAGAGTACACCTATCATGATGAACAATGAAAAATGTATACAACTGTTGAATCACTATATTGTACACTTAAATTGAATGTTGCACTGTATGTTAATTTTACCGGAATTAAAATAAATTTTGAAAAGAAGTATTTTGCCTGAGGGTGAAGGTAGGTGTGTGGGGTGACTAGGAGGTGCTGGAGAGGTTCCCTATTGTCTCTATTATCTTCAAAGAACCATCTGATGGAGGATGGCTTACCTAAAAGTCAAGCAAATTTAAAATTCTTGCACTGAAGTATTTGTCTTTTGGAGAAAGGCTCCAGAGACAGTTCTTAGTGGCAAAGATCATTAATAGTCTTCTGGGGTCTAAAGTGTCCTCTTGCCTAATAACAGGTTTTCTCTATTTCTCTCTCTCTCTCCACTTCCACAAAATCTGAGTAGTCCATTCCAGACCTAAAATTTCATCCAGTTTCCAGTCATACTCTTCTCACATTCAGACCCCTTATCTAGAGGAGTCAGGGGATGAGGGACAAGGACAATTTTATAAAACTTACCAAGAATTAAGCTTGAATCTCTTAGAACCCTTGTGGCCATATTACCATCTGGAATTTGTACCAACTAAACTGATTTGAGTTTGTTAAAACAATATTAAAACAATGTATTGGGTGATATTATTAAATATAATAGGTCTGTGTCACAATGGAGACCCTGAGCTTAGAAAAATACCAGTACTTTAAAGAGGCTGCCAATAAACCTGCCCAGTCTTGCCCAGTGCAAGACATTATCTTAATTCTAGTTAGGAAAAAAAAAAAAACAAAACAAAACTTCCTTCTACCCTTGAAGAACAAATGATCTTTATCTCCATTGCTGAATGATATAAAAATAATTGTAAAAGTAATGTAGAGCAAGAGCTAATACAAGATATGTAGAAAGTCCATGGACAATTGGCACTCAAAAGTCATGACTGCACAGCTGGTTGCACGAAACACCCTCCTAAGGAGGATTTTTTCTTTTTTTAACTAGCTATCTGAACTTGAAGTGTTTGAAAACAATAAGAAGATAAGATAAGATATGAGGAATCCTTGGCATCAAGTATTGATGAGTTACTTAGATTATCACTTAGAAAGAAGCTTCTATTGGGGCACCTGGGTGGCACAGTCAATTAAATGTCTGCCTTTGGCTCAGGTCATGATCCTGGGGTCCTGGGATTGAGCCTTGCTTTGGGCTCCCTGCTCAGCTGAGAGCCTGCTTCTCCCTCTCCCTATTTCCCTCCCCCTGCATATGCTCACTCTCTCTTTCTCAAATAAATAAGTAAAATCTTAAAAAAAAAGAGAAAGAAGTTTGCATGAAAGGATAACCTTTTTCAAAGTAAATAGAGATGATACAAAACAATATGATAAGCATGTGAAATATATTCACTATCATGAATATCTATGGTGACTATAACTAATAATGTTTGATGGTATATTTGAAAGTTGCCAAGAGAATAAATCTTAAAAGATCTCATTGCAAGAAAAAAAATGTAACCATGTATGGTGACAGATTGTAACTAGACTTATTGTGGAGATGATTTTGCAGTGTATATAAATATCAAGTCATCATGTTTTACACCTGAAACCAAAACAGTGTTATATGTCAACACTTCAGCTGAAAAAAAAGATCAGAACCTCCTTTGTTTTCAGTAACAACTGACATAAGGCTATAAGAGATAATAAATTTCTTGAGGGTAGTCATGGGAACTCCATGGTTTGCTGAGTATAAATCAAGCTAAGAATTTAAAGCCACAAACTTGTCATTTTCTTTCTCTCTATATAGTTAGATACAAACTTCTTGCCTTGTAGCACAATAGTGAATATATTTCACATGCTTATAGGCTAACATTCAAACTTCAAAAAAGAAAACTTATATACCAAAAAGTATTGTAGTAATTGTTCTAGTCCATTTGGACTACTATAACAAAATATCAGAAGACTCTGTGTCATACATAAAAAGAAATGTATTTCACATGGTTCTGAAGCGTGGAAAACCATGTTCAGAGTGTCAGCGTGGTCAGATAAGCACCTTCTTCCACATGGTGGAAGGAGGGGGACAGAATTCTCTGGGGTCCTTTCATAAGAGCACTAATTCTGTTAGTGGTTTTCACACCCATGATCTAACTACCTCCCAAAGGCCCTATCTCCTAATACCATCACCTTTGGGAGTTAGAATTTCAAAATATGAATTTTGGGGTACATATTAAGACCATAGCAATAATTCACCAACTTACATTGACAAAAGCCTGGGGGAATATATGTGAGAATAGATTCTAAGGGTGATATACCAGAGAGAAAGTAAATATAATTCCATGTCAGGGTGAATTTATTGATATATTTTTAATGATTGTGGGTTTTTTTTTTGTTTTTTTGTTTTTGTTTTTTGGCTCTAAATTAGGCCTTTACTTCCAGAAAGTTGGTTTACCAGCACATCATAGATCAGGGTGAGGCCTGAGTAGTGACTATTGATTTAATGGAAGAGTTCAAGCTTCTGATGATGGTTATAATTTTTTGTTCAATTAGATAACTACTTGAATTTGTGACTGACTTATCCTGATTAAAGCTGAAATATTAGAAAAATAAGTCCAAAGATGTAGAATGACAGCAACATGGAACATTTTTTTAATGCACAGGAGGGTATTAACAACATTGAAAGGTATTGTAATTGCTGGTCTGAAGTGAAAGTGGGAGATAATTTCATTATAGTGAGCTTCCTCATTTCACTGGAAATGATGGGATTTTGGGAAGGTAGAGGTCATGTAATAGCACTTAGCTGACATTGGCAAGATGGGTACGGTTACTTATTACTTGGTAGGGTTAGACTGGATATCAAAATTGTGTGATATACATTAGTTTGAAAAAGACATTATGCTGCTCCTAAGGCTAAAATAAATAAACAATCCATTAAGTTCCAATTTAACCTATATAATTGAAAGAACTCTAGTTTGGGTGAAAGGAAGGATAATATAGCCATTTAATGGTGTTAGACTCCTTATCCAAATAAAGACTTTGGTGAGTTCATAGAGCCAGAACCCATGAAGGAAGTTATCCTTGAGGAAGAGTCATGCATTGATATTAGTATCTTAATCTCCTTCCAGTTTTCCTGAAAGGATATAAATTCTTTTGTCAGGAAAACTGTCCACTGAAGAGGGTAAAATCTGGAACTTTCTGGGATTGTTTCACCTCATCTCTGAGCTAATCTTAATCTTATTGTGATGATAGAATGCTAGGGTACACACTTATTAGAGTGGAGAATAATGAGGGTGGGGAAAGTTTTATTGATAAGTGGCAGTTATGTGTTAGTCTCATTTACAGTGATAATACTGCATGTGAAAAATCATCCTGATATATTGTTAAAAGAGATATACTCAGGACCAAGTAGAAAACCATGGACTTAACCCTCATAAACAAATAATAAATCAAAGCATCTTTCCCTGGAAAAACTGCAGTACTTGGTACTAACATCAAATACTTTAAAAAATGATGCAGGAATGGTAATCCATTCCACATACCCATTTAATTCAAATATTTGCCTACCCTATCCCAGATGAATTTTAGAGGGTAACAGTAGATTCATATGCTGAATTAGGTTATAACACCAAATGCAATGTGTTTTAAGTTATGGCCCACTTATTGATTTAAATCAAAACAGTATTGGCACTAAATATTGAGTTATTGAATTTTAGATTTTTTTTTTATTAATAGAACATAGCAGGTAGATTGCGTCACCTTGAAATAGTAAAACAGATAACAAATCAGACCTTCATCCTTGCTTTAGGGCCATCCCTAGCCTTTTGCTATTATTTAGACCATGGGCAAGCAAACCCAAATCTGCAGTACAAGTCCACAGGCTATTTTTGTATAGCCTTCCATCTAAGAATGGTTTTTACGTTTGAAGGTTCAGAAGAGGAAAGAGGAGCAGGTTGAGGGAGTAGGGAAGATAGGAGAATGGAGGAAGCATATAACGGTATGTTAAGATATATTTTTAAAAAATGTATCAGGGACTCAGAACTTCTCAGGCAAAGTATTTTTTAAATACACACTAAGAGAAATATATGATTTTATTTTACAAATAGACATATTCCAATTTTCTCTTTTATATGATAACAAATACCCATCAATAGTATGCTTTCATGAAGATATTTCTCTACCATTCTGTTCCAAAATACATGATATTTTATTTATTTTTAAATTTAAATTCAATTAGCCAATATATAGTACATCATCAGTTTCTGATGTAGTGTTTAATGACTGCGTATAACACCCAGTGCTCATATCATGGGCCATCCTTAATGCATGGTATTTTAACAGTATGTGAAAAAGTAACCAGTTTTCAAAACAGAATTGTAGCAAGCAAAAGAAATTTAGAAATTGATTTAAATTATTGCCATAGTTTTGTTACTGAAGATTATATAAGCTCAATAATTATGAAAATTGCTCATCCACCCATTTGGAAAACTTAGAATTATTATGATCTCTATTAAAATATTCCAAGTAAAAATTTCTGTGCACTTTAAAAATGTTGATATAAAAATAAAAGTTTAAGCAGCACATTAACATTAGAGCAGACAGAATTGCAGTACTTCAATATCAAAAACAAATTCAAATAGGACAGAAGAATAATTACTGTGACTCCCTTGTTTTGATGCGATTAGCATGCAGGGTGAAGCATTAGTTTTGAACTATGAAGACCTTTCTTTTTCTTTAAATTAATTAATTAATTTATTTGACAGACAGAGATCACAAGTAGGCAGAGAAGCAGGCAGACAGAGAGGGGGAAGCAGGTTCCCTGCTGAGCAGAGAGCCTGATGCAGTCCTAAATCCTAGGACCCTGAGATCATGAGCTGAGCAGAAGGCAGAGGCTTTAACCCACATAGCCACCCATGTGCCCCTATGAAGATGCTTCTAACTACCAAGATCAGATAGGCCTAGAATAAGAATTTCATTTAACTTATCACATAATAAACTGATATTTGCAAATATAATAATATATGTTATATCAAATTGAATCTTATAGTTGTACTATTAATATTAAAATTAATTTATATCATAAATCTGTATTATGAACTATATTGATTCTTTGCTTAATGTCTTTGCTTAATTTCTATTTTTCTATTAACATATTTAAATATTCTATACTATAGTGAATATATAATTTATAAACAAATATACAGATACTGTGAAATTCAAGTGTTTTTGTTTGTGTTTTATTTTTTTACTGGTAGAGTATATGATAAAGAATAATAATAATAAGCAAAAGAAATTTACAAATTGATTATTTGAAATGACTGCCACGACCTTGATTTATAGAAGCAAAAAAATTCCATATTACTTAAGGACATAGTGGTTAGTAATTCAATATCTCTAATAGTTATAGGTCAATTTCCATTTTTTATTTTGCCTTGACTCAGTGACAATTTGTGTGTTTCTAGAAGTATGTGTTTTACAGCTAAGTTTCACAAATCTAGGTGGTGCATTAACAATATAGAATATGTGTAAAACTGAATCTGTGAATTCCAGAACAGCGGAAAAGAACATGGAAAAAATACAGTCTATTTTGTTCTCCTCTGAGAGAATTTTTAGAGAAAATAGATAAAATCACCAAATAAAAAGGCAAATTATTTTGGCCTAAATAAGGGACAGATAAAGGGAGAGAATTAAGCTTTGGAGATTAATTAGACCACCATGAAAATTATAGCAAGAAAAATAGTTATTATTATTTTGAATATAAGCATTTAGAGTTCTATGAAGCACTTTATCCTTCTTGCTCTATTTTACTCAACCTCAGTAATATCACTAAAATGATTCACTTCATTGAGAAAATCTCAATCTTTTTGATCATGTGTTTAAAAGCATACTGCACTTGTTTGTTCCTCAGTGTATAAATGAAGGGATTCAACATGGGGGCAACTGAAGTACTGAGCAGGGCTATCCCTTTATTTAAAGATACTCTGTCCTTTACAGAGGATTTCACATACATGAAAATGCAGCTGCCATATGAAATGGACACAACTACCATGTGAGAGGAACATGAAGAAAAGGCTTTCTTCCTCTGTTGAGAAGAAGGTATCTTCAGTATAGTCCTGATGATGTTTGCGTAGGAGAGAATCACTAATATCAGTGTAACCAGGAGGGTCAAAATGGCTGAGAGAAATGCCATTAAATCTATTACATCTGTGTCTGTGCAAGAGAGCTGTAATATAGGAGAAAAATCACAGAAGAAATGATCTATAGCATTGTCTGCACAGAAATCTAGCTGGAGACCCACAAGGAGTGGTGGAACAATTACTATAAAACCAGCCAAACATGAAGCAAAGACCAACAAGTTGCAGACTGTCACTCATGATGGTGGTGTAATGCAGGGGTTTGCAGATGGCCACATAGCGGTCATAAGACACGGCAGCCAGAAGAAAAAATTCAGTTGCACCCAAGACAATAGTAAAAAACAGCTGTGTTGCACAACTATTGTAAGAAATGGACTTGTCACCTGTTGCCATACTGGCAAGAAATCTGGGAATGCAGACAGTTGTGAATGAAATTTCTAAAAATGAGAAACTTGGGAGGAAGAAATACATGGGTGTCTTTAGATGAGAGTCCAGTAGGGTGAGGGTGATTATGGTTAGATTCCCACTGACACTTAACATGTAGGTGAAAAGAAGGAGAAGAAAAATGACCACTTGTAATTGTGGATTATCGGTCAGTCCAAGAAGAATAAAGGTTGTTACTGTGTTGTGGTTTTTCATTGCTGACTTCCAAAAAAAAAAAAAATTAAAAAATGAGAAATAAAGGGTATAATCTTGCGTGAGATACCTATTTGCTTGAGATTGTCCATACATGTGTTGTTCCCACCACCCAGCCTCCTTCAGTGTTATGCTAGTCAACAGTAACAGCCTCTAAAAACTTGCTCATATAATTTGTACTCAAAATTTCACTAACTGAGTGTAACTCTAGGAGTTTCATTTTTCAAGTGTCATAAATTCAGGCATTCCAAAAGGATAATATATGGTATATGAAAGTCATATAAAAATAGAAACAAAGAAAAATTCAGAAAAATTGTCATAATATTTTAACTTGTGTCTTCTGTAGTTGCAGTTTTTTCCCAACCTATTTAGTTCAGATTAAGTTATTTTACACCATCAGGTAACTCATTCCTCTTTGCTAAACTTATTTCTTTCTCAGTTTATTACTCCTTATGATGTATTCTGTAAATTAGATTTCAGCTGAGGACTCCCTGCCTTTTAAAAATCATAAACTTGACCTAAATACCTGAGTGGGGATTCAGTACTTTCACCAAACTTCTCTAAACTCTTCAAGATTGAAATCCTCATGACCTCTTTAGGTCTGCTTTCCCCCTTTTCCTGAAGACTTGGGTGTACTTTTGTCTCACTCACCCTGGTTATTCTCTTTTCTCTGATATAGACCCAAGTAGAAAGGAAGTATATCCTCATGCATGATGACTGTGTTGTTCGTGTAGCATTCTTCGTTTACTTTTGCAGTAACAGAGTAGGGTTCTAGAAAACAAACCATTTAAAAAAGATGTTATCTACTCATGCCTGGAAGATTGTTTTAGTGTCATTGCTCTGCATGGCTCCCCCTTTTGCCATGGTAGCCTCTTCTCTCTTACTCATGTCCTTCTCCTTCTCTTCTCTTATCCTCTTGTTTTATGGTTAGCACCTTACAATCCAGAATTTTATTAGCCTTTTCAATTTTTTTACTTTCCATCTTTTTCATACAATGCCTAAATCCACATGTTTATCATCTCAAAAGTGTATCACCAACTTTTTCTAAAGCATGACCATATTTTCCTTAAGAAGAATGTCATGTTATTTTAAAACTATTATATGCATTTTAAAGCTATTATATTTCACACAGTCCAGTTCAGATGTTAAAAAATGTAGAGATATTTCCAATGGTTATAAATAATTACAATATGACTAAGATTGTTTTCCTCTTTTACTTCATTCCTTTCTTACATTTTTTCCTTTCTTTCCCCAGATTCTCCAATGTATCAATTTTCTTTTTTTAACATTTTTTTAATTTATTTTTTTAATATCTTTTCAGCAAAATAGTATTCATTGTTTTTGCACCACCCCCAGTGCTCCATGCAATATGTGCCCTCCTTAATACCCACCACCTGGCTCCCCCAAACTCCCACCCCCCGCACCTTCAAAACCCTCAGATAGATTTTCAGAATCTGTAATCTCTCATGGTTCACCTCCCCTTTCAATTTCCCTCAACTCCCTTCTCCTCTCCATCTCCCCATGTCCTGCATGTTATTTGTTATGTTCCACAAATAAGTGAAACCATATGATAATTGACTCTCTCTGCTTGACTTATTTCACTTAGCATAATCTGTTCCAGTCCCATCCATGTTGCTACAAAAGTTGGGTGTTCATCCTTTCTGATGGAGGCATAATACTCCATAGTGTATATGGACCACATCTTCCTTATCCATTCGTCCGTTGAAGGGCATCTTGGTTCTTTCCACAGTTTGGCGACTGTGGCCATTGCTGCTATGAATATTGGGGTACAGATGGCCCTTCTTTTCACTGCATCTGTATCTTTGGGGTAAATACCCAGTAGTGCAATTGCAGGGTCATAGGGAAGCTCTATTTTTAATTTCTTGAGGAATCTCCACACTGTTCTCCAAAGAGGCTGCACCAACTTGCATTCCCACCAACAGTGGAAGAGGGTTCCCCTTTCTCCACATCCTCTCCAACACACGTTGTTTCCTGTCTTGCTAATTTTGGCCATTCTAACTGGTGTAAGGTGGTATCTCAATGTGGTTTTGATTTGAATCTCCCTGGTGGCTAGTGATGATGAACATTTTTTCATGTGTCTGATAGCTATTTGTATGTCTTCATTGTAGACATGTCTGCTCATATCTTCTGCCCATTTTTTGATATGACTATCTGTTTTTTGTGTGTTGAGTTTGAGAAGTTCTTTATAGAATCTGGATATCAGCCTTTTGTCTATACTGTCATTTGTGAATATCTTCCATTCTGTGGGTTGCCTCTTTATTTTGTTGACTGTTTCTTTTGCTGTGCAGAAGCTTTTGATCTTGGTGAAGTCCCAAAAGTTCATTTTGGCTCTTGTTCCCTTTGCCTTTGGAGACATGTCTTGAAAGAAGTTGCTGTGGCTGATATCGAAGAGGTTACTGCCTATGTTCTTCTCTAGGATTCTGATGGATTCCTGTCTCACATTGAGGTCTTTTATCCATTTTGAGTTTATCTTTGTGTACAGTGTAAGAGAATGGTCGAGTTTCATTCTTCTACATATAGCTGTCCAATTTTCCCAGCACCATTTATTGAAGAGACTGTCTTTTTTTCCACTGGATATTTTTTCCTGCTTTGTCGAAGATTATTTGACCATAGAGTTGAGGGTCCATATCTGGGCTCTCTACTCTGTTCCACTGGTCTATGTGTCTGTTTTTATGCCAGTACCATGCTGTCTTGGTGATCACAACTTTGTACTAAAGCTTGAAATCAGGCAATGTGATGCCGCCAGTTTTATTTTTGTTTTTCAACATTTCCGTAGTAACTTGGGGTCTCTTCTGATTCCATACAAATTTTAGGATTATTTGCTCCAGCTCTTTGAAAAATACTGGTGGAATTTTGATTGGAATGGCATTAAAAGTATAAATTGCTCTAGGCAGTATAGACATTTTAACAATGTTTATTCTTCCGATCCAAGAGCATGGAATGGTCTTTCATCTTTTTGTGTCTTCTTCAATTTCTTTTAGGAGTGTTCTGTAGTTCCTTGAGTACAAATAGTTTATCTCTTTGGTTAGGTTTATTCCCAGGTATCTTATGGTTCTTGGTGTTATAGTAAATGGAATCGATTCTCTAATTTGCCTTTCTGTATTTTCATTGTTAGTGTATAAGAAAGCCACTGATTTCTGTACATTGATTTTGTATCCTGCCATGTTACTGAATTGCTCTATGAGTTCTAGTAATTTGGGGGTGGAGTCTTTGGGGTTTTCCATATAAAGAATCATGTCATTTGCAAAGAGAGAGAGTTTGACTTCTTCATTGCCAATTTGGATATCTTTTATTTCTCTTTGTTGTCTGATTGTTGTTGCTAGGACTTCTAGTACTATGTTGAACAAGAGTGGTGAGAGTGGGCATCCTTGTCATGTTCCTGATCTCAACGGGAAGGCTGAGAGCTTTTTCCCATTGAGGATGATATTTGCTGTGGATCTTTCATAGATAGATTTTATGAAGTTGAGGAATATTCCCTCTATCCCTATACTTTGAAACGTTTTAATCAGGAACGGATGCTGGATTTTGTTAAATTTTTTTTCTGCATCAATTGAGAAGACCATGTGGTTTTTCTCTCTTCCCTTATTAATTTGTTCTATCACATGGATTGATTTGCGAATGTTGAACCATCCTTGTAACTCAAGGATGAATCCCACCTGGTCATGGTGGATAATATTTCATGTGCTTTTGGATCCTTTTTGCTAGGATCTTGTTGAGAATCTTAGCATCCATATTCATCAGGGATATTGGTCTGAAATTCTCCTTTTTGGTGTGGTCTTTTCCTGGTTTGGGGATCAGGGTAATGCTGGCTTCATAAAAAGAGTCTGGAAGTTCTCCTTCTGCTTCAATTTTTTGAAACAGCTTCAGGAGAGGCATATTAAGATCTCCTACTATTAATGTATTCATATCAATATGACTCTTTATCTTGATTAATAGTTTTCTTATGTAATTGGCTGCTCCCATATTGGGGGTATAGATATTTACAATTGTTAGATCATCTTGATGGATAGTCCCTTTAAGAATTATGTAGTGTCCTTCTGTATCTCTGAGTACAGTCTTTAGTTTAAAATCTATTTTATCTGATATGAGAATCACTACCCCAGCCTTCTTTTGGGGCCCATTGGCATGAAAGATGCTTCTCCATCCCTTCACTTTCAGTCTGGGTGTATCTTTAGGTTCAAAATGGGTCTCTTGTAGACAACATATGATGGATCCTGTCGTTTTTTTCAATCTGCAACCCTGTGTCGTTTTATGGGTGCATTTAGGCCATTCACATTGAGAATGATTATTGATAGATACGTTTTTATTGACATCGTGTTACCTTTGAAGTCTTTCTTTCTGTAGATATTCTCTATATTTCTGTTCAATGCTCTTCTTAGGATTTTTCCTCTTTTATAGAACCCCCCTTAATATTTCCTGCAGTGTCGGCTTGGTGGTTGCATAGTCTTTTAAGCCTTGCCGGTCTTGGAAACTCTTTATCTCTCCATCCATTTTGAATGTCAGTCTTGCTGGATAAAGTATTCTTGGCTGCATGTTCTTCTCATTTAGTGCCCTGAATATATCTTGCCAGCCCTTTCTGGCTTGCCAGGTTTCTGTGGATAGGTCTGATGTTATTCTGATGGGCTTTCCTCTGTATGTAAGGAACTTCTTTGTCCTAGCTGCCTTCAA
Source organism: Martes martes (assembly GCF_963455335.1). Lineage (NCBI taxonomy): Eukaryota > Metazoa > Chordata > Mammalia > Carnivora > Mustelidae > Martes > Martes martes. The sequence continues at coordinate 90,156,011 of NC_137895.1, read as the reverse complement.
GAGGGCCTCCCTACAATTATAATTCCTCATTCTTACTATCACGTGTCTCGAGGACTTTTAAAAATCTATAATCTTGGGGGGAAACCATTCTGCCTCTAGTACATGAACGCTGGTTCCATTCGTGAGATTTGGAAAATTTTCATGGAGAACTTGTTCCACTATATCTTCTAGACTTCTTTCTTTCTCCTCCCCTTCAGGGATTCCAATAATTCTGACGTTGGAATGTTTCATGGCATCATTTATTTCCCTGATTCTGTTTTCATGGCTTATAAGCTGTTTGTTCCAGGCTTCCTCCTGATCCTTTCTCTCTATTTGTCCTCCAGATCACTAATTCTATCTTCTGTCTCAGTTACCCTAGCTTTTAGAGAATTTAGATTAGATTGGAACTCATTGAGAGCATTGTGAACATCATCCCTGGTGGCTTTCAGTTCTGCCTTAACATTGTGAACATCATCCCTGGTGGTTTTCAGTTCTGCCCTAATCAATTCCGTTTTGTCATCCTTGGTTTTCTCCAACCTAACTATTGCCTGGATAATTGTTAGCCTGAATTCCCTTTCAGATATATTGTCTATGTACATATTGTCTTCTGCTCTGTTGCAGAAGGCCCATCCTCTGTATTTTTCTTCTGTTGGGGATTCCTCCTCCTAGTCATTTTGGTGAGAGATGGCTGAACAAATGTAACTGGATGTATCGACCGTGGTACTGTCAAGGTGCACTCTGGAACGCTTCTGAGCAATCAGGAGTCCCCACCCAATGGAGAGAAATAAGAAAAGAAAAAGAAAATAAAAAGAGAGAGAGAGAGACAGGAAAAAAAGGGAAGATAAAAGAGAAGGCTCAGCCCAAATGGGCCCCAAGGTAAGTTTTATGAAGTATACAAACAAAAACAGACCAACAAAAAGACTGATAAAAGTATATGATGAGAAAAATATATATATATATATATATATATATATATATATATATATATATATATATGTAGAAAGAAAAAAAAAAAGAACCTCGTCAAAAAGAACCCCAAATATAAGATTTATATACTATCAGGACAAACACTAATACACAGAAACACTGGCGGAAGAAAAAGATGGGAGACTGTGTATAAATTCTCAGTGTGGGTGAGGAAGTTTATTTTGATTCTTCCTGGATGTAGCTTGATATCTTTGTTAAAGGACTCAACTTTCCTAAGATAAAGAGGGATTAAAAATTGGTTTACCTATAGGGGTAGCACTGATTGGGGAAAGGGGATTACCTTGAAGTTTAACTCTATATGAATATTAAAAAATAAAAATAAAAAAAGAATAAACTAAACTAAACTAAGCTAAAATTTAAAAAAAATTAAAAAATAGAAAAGCAAAAGAAAAACACGGGTATATGTTTCAGAAAGTTTAGGTTAAAAGGTTATTATGGAATTTGATGTACTGGGCACCTCACTGTGATGGTAAATAGGTTAAAAAAATTATCTATATAAAAAAATGAACCAGAATAGTGGGAACGAATGAAAAATAAAAGTTGTATCTATGAAGTAGTGGTGGTTGTTCTCTTGTCGTTTTATTTTGTTTTTTTTCTTTTTTTTCCTGGTTGGTTTTCTAGGGGAGGGAACTGCCACATGGGTTTTCAGGCAATGTTCCCTGAGTTAAGTCCTCCCGCCCCCCTCAAGGGGGTGGGCTCTGAGGAAACCTGTTTTTCAGGCTTTTGTTCTCTGGAGGTTTTTATGTTTGTTCCTTTGTTTTCTCTCACCTTGACAGCCTTTGATGTTTTTTGGAGGTTTAGAAGAAAGCAAACTGCACCCCGACCTCCCTCTCAGAGAGAAGCCTCAGTCTGTTCCCCCCTTGGTGCTGCAGAGCACATAAGTTCCCCCTGGGCCGCTGGCAGAGCAGGTTCTGAGTCGCGGTCCCTGGGGATGCAGGATCTCTTGCTTGTACCCAAAACCATGGCAGCAGCGGCTGTCTGGGCAGCTCCAGACCACCAGAGAGGTTCCAAGCAGCGATTGTACACTGAGATTTTCCCCCTGGCCTGGGCTGGGAGTGCCTGGTCTTTCCAGGTCCGAGAGTGCTGCGCTGGTGCCTTCCTGCACCTCTCTCAGGGGAGGGTGTGGGACGCGTGTGTCTCAGGCTCTGATAGCACAGCACAGCGATCGCATGGAGAGTGCAAAAAGCCTGTGTTTCTGCTGGCTGGTGAGGCTCCCAGCCCCTCACGGGAGCCGGACTCCATGCGCTCTCAGGCACGCTGGCGACTCAGGGACCAAGACCTAGTTTCTCCGCCACACTCTCTCTGGCTCGGTGCCAGGGGTGGCTGTCCTCAGTCCGGGGACTTAAGCCCCTATCCCTAACAGCCCTGATTCCCACAATTTCCCCCAGCATTCCTTTGCTCTTTTTGAGTGCTTTCAACCAGACTCCAGGTTAATGCTGGTCCCCAGACGCAGGGCACTCTCATACTGGGATATTGCTTTCCAATGGGTCACCTCTGGTGGCTCCCTCCCCCTTTGGTTTATCTTCCGATATTAGTCTGACATCCCACTCCGCTTCACCTGCCCCCTGGCGTCTTCTGCCCCCGTAGAGATCCAGACATGTGTAATTCTGATCTCAGGGTGATTTCATGGGTGATCAGAGTTCTTTGGTAGGTAATCAGCTCACTTAAGGGTACATGTTGGAACGGTGCCTCCTCCTATTTCCCCGCCATCTTGTCTCCTTCCCCAGTGTATCATTTTTCTAAAAATGTCTTCATTCTGGCTATTTAAGCATAATTTATACTCAGTGATTAAATTTTTGAAATCCAAGTTTGGTCTACTTTCCTTTTCTAAGGTCTATTTTTTAAGGTAAAAAGCATAAGAAAATGTCAGTCAGCAAAGGATGAATTATATAGGGTACAAATTATAAAGTTAGAAGTGAATTCATACATGCATACTCCCGAGCTAAATTTAAATTACAAAACTGCAAAAAAAAAAAAAAAAAACCACACACAAAAACTAAAAAACTATTGTAAACTACTTGACATCATTATCTTCTTTTAACTCCAAATAAAATACTTGGTGAATGGCAATAAAGTAGTCACTGTTTCTGACTATTTTGATAAGCCCAGGGACTTCTGTAACTACGTTGGCAATTTATCAGTAAGGGAGAGGAGATTCCTTTGGGATATGAAACTGGATATTTTATGAAATGTTTAAATTCTATTGAATTCAATAAGAGGAAATTTCTCAAATTTAGTACTAATTCATTTTTCCAATGTCATATTTTACAATATTCACAATGATCCTATATACCAAAAACATATGTAATTATAATTATCTGAGGAAAACAACATATTCATTTAATAAAATACATTTCTGAGATTCTTTTGAATGTTATGAAGGATATCGATTCAAAGCTTGATTCCTACAAAGTGAAGGTTCAAAGATTCCTTATTAGGACAAGCCAACTGAGTTGTAAAAAAAAAACAAAAAACAAACAAACAAACAAACAAACAAACAATAGTTCTAACTTCATGGCATTTATTTCAATGGCTTACAAATGAATCAACTTTTTTGTCCAGGTTCATGCAATTAATATGACTAAAATTTTAAAAAATTCCCCAACCTTACTGTATTTAGTAGCAATTTCATTCCCAACTGTCTTCTTTTGATTTGAGTCCCAGAACAGAAGAAATTTCTTAATGTTGCATATCCATCATATTTTTATATTACTTTAAACTACTTTTAACTTGCATTCTTATCCAAAATACATTAACCCCGACATCTCACACTCAACTGTGTGAGCTCAAAGATTTTATCAGGACAAGAAATTTATCTAATTTCATTTCTTCTTTAAAGAGCCATATCTCCAATTTATATTAAATTTGGAGGACATTTTCTGTATTACATATAAAGTAAATGTATTTCTTAAAAAAAAAACAGAATAGAGTGGTAAAAAAAGATTTCAGTCTCCTTGTTTACTTTGAGATGTTTCTGGCCTACATGAGAAGTACAATTGCTTCTTTTGTAGTTTTAGGATTTGATTATTTTTGTGTACTCTGCCATTGATCTCAAGAGGATTTAATGACAAAACAATTTTTAAAAGATAGAAACATTTACCAAGATACCATTGTACAGCTATGTTAAAAATACATGGATTATTTATTAAGTGAAGAAAACTCTATAACCTGTAAACTCAAATGTAAAAACAAAATAAAATCTTCTTTTGAGACATCTATATGTTGTAAGCCATAAGGAGTTTTTCGAACTTACATCTTACATATCCATAACAAATACACATTCCGCACTAGAAAAAATGAAACTACACAATTCATATTGTGAAAAGACTTTAGGGGGATTATTACCAAAAGTTTCAATCCTGATTCAATAACGGGCTTATATTATACTTACCTAAGTTAAATCGTGCAAGGCCATCCTCTTGAGTGGCAGTTTTAAAGACTTAATTAAGTTTTAAGATTTGGAAGCCAAGATATTTCATCATTGATAAAGGAAATATTAAATGTGTGACATTACCAGGGCGCCTGGGTGGCTCAGTGGGTTGAGCCTCTGCCTTCGGCTCAGGTCATGATCTCAGGGTTCTGGGATCGAGTCCCACATCGGGCTCTCTGCTCAGCAGGGAGCCTGCTTCCCTTCTCTCTCTGCCTGTCTCTCTGCCTACTTGTGATCTCTCTCTCTCTCTCTCTCTCTGTCAGTAAATAAATCTTTAAAAAAAAAAATGTGTGACATTACCATGGCAGGATCAAAATCATAGAGATCTAGACTGAAGGGAAATGAGTTTCTCAAGACAGATAATAGGAGTCTAATGTTTACACCTGCTATCTAAGTGTCTACATCCAATCAGCAGGAAATTTGATTGATCTACACAAAATTTCATTTCAATTCATTTTACCTATTTTTTATCTCTATTGCTAAGTACTTAAACTAATACTGTCTTCTATAATGATAAACTTTAAAATTACTGCAATTTTACATATTAGATACTTAAAGATATTTCAATGAAGTAAAAATATATGTGCTGAATGTACAATTATCATACTATATAACTTGGTTACTTTTCACGAACTCAACATACCTACATAAGCCGCGCTCAGATAAAGAAACAGAATGTTACCAGTACTAGAGAATCCTCCTTTTTTTTTTCTCTTCTGGTCATTAGAGCTTAGCCACTGTTCTTATTTCCAATGCATCAGATCATTTTTTTGCCACATTTAACACAATTTAAATTTATTTCCTGAAAATCTCAATCAAATGTGCAGCACAGATGGCAGAAATTTTGTATATTTGAAGCTGCAATGTGCCTATTCTACCCTATGACATCATTCAGAGATTGATTTTTAAGGCTCTGCTCTCTTCAACATAGATCTACAGTCAGCCAGCAGTTGGAGGAACAGAGATTGGTGAGTCACCTGGGAGATTTTTATTGCTAATCCTGGAGGTCATTTTCATAATTTCCATTGTTTCCATTCATAAGAACCCAGTTATATAGACAAGACAAAATGCAAAATCTCTAGGATACCCAATCTCAACTTGTGTCCATCAAGAAATGTTTCATGATTAGACACAGTGTCTGCTACAGGTGTTAAGATTCTAATCCAGTCTACTACTGTCTTCCACCTGGTCTAAATAGTAGCCAGTAATAACCTTCAAAATAATCTTTGCTTCCTTCCCTCATCCAATTTATTTTCTGTAGAGAAGAAAAAAAGTATGTTCTCTAAAATTTAACTCAGGGGGCACCTGGGTGGCTCAGTGGGTTAAAGCCTCTGCCTTCGGCTCAGGTCATGATCCCAGGGTCCTGGGATCGAGCCCCACATCAGGCTCTCTGCTCCGTGGAAAGCCTGCTTTCTCCTCTCTCTCTGCCTACCTCTCTCCCTACTTGTGATCTCTGTCTGTCAAATTAAAAAAAAAAGTCTTAAAATTTAACTCAGGTTTTGCTACTTCTTTACTGAAATTATGTCCTAAAACCTATTGAATTGCAGACAGTGAGTGGCCAGGAAGAATCCTTGGCATAGCTCCTCACCACCCATCTTCATACTCTTCCACTCTTTCCTTCTCTGCTGTTATCATTTGTAACACTGACTCTCTTTTAATTCTTCAAGCTCTTTTTCACCTCTATCCCTACCTCTGCTCTCACTCTACTTCCAAATTTCAGGCCTCTACTTAAATGTCATTTCCAGAAAAAAGTCATTTTCTAAAAAGACCATATATGAGGAGACCCTTCCCTTCTTTAGAGTCTTTACTTCAGACTTTTGTTCTTTACAACATTGTCAATACTAGTTTTTACATACCTTTCTTCTCTCTCTCACTTTCTCTTTTATCTTTCTGTTCTCCTAGGTAATCCTCATTTCAGAGAAGGGAGTTGTCTGCTATTTTATTTCATCCCTATATGCTTAGGATCTGGGAGTATCTGGGGTATCCCTCAAACTAACTAGAAATTGAATGTGTTGAATAATTTAAAAATTGAACTTTTTGGATATGAGATTGATTCATGGTTATCCTGAAATTTTGTGCATGTTGAAATAAGAAATAGATGATGTCATTAAGTAAGTTGTAGCATAATAAGAGAAAGCCTGGGAAATGACCATGGAAGAAATTTGGAGAAGGGAGGGAATAATGATGAGCTAATTTTCAAAATATTAAATTCAGGGTGTCATCTATATAAAAATATTCTGTTATAGTTCTTCCTAATTTTTAGATAAATAATCTACACTGAAAACTAATAATTCAAAATTAAACACTGGAAGCATTTGAAAATAACTTTAAGATAAAATATTTTAGAATGAGAAAAATATCTGTTAAAAGGCAATGAGTTTATAGCAGCAATGGCCACGGTCACCAAACTGAGGAAAGAATCAAGATGCCCTTCAACGGACAAATGGATAAGGAAGATGTGGTCCATATACACTATGGAGTATTATGCCTCCATCAGAAAGGATGAATACCAACTTTTGTATCAACATGGATGGGACTGGAAGAGATGATGCTGAGTGAAATAAGTTAAGCAGAGAGAGACAAGTATCATTTCGCTTATTTGTGGAGCATAAGAAATAACACAGAGGACATGGGGAGATGGAGAGGAGAAGGGAGTTGAAGGAAATTGGAGGGGGAGATGAACCATGAGAGACTATGGACTCTGAAAAACAATCTGAGGGTTTTGAAGGGGCGGGGGGGTGGGAAGTTGGGGGACCCTGGTGATGGGTATTATGGAGGGCACGTATTGCATGGAGCACTGGGTGTGGTGCATAAACAATAAATTTTGTTACACTGAAAAGAAATTAAATTTAAAAAATTGTATCTTTTTCATAAAAAAAAGGCAATGACTTATCAAGCTTTGAGAAGACATGGGGGAAATCTTAAATGCATATTACTAAGTGAAAGAAGACAGTCTAAAAAGGTACATACTGTATGAGTCCAACTATACGATATTCTGGGATGAGCAAAATTATGGAAATAGTAAAAAGACCGTGGTTGCCATGGCTTGGGGTAAGGGTTTAGGGATGAATAGATGCAGACAGGATTTGTAGGGCAATGAAAATTCTCTTTGTGATATGATAATGATGGATACATCTCATGCATTTGTCCAAACCCAAAGAGTGTACACACCAGGAGAGAACTGTAATGTAAAACTATGGACTCTGGGTGATTATGATTAGTCAGTGTAAGTTCATGAGTTGTAATGAATGGATCACTCTGGTGGGGATTGTTGATACTGGAGGAGACTATGCACGTGTGGGTGAAAATGTTACGGGAAATCCCTGTACTTCCCTCTTGATTTTGCTGTGAACCTAAACCTGCTCTAAAATAATAATAATAGTAATAATAATAATAGTAAAAGTCTTAACTAAAAGAAAGAAATATGAGAGAAGAAAATCTAAGTTTCATATCACAAAGCATAAATAATAATAAATGATAATAAAAATAATAAAATGATCTCCAGTTCCTCTTTAGTTCCTAGCCTTGTCTTAAAGAAAGCAATACAAATTACCCCCAAAACTGCTTATTATTACCCTAAGGAATTGTGTGCGTACCAAATGACTTTATTATTGTGTTATTCTTCCTCAGAATATTAATTCAGTAAATTTATTATTTTTTATTAAAGGTATACATATTTGGGATGCCCGGGTGGCTCAGTCAGTTAAGTGTCTACCTTCAGCTCAGGTCATGATCCCAGGGTCCTGGGATGGAGTCCATCCCAGGTTCCTGCTCAGAGGGGAGCCTGCTTCCCCCTCAACTTGCCTCTCTCTCTCTCTCCCTCTCTCTCTCCCTTTCTCTGGCAAATAGATAAATAAAAATCTTTTAAAAAAGATATACATATTCAAAGTTCAAAAGTCAAGAATCTTAGAATTATATTAATGAAAATTAGTAGCCTCTTGCCCTCAGGAGACTTTCATGCACCTTAACTCCTATTCTCCACAGCTCTCAGCTACTAACAGGTTTGTATCCTCTATTTTATACATTACTACTTCTTAATATTTTGAGTTAGGAATTATTTAAATATTTACTGGCTTAACTATGGAATTTGAGCACTTGAAATTCTTACATTTCCCATCCTTCCTACCCACATCCCTTTTTAATATTTAATATAATTTTGAACATAATTTTATTTTAATGATCTGTTGGATTTTTATACAAATTTACATTATTTTGACAGTGTAAAATTTTCTTCCATCTGAGCCAAATCTTGGCCTATATTCTGTTTCTTTATTTAACAATCTTCTGTTTCCACTAGGCTTCATTTTTTCATTAAAATAATTACAAGGTAGATGGTAACTACACTTATTGTGGTAAGCATTTGGTAATGCATCTCAGTGTCAAATTACTATGTTGGGCACCTAAAACCAATATAATATTCTACATCAACTATACCTCAATTATTAAAAAATTGCATAAGTGTTTTTGTACTCTTCAATATTCTCTGTTCAGGTAGCTTCCTGAAGTGCTGCTATACCCTCAGTAGACTCAAATACATTTAGCAAACTCTACCTTTCTTTCTTTCTTTCTTTCTTTCTTTCTTTCTTTCTTTTTTTCTCAGTTCTAAGAGTCTCTGAACTCTTTTTCCTTCCAACATCATCAGAACTCATTGCTTTCAAGGCCTAATGCACAACTATTGTATGGAGATGCTTGTTTCCAATATGGCAACATAGAGATTCATTTTACCTTTCTCCTACTCCCAAGTGTGGATAAAGTGCAAGGATATTTAAGTTTCTTCACATTGCAGTGCCCTCTTTTAAGAAAACAACCCCCAAATTATGAATGCGCATTTATAAATACAAGATTAGGAACAAACGTGAGATTTATTTAGGATGAAAACAGTGATAACCAGTCACACATTTAATTAAGCTATTAAAATCATAAAGTCCAGAAAATAACACAATTTGTTTTAACTATATCATATAGTTCTGTAATACCTTTTTTCCTTAACATGTTTAGTGTATTTTTTATGATATTGCCATAGATTTTTTTTAATTGATCATCTTAAAATGTACAGTTTAGGGCCATTTAGTCCATCCATACTGTTCTGCAACCACCACCCATAGTAAGTTCCAAACATTGCTCACCCAAAAGAAAACTCTGTAGCCATTTAGGAGTCATTTCCCATCCCTTCTTTCACAATCCCCTGGCAAATAATAATCTGTTTTCTTTCTCTGTGGATGTCCAGTTTTGGATATTTCATGTATGTGTAATCATACCATTTGCGACCTCTTATGTCTGGGTTCTTTCACTTAGGATCATGATAGCGAGGTATATCCACATTGAAGCATGTATTAATACTTCACATTTTTTCTCTTTGGATAATATCCCATTACACATGTATATCACATTTTCTTCATCCATTCATCTGTCAATGGACATTTCAGTTGTTTCTGTTTTTTCACTACTGTGAATAGTACTGCTATGAACAATAGCATACATACAAGCACTTGCGAACAAGTTATTTGGGTCAATACCTAGGAATGGCGTTATTGAATCATATGACAATTTTATGTTTAACTTTTTCTAATGGAACTCCCAAACTTTCCACAAAGGGTATGTCATTTTACATTCCCACTAACAATACACTGGGCTTCCAATTTCTTCATATTCACGCCTTTTTTTTTTTTAAACAATGGCCATTCAGCAGTTCCCCGCCTCCCCCCCCCCACCCCAGATGGCCATAATTGAAGTATAATTCACCATGGTTTTCATATGCATTTTTTATTATGACTAATGAAGTGTAGCATCATTGCATGTCCTTGTTGGCCATTTGAAGAAATGTCTGTTCAAATACTTTGCATATTTTAAAATTGGATTACTTGGGATTCTTTTTGTGTTTTTGTTGTGGCTGACTTGTAATAGTTCTTTATATAGTCTGGAAGTAGAACCTTATCAGATAAGTGATCTGAAAATATTTCTTCCAGTTTTTTTTAATACTTCCATGGCAGGGGCACCTGGGTGGCTCAGTGAGTTAAAGCCTCCGCCTTTGGCTCAGGTCAGGATCCCAGGGTCCTGGGATTGAGCCTGCATGCATCCGGCTCTCTGCTCAACAGGGAGCCTGCTTCCTCCTCTCTCTCTGCCTGCCTCTCTGTCTACTTGTGATCTCTGTCAAATAAATAAATAAAATCTTTAAAAAAAATACTCCCATGGCAATGTCCTCTGATGCACAAAAACTTTTAATTAAATAGTTTAAAATATTTTATTTATTTATTTGAGAGAGAATGAAAGCAAGAGAGATCCAGAGGGAGATGGGGAGAGAAAAGCAGACTTACCATTGAGGGAAGAGCCTGTTGGGGAGGCTCAATTCCAGGACCCTGAGATCATGACCTGAGCCAAAGGCAGACACTTAACCCAGGCACCCCAGACTTTTAATTTAGATAGAGTCCAATTTAATTTTTTCTTTTGTTGCTCATGTTTTTGGTGTCATGTAGAAGAATTCACTGCTAAATACAAATCAGTTATTAAGATAGACCCCAACATTTTCTGCCATGAATTTTATAGTTTTGGTTCTTACATCTAGGTCATTGATATATTAATTTGTGGATAATATGACCCAGGGCTCTAATATTCTTAGCATGTGGTCATCCAGTCATCCCAACTCCATTTATGTAAAAGACTATTCTTCTCTCCATTGAATAGTCTTGTAACCTTCTCAAAAATTAATTGGCCTTAGATATACGAGATTATTCTGGACTTACCTATTCTATTTGATTTCTCTCTAAAGAACTAAAAGTTCTTTCCAATTCAAATGTTATTTATTTATTTATTTATTTACTTATTATTTTTGTCTAACTGTTCCATCTAGAACTTCCAGCACAATGTTGAATAGCAGTAGGAAAAAGTGGACATCCTTGTCATGTTCCTGATGTTTGGGGGAAGGCTTTCAGTCTTTCAGCCTTGAATGTGACATTAGCTGTAGGGTTCTCATGAATGCTTTTCAGCAGTTTGAGGAAGTTCCTTTCTACTCTGCATTTACTATATTTTTATTATGAAAGCGTTTCAAATCTTGTCAAAGCCTGGCTTTTCCTGCATCAATTATAATAATCATGAGTTTTTTCCCTTTATTTCATCTTCCATCATTGAAATATTATGTAAATTGATTTTTTTTTAATGTTGGATCACCTTACATTCTATCCCACTTTATCATGGTATCTTACCTTTAAATACAACTAAATTTGCTTTCTCAGTATTTTGCTGAGGATTTTTGTATTGATAGTCATAAGGGATAGAGATCTGTATTTTTTGATGTTTTTATCTGGTTTTAGTATCAGAGTAATGCTGTCCTCATACAATCAAAGAGGATGGGTATTATAATCTCCAGCATTTGGACGAGTTTGAAATGGATTAGTGTTAACTCTTTAAAGCTTTGGGAAAATTCATCTGGTTTTAGATAGTCTTTATATAGAGGTTTTGAATTACTGTTTCAATTTCTTCAATAACTATAGGTCTATTAGATATCTCACCTGAGTAAGTGGTAATTTGTGGGTTTTTATGAATTACTGTGTTTCAGTTATGCTATCTAATTTGTTTATGAATTACTGTGTTTCAGTTATGCTATCTAATTTGTTGATGCACAATGACTCGTAGTATATTCTTATACTCCTCTCTATTTCTACAAGGTCAATAGTCATGAACCAACTTTGATTCCTGATTTTAGCAATTTGAGCCTTCTCTCTTTTTTTCTTGGTCAATCTAGCTAAAGGTTTGTCAGCTTTGATGGCCTTTTGAAAGAAACAACTTTGGGATTTACTGATTTTCTCTGTTTTTCCCTTTACTATATTTCATTTATCTCCACTCTAATATTTATTATTTACTTCTTTCTGATGGCTTTGGGTTTATTTTACTCTTTTTTTCCCTAAATCTGTAAGTTTGAAATTAGATTACTGATATGAGATCTATCTTTTTTGTTAAAGCAGATGCTTAAAGCTATAAACTTCCCTCTAAACACTGCTCTTACTGTATTTTGTAAGTTTTGATAGCTTGTATGTCTGTTTTCATTTGTCCCTAAGTGTTTTCTAATCTCCTTTGTGATTTATTCTTTGACCCATTAGTTGTTTATGGGTGTGTTTTTAAATTCCACAGGCTTTTTCATACATATCAGAATTTTGGTCTGAAACTACTGAGAAGCCAAAATGAAGACGTAAACAACAAATGGCTTATATTGTCTAACTATGTTTACATTATCCAATTTAGTAGCCATTAAAAATTAAAATATGTCTAGTCGAAACTGAGATGTGTTATGAATATAAATGTACATCATATTTCAAAGACAGTACAAAAAAAGTAAAATATCTCACTAATTTTTAATATGTAATGACAATCCTTTGGATGTATTGGGTTAAATATCTTATTAAAATTAATTTCACTTGTTTTCTTTCACTTTTAAAAATAAGCTTATTAGAAAATTTGAAATTGCAAATGTGCCTTATGGTTGTGTTTTGCAATACATTTCTATTGGACAGTGCTGATTTATAATATCTTCTGCTTTTTTAGGTTTAAATTATATACATGTATATAATAGACCTTTTGATATTATCCCTAGGTCACAGAGGCTCTGTTCATTAAATACATATAATTTACTTTTTTTGTTTTTCAAATTGAGTGGTCTCTATTAATCTTTAAGTTCACTCTTTTTTTTTTAATTAAATTTTTTATTTATTTTCAGCGTAACAGTATTCATTGTTTTTTCACCACACCCAGTGCTCCATGCAATCTGTGCCCTCCCCAATACCCACCACCTGGTTCCCCCACCCTCCCACCCCCCGACCCTTCAAAGCCCTCAGGTTGTTTTTCAGAGTCCATAGTCTCTCATGGTTCACCTCCCCTTCCAATTTCCCTCAACTCCCTTCTCTTCTCCATCCACCCTTGTCCTCTATATTATTTGTTATGCTCCACAAATAAGTGAAACCATATGATACTTGACTCTCTCTGTTTGACTTATTTCACTCAGCATAATCTCTTCCAGTCCTGTCCATGTTGCTACAAAAGTTGGGTATTCGTCCTTTCTGATGGAGGCATAATACTCCATAGTGTATATGGACCACATCTTCCTTATCCATTCATCTGTTGAAGGGCATCTTGATTCTTTCTACAGTTTGGTGACCGTGGCCATTGCTGCTATAAACATTGGGGTACAGATGGCCCTTCTTTTCACTACATCTGTATCTTTGGGGTAAATACCCAGCAGTACAATTGCAGGGTCATAGGGAAGCTCTATTTTTAATTTCTTGAGGAATCTCCACACTGTTCTCCAAAGTGGCTGCACCAGTTTGCATTCCCACCAACAGTGTAAGAGGGTTCCCCTTTCTCCACATCCTCTCCAACACACGTTGTTTCCTGTCTTGCTAATTTTGGCCATTGTAACTAGTGTAAGGTGGTATCTCAATGTGGTTTTGATTTGAATCTCCCTGATGGCTAGTGATGATGAACATTTTTTCATGTGTCTGGTAGCCATTTGTATGTCTTCATTGGAGAAGTGTCTGTTCATATCTTCTGCCCATTTTTTAATATGATCATCTGTTTTGTGTGTGTTGAGTTTGAGGAGTTCTTTATAGATCCTGGATATCAACCTTTTGTCTGTACTGTCATTTGCAAATATCTTCTCCCATTCCGTGGGTTGCCTCTTTGTTTTGTTGACTGTTTCTTTTGCTGTGCAGAAGCTTTTGATCTTGATGAAGTCCCAAAAGTTCATCTTTGCCTTTGTTTCCTTCGCCTTTGGAGACATATCTTGAAAGAAGTTGCTGTGGCTGTTATCAAAGAGGTTACTGCCTATGTTCTCCTTGAGGATTCTGATGGATTCCTGTCTCACGTTGAGGTCTTTTATCCATTTCGAGGTTATCTTTGTGTATGGTGTAAGAGAATGGTCAAGTTTCATTCTTCTACATATAGCTGCCCAGTTTTCCCAGCACCATTTATTGAAGAGACTGTCTTTTTTCCACTGGATATTTTTTCCTGTTTTGTCGAAGATTATTTGATCATAGAGTTGAGGGTCCATATCTGGGCTCTCTACTCAGTTCCACTGGTCCATGTGTCTGTTTTTATGCCAGTACCATGCTGTCTTGGTGATCACAGCTTTGTAGTAAAGCTTGAAATCAGGTAACGTGATGCCACCAGTTTTATTTTTGTTTTTCAACATTTCCTTAGCAATTCGGGTCTCTTCTGATTCCATACAAATTTTAGGATTATTTGCTCCAGCTCTTTGAAAAATACTGGTGGAATTTTGATCGGAATGGCATTAAAAGTATAGATTGCTCTGGGCAGTATAGACATTTTAACAATGTTTATTCTTCCGATCCAAGAGCGTGGAATGGTCTTCCATCTTTTTGTGTCTTCTTCAATTTCTTTTAGGAGTGTTCTGTAGTTCCTCGAGTACAGATCTTTAACCTCTTTGGTTAGGTTTATTCCGAGGTATCTTATGGTTCTTGGTGCTATAATAAATGGAATTGATTCTCTAATTTGCCTTTCTGTATTTTCATTGTTAGTGTATAAGAAAGCCACTGATTTCTGGACATTGACTTAGTATCCTGCCACATTACTGAATTGCTGTATGATTTCTAGTAGTTTGGGGGTGGAGTCTTTCGGGTTTTCCATATAAAGAATCATGTCATCTGCGAAGAGAGAGAGTTTGACTTCTTCCTCGCCAATTTGGATACCTTTTATTTCTCTTTGTTGTCTGATTGCTGTTACTAGGACTTCTAATACTATGTTGAACAAGAGTGGTGAGAGTGGGCATCCTTGTCGTGTTCCTGATCTCAACGGGAAGGCTGCAAGCTTTTTCCCATTGAGGATGATATTTGCTGTGGGTCTTTCATAGATAGATTTTATGAAGTTCGGGAATGTTCCCTCTATCAGTATACTTTGAAGCGGTATACTTTGAATCAGTAACGGATGCTGGATTTTGTCAAAAGCTTTTTCTGCATCAATTGAGAGGATCATGCGGTTCTTCTCTCTTCTCTTATTGATCTGTTCTATCACATTGATTGATTTGCGAATGTTGAACCATCCTTGTAACCCAGGGATGAATCCCACCTGGTCATGGTGGAGAATCTTTTTCATGTGCTGTTGCATCCTGTTTGCTAGGATCTTGTTGAGAATCTTAGCATCCATATTCATCAGTGATATTGGTCTGAAATTCTCCTTTTTGGTGTGGTCTTTTCCTGGTTTGGGGATCAGGGTAATGCTGGCTTCATAAAAAGAGTCTGGAAGTTTTCCTTCTGCTTCAATTTTTTGAAACAGCTTCAGGAGAATAGGTGTTATTTCTTCTTTGAAAGTTTGGTAGAATTCCCCAGGGAATCCGTCAGGTCCTGGGCTCTTGTTTTTTGGGAGGTTTTTGATCACTGCTTCAATCTCGTTACTAGATATCGGTCTATTCAGGTTGTCAATTTCTACCTGGTTCAATTTGGGGAGTTTATAGTTTTCCAGGAATGCATCCATTTCATCTAGGTTGCTTAGCTTATTGGCATATAACTGTCGAAAATAACTTCTGATGATTGTTTCTACTTCCTTGGTGTTAGTTGTGATCTCTCCCTTTTCATTCTTAATTTTACTAATTTGGGCTTTCTCTCTTTTCTTTTGGATTAGTGTGGCCAATGGTTTATCGATCTTATTGATTCTTTCAAAAAAACCAGCTTCTAGTTTCATTGATATGTTCTATTGTATCTCTGGTTTCTACCTCATTGATCTCTGCTCTAATCTTGATTATTTCCCTTCTTACGTGTGGAGTTGGTTTGATTTGTTGTTGATTCTCTAGTTCTTTAAGGTGTAGAGACAGCTGGTGTATTCTGGATTTTTCAATTTTTTTGAGGGAGGCTTGGATGGCTATGAATTTCCCCCTTAGGACTGCCTTTGCTGTATCCCATAGGTTTTGGAGTGAAGTGTCTTCATTCTCATTGGTTTCCATGAATTGTTTAAGTTCTTCTTTGATCTCCTGGTTGATCCAAGCATTCTTAAGCAAGGTGGTCTTTAGCTTCCAGGTGTTTGAGTTCCTTCTGAACTTTTCCTCGTGATTGAGCTCCAGTTTCAAAGCATTGTGATCTGAGAATATGCAGGGAATAATCTCAGTCTTTTGGTATCGGTTGAGCCCTGATTTGTGACCCAGTATGTGGTCTATTCTGGAGAAGGTTCCATGTGCACTTGAGAAGAATGAGTATTCTGTTGTTTTAGGGTGGAATGTTCTGTATATATCTATGAGGTCCATCTGGTCCAATGTGTCATTCAATGCTCTTATTTCTTTATTGAGTTTCTGCTTCAATGATCTGTCTATTTCTGAGAGAGGCGTGTTAAGATCTCCTACTATTAATGTATTCATATCAATATGACTCTTTATCTTGATTAATAGTTTTCTTATGTAATAGGCTGCTCCCATATTGGAGGCATAGATATTTACAATTGTTAGATCATCTTGATGGATAGTCCCTGTAAGAATGATGTAGTGTCCTTCTGTATCTCTGACTACCGTCTTTAGTTTAAAATCTAATTTATCCGATATGAGAATCGCTACCCCGGCCTTCTTTTGAGGCCCATTAGCATGAAAGATGCTTCTCCATCGCTTCACTTTCAGTCTGGGTGTATCTTTAGGTTCAAAATGGGTCTCTTGTAGACAACATATGGATGGGTCCTGTCGTTTTATCCAATCTGCAACCCTGTATCATTTTATGGGTGCATTTAGGCCATTCACATTGAGAGTGATTATTGAGAGATACGTTTTTATTGACATTGTGTTATCTTTGAAGTCTTTATTTCTTTCAATTGTCTCTATATTTCTGTTCAATGCTATTCTTGGGATTTTTTCTCTTTTATAGAACCCCCCTTAATATTTCCTGCAGTGTCGGCTTGGTGGTTGCATAGTCTTTTAAGCCTTGCCGGTCTTGGAAACTCTTTATCTCTCCATCCATTTTGAATGTCAGTCTTGCTGGATAAAGTATTCTTGGATGCATGTTCTTCTCATTTAGTGCCCTGAATATATCTTGCCAGCCCTTTCTGGCTTGCCAGGTCTCTGTGGACAGGTCTGACGTTATTCTGATGGGCTTTCCTCTGTATGTAAGGAGCTTCTTTGTCCTAGTGGCTTTCAAGAGATTGTATCTACAATTATGATTCCTCAATTTTACTATGAGATGCCTGAATGTTTTTTTGTAATTTATAATCTTGGGGGGAGACCTTTCTACTTCTACTACATGAACACTTTTTCCATTCGCAAGAGTGGGAAAATTTTCATGAAGAACTTGTTCCACTATATCTTCTAGACTTCTTTCTTTCTCCTCCCCTTCAGGGATTCCAATAATTCTGACGTTGGAATGTTTCATAGCATCATTTATTTCCCTGATTCTGTTTTCGTGGCTTCTAAGCTGTTTGTTCCAGGCTTCTCCTGATCCTTTCTCTCTATCTGTCTGTCCTCAAGATCACTAATTCTATCTTCTGCCTCAGTTACCCTAGCTTTTAGAGAATTTAGATTAGATTGGAACTCATTGAGAGCATTGTGAACCTCATTGCTGGTGGCCTTCAGCTCTGCCCTAACATTATGAACATCATCCCTGGTCGCTTTCAATTCTGCCTTAATCAATTCCGTTTGGTCATCCATGGCTTTCTCCAACCTAGCTATTGCCTGGATAATTGTTAGCCTGAATTCTCTTTCCGACATATTGTCTATGTTGATAGCTGTTAGCTCTGTTGCGGAAGGCCCATCCTCTGTATTTTTCTTCTGTTGGGGATTCCTCCTCCTAGTCATTTTGGTGAGAGATGACTGGACAGATGTAGCTGGATGTATCGACCATGGTGCCGTCAAGGTGCACCCTGGAACGCTTCTGAGCACTCAGGATTCCCCACCCAAACGAAAGAAAAAAGAAAAGAAAAAGAAAAGAGAGAGAGAGAGACAGGAAAAAAAGGGAAGATAAAAGAGAAGGTTCAGCCCAAATGGGCCCCAGGGTAAGATTTATGACTTATACAAACAAAAACAGACAAACAAAAAGACTGATAAAAGTATATGACGAGAGAAAAAATATATATATATAAGCAAAAAAAAGGAGGAGCCTCGTCAAGAAGAACCCCAAGTGTAAGATTTATATACTATCAGGACAAACATAAATACACAGAGACACTGACAGAAGAAAAAGATGGGAGTATGGTTATAGATTCTCAGTGTGGGCGAGGAAGGTTATTTTGATTCTTCCTGGATGTATCTTGATATCTTTGTTAAAGGACTCAACTTTCCTAAGAAAAAGGGGGATTAAAAATTGGTTCACCTATAGGGGTAGCATTGATTGGAGAAAGGGGGTTACCTTGAAGTTTAACTCTATATGAATATTAGAAAATAAAAATAAAAAAGGAATAAACTGGACTAAACTAAACTAAAATTTTTTTAAAAATTAAAAAAATAGAAAAGCTAAAGAAAAACACATGTGTATGTATCAAAAAATTCAGGTTAGAAGTTTATTATGGAATTTGATGTACTGGATATCTCACTGTGATGGTAAATAGGTTAAAAAATTATCTATATAAAAAAAGAAAAAAAATGAACCAGAATAGTGGGAATGAATTAAAAATAAAAGTTGTATCTGTGAAGTAGTGGTGATTGTTCTCTTGTAGTCTTTTTTTTTTTTTTCCTTTCCTGATTTGTTTTCTGGGGGAGGGGGCTGCCACATGGGTTTCCAGTCAATGATGTTCCCTGAATTAGGTCCTCCCGCCCCCCTCAAGGGGGTGGGCTCTGAGAAAAACAGTTTTTTCAGGCTTTTGCTCTCTGGAGGTTTTTATGTTTGTTCACTTCTTTTCTCTCGCCTTGACAGCTTTTGATGGTTTTTGGAGGTTTAGAGGAAAGAAAACTGCACCCAGTCCTCCCTCTCAGAGAGAAGCCTCAGTCTGCTCCCCTGCAGGTGCTGCAGCCGCTGGGCCGCTGGAGCGGGTTCTGAGTCACGGTCCCTGGGGACGCAGGATCTCCTGCTTGTACGCAAAACCAAGGCAGCGGTGGCTGTCTGGGCAGCTCCAGACCGCCAGAGAGGTTCCAAGCAGTGATTGCACACTGAGATTTTCCCGCTGGCCGGGGCTAAGAGCGCCAGGCTTGCACGCACCTCTCCCAGGGGAGGGTTTGGGGTGCGGTGTCTCTGGCTCTATCGGCTCTATTGGCTCTATCGCCGCGTGGGTCCCACAACACCAGGCTGGGCGTTCGTGCACCTCTCTCAGGGGAGGGTGAGGCACGTGCGCATCTCCAGCAAGGTGCGGGTTCTGCCGTCTGGTGTGGCTCCCAGCCCCTCAGGGGAGCCGGACTCCACTCGTTCTTGGGCACGCTGGCGGCTCAGGGACAAAGACCAGGTTTCTCCGCCGCACTCTCTGGCTCAGCGCCAGGGGAGGCTGTCCTGGGTCTGGGGACTTAAGCCCCTGTCCCTAGCCGCCCCCATTCCCACAATTTCCCCCCACAATTCTTTGCTCTTTTGAGTGCTTTCAACCAGACTCCAAGTTAATGCTGGTCCCCAGATGCAGGGCACTCACGTATTGGAGTATTATTTTCCAATCGGTCGCCTCTGGTGGCTCCCTCCCCCTTTTGTTTATCTTCCGATATCAGTCCGACGTTCCCACTCCACTTTACCTGCCCACTGGCGTCTTCTGCCCC
The DNA here is from genome assembly GCF_963455335.1 of Martes martes. NCBI lineage: Eukaryota > Metazoa > Chordata > Mammalia > Carnivora > Mustelidae > Martes > Martes martes. The sequence goes on along the minus strand of NC_137895.1, from coordinate 90,135,975 downwards.
CCGTAGAGATCCAGACGTGTATACTTCTGATCTCAGGCTGATTTCATGGGTGATCGGAGTTCTTTGGTAGGTAATCAGCTCACTTTAGGGTACAGGTTGAAAAGGCGCCTCCTCCTACTTCCCCGCCATATTGTCTCCCCCCCTTGAGAACTCTTATAATGGAACAGAGATATAGTTTTAGTATTTTGAAAGGGAAGGTGTTATTAAGAAACAAGAGCTAATGTAAACATCATGTCACTTCAGAAAGAAGTGAAAGGACAGATATGACTATATATTGGATGGTGCAATGGCAAAATTGGGACCCAATCTAAGCACTTCTTTTGCAATTTTCCTTATTAACTTTCCTTATATATATATCTCATTATGATTCTATTTGAATAAAAACAGAAATCTTTGTAGCAAGTTCTTAAATGCTTGCTTTACCTGCTGGTTCCTTAGAGTATAAATGAAGGGGTTTAAAAGTGGAGCAATAGAAGTATTGAGAATTGCCACTCCCTTCATTAAGGATATCCTCTGTTTGACTGAGGGTTTAATGTACATGAAGATGCAGCTGCCATATGAGAGGGAGATGACAATCATGTGAGAAGAACATGTGGAGAAAGCCTTTTTTCTCTGGTTGGCAGAAGGTATTTTTAAAATTGTCAAGGCAATGCATGTATATGATAGAATCACTAACGCCAAAGTGACCAGTAGAGTCACCAAAGCTAAGACGAAACTCATCATTTCCAACACATGCGTATCAGTGCAGGAGATTTGCAAGAGGGGAGCAGTGTCACAGTAGAAATGATCAATGATATTGGAGTCACAGAAGTCCAGGCTTAAGCCTAAAATGAGTCCTGGAAAGATGATGAGGAAACCAGTGATCCAAGAGCTAAGGACTAACTGGATACAGATTTTGCTGTTCATAATGGTCGTATAATGCAAGGGCTTACAGATGGCAACATAACGATCATAGGACATGACAGCCAGGAGATAAAATTCAGATGCACCAAGAAGGAAGGCAAAAAATAACTGAGTTGCGCAACAGTTATAGGAAATCGTTTTGTCACCGGTTGCCATGCTCACAAGCAATTTGGGGATGCAGACTGTTGTATAAGAAATTTCTAAGAAAGAAAAATTTCGAAGAAAGAAATACATAGGGGTCTTGAGATGAGAATCCAGCAAAGTGAGAGTAATGATAACTAAGTTTCCTGAGATACTTAACAAGTAGGTGAGGAGTAGGAAGATAAATAACACAATCTTCAATTTGGGGTCCTGTGTCAATCCTGCTAAGATAAATACTGTCACAGTTGTACGGTTTTCCATCTTGACCTCCTGATATACTTTTGCTCTGGTAAAAATATTAAGAAAAAAATATATACAGGTACCAAGGATAAAATATGATGATAACATTGTCAAAATATTAGTAATTGCTATTGGTTATACATACTAATGATTAAAGTAAGATAAACTCTAACAAAGGTTGTTAAATTGTTTTTGAAGAAAGACAAAATATTTTCTACAAATCTGATGAAATAAAAACCCATCTTAAAAATCATCTTTATAGTGTGGCTTATATTTATGGTAATGAGGTAAAGAAATGAACAGGCATGTAAAAAATATATTTCCTCTTTTCTCAGTACGTAAGGACTAAAATGTCATTGTACTTATACTCAGCCTGATGACTATATAAATATCATTGCCTCAAGGAACTGACCATGTGTGCAACAGAGAAACAAAATGATGTATGAGTGTTTAAGATGGTTGAAATAGAAATCCAGCTTTAGGTATAAGATCATCCTGGAAGCAATTCAGTATAACAACTGTAGCTCTTCCCAGGTTTGGCCTGTGCCACAACTACTCAGCTAATGAACACACTTTCTTGGTCCTATCTGATTTTTTATTCCTACAAATCAGTGTAGTGGGTTTTGTCTCCATTCCATCTCTTCATTTCTTCACTTTTATCATCTCCATGCCAATATTAAATTTATCTGATTGCATAGTAAAACTAACTTGAAAAGAATTAAACAAATTCAGTGTTTCTTCTGGTTATAGTTCTGAAAACAGGAAGAGAATAACACAGTAAAATTCAAAATAAAGTGAATAAGCATTCAGAGAGGGGAAAGTGAAATAGGGAAGGAAGAGAAGGAAGACAAAAGAAGTAGAAAAGAGGTAGCACCGTAGGGGAAGGCCATAAAGAGAAAAACTTACCATTAAGATTAGATTCTTCTTCAGATGAGACAGTGACTGGTATTTAGCTCTTGGCTTTTTACCTGATGTGTAGTAATGGGTTACAGCAAAGCTGTAAGAGGAAAACAGAAAAAATTCTAGCAAATTTTACTGTGATGATCAGTCACTTGGCAAGTGTTCAGACACTTGCAGGTAATACCTACTGACCCCAAATAATATGGTAAGCCAAAAGCCAAGCCAGTTCAAAAGCCAAGGCAATTCAACGTCCCTGCCTATTGATTTGTCCCTGAGTTGATTTTGTGGTTGAAAATTATATAAGCTTTCATTAGACTAAATGTCATGAAAACTCCTGGGTATAAGCATTTCATCCCTTGGGGGCAAATTTCTTGTTTGATGACTTCATTATCAGTTATGCTTTTTTATGGACTTCATTATGAATATGAAACACTTATTATACAATAGTTTTAGTTTCAGGAGTAGAATTTAGAGATGATCACTTACATGTAACACCCAGTGTTCATTACATCAAGTGCCCTCCTTAATATTCATCACCTGGTTACCCCGTTCCCCTGCCCACCTCACCTCCAACAACACTGTTTGCTCCCTATAGTTAGTGTCTTTTATGGTTTGCCTCCCTCTCTGTTTTTATCTTATTTTATTTTTTTCTTCCTTTCCTCTATGTTCATCTGTTTTGTTTCTTAAATTCCATGTATGAATGAAATCATATGGTATTTGTCTTTGACTTATTTTGCTTAACATCATACCCTCTAGTTCCATCCACATAATTGCAAATGGCAAAATTTCATTCTTTTTTTTTTAAATTTCATTCTTTTTGATGGCTGAGTAATATTATAGTGTGTGGGTGTGTGTGTGCGCATGCATGCATGTGTGTGTGTATCTCATATCTTCTTTATCAATTCATCCATTGATGGACATCTGAGTTCTTTCCATAGTTACCGCTATAAACATCGGGGTGCACGCTCCCATTTGAATCATTATGTTTGTATCCTTTGTAGTAGTAGTAGTGCAGTTGCTGGGTTGGGGTAGTTCTATTCTTAACTTTTTGAGGCACCTCCATACTGTTTTTCAGAGTGGCTGCACAAGTTTGGATCCTCCATGGACCTATAAAAATTGTTTACATTGGTGGGAATGTAAACAATTTTTATAGATCCATGGAGAATGCATTATTATATACTGAGGAATCAAAGAAGTATAAGTCAATGTCCCTGACTATTGTAGTATACCAATATATTGAGGAGACAGAATTTGTGCATGAATATAGCAATATACAATGTGCCATAAACTTAATAGTAAATGAGACTCATTCTTACTATGGGGAGAGATTAATAATGGATGCTTAAAAAAAAAAGAAAAAGATGGATTCAAAGCTAAGCACTGGAGATAGATTAGGAAGTAGAGTAAGGTATTTTAGGTAGGATAAACAGTGTGAAAAAGGTACCCACGAATGAAAACTCATGAATTACTAAAAATTTATCAGAGAGAATACAATACAGTTTTCTCCATGAAATACTGAAGGTCCTAGAGATTCTGGCTATTAGTACAAAAGTGTAATGATATCTTCTTGGTACTTACACACATTCTCCCAAACCTAAGGGACAATTCCTGAGACAACTAATTCTACTATAATGGCTATAGTAATTTGGGTCAAAAACAGATCTATCACCCCAACAAGTAAAAATTTTATCAAATCAGACCTAGTTTTTCTCCTGTTCCCCAATTCCCTAGATATACACTGGAACAGTGTATTATAATATGTTCAACAAGCCTATTACTTTTATTTATTTATTTATGTACATTAAAAGCTGCAAGAAAATTTTTCCTACCTTCAAAATCATGAACACATTTTTATTCAAAAATGATGTCATTTAATAAGTCAATTTAAGATCCTCTATAATTAAGATAAAATCAGAAAAACTTAAATCTATTAATATAAAGAAATTACTCAGAGTTTTAGACGTTTATTTTCAGTATATGGATTATAAATCAGTCTGCAAAACACAAAAACTTACAAACTGTTATTTTTTTTTTAAATATTTATTTATTTATTTATTTGACAGAGAGAGACATCACAAGTAGGCAGAGAGGCAGGCAAAGGGAGAGGGGGAGGCAGGCTCCCTGTTGAACAGAGAGCCTGATGTGGGGTTCGATCCCAGGACCCTGAGACCATGACCTGAGTGGAAGGCAGAGGGTTAATCCACTGACCCACCCAAGTGCCCACAAACTGTTATTCTTAAAGGTATAGAAACAATTATATAGGCAAGGATTTTGTTTGTTGATGTTCATGTTTTTTATATCCCTTTGCAGGATAAAGCACTTAGGCTTACTTTTTTTTTTCTTCTTCTTCTTCTCAGGCATCACACTGAAATATGTAATTCTTAAAATAAGTTTTAATACTTGTGGGCATTTCATGATTAGCTATTTCTAGCTCAAATCAACAATTTAAACACCAAAGTATCTCTTTTATTCTTCATAGACAAGTTTTTTTTTTTTTAAAGATTTTATTTATTTATTTGACAGAGATTACAAGTAGGCAGAGATGCAGGCAGACAGAGAGAGAGGAGGAAGCAGGCTCTCCGCTGAGCAGAGAGCCCGATGCGGGACTCGATCCCAGGACCCTGAGATCATGACCTGAGCCGAAGGCAGAGGATTAACCCACTGAGCCACCCAGGTGCCCCCATAGCCAAGGTTTCTAAGTTAATACAACAAGCACTAAAATTAAACTACTGTTATCCTATCAGATGATTATGGTTTATTTCCAGGTAATGCCCTAAACTGTGTGCATATCTCTCCAAGGAATTCAGCTCCAAAGGCAATATTTCCCTGAGGATCTTTCATTTGTTTACTATATAAGAGATACCAAAATATAGACTCCTTTCTATCTCCTTCAACTATGTTCTTAGGAGATTCTGTACAAAATATACTATATTAACATATTGTGCACCCCCTTTATCTTCATTAATTTATTAGTTCATTTATTCTTTCCTAAAATACCTATTTATTGTGTGCTTGAAATGTATCGAGCACTCCTGTATGTCCTGACAGCTCCCTTACCCACTTCTGCCATGTGAGGACCTGGAGACAAGTCTATGAAACCTGTGAAGCCAGCTCTTACTAGACACCAAATCTGCTGGCACCCAGCTCTTAGCCTTTCTAGCTTCTAAAACTGAGAAATAAATGTCTCTTGTTCAAGGCACCGAGTTATGGTATTTTGTGACAGCAGTCGAGATAGACTAAGACAGAAATAAAAGCAGAATTCATTGCCAACAGACTTGTCCCATAAGAAATGTTAAACAAAGTTCTTAGGGAAAACACAAATGATATAGGTCAGAAATCTGACCTTCATCAAGAAAATGAGAGTGTTGAAGAAGGAATAAAGGAATAAGTACATTCAACTGGATTTTCCACTAAAGTCACTGTTTGTGAGTAGAACCAACTTTCTATTAATTATCATTTATTAAAATTAATTACAAATTCATTGTTACTAGTATGTTTCTGTCTTTAATAAATGGCAATATTCTGAGGCCCAAATTAGATTATCTCTGACCACCTTCTTTCTTCATTCCCTATTTTCTTCTTCTTTATCTCCATCATATCCTTTCCCACCTTCCTTTCCCCTTCCTTATTATTGCCTCTTTTCTTGCTTTAATCAACAGATGGTTTTAAGGGAAACTTTATTGGACAAGACTGACAGTCAGGGTTACAGAATTTACAGAATGCCTTCCGTATTGCCAACTTGGACACATGATAACGTAGAAGAATCAATGTTTTCAAAGTCCATAACTTTGAAAAGTGACATAAATTTACAAAATCAAGAAGCCAAGTGAGCTCCAAGCATGATAAAATGCCTACACACATTATAATCAAACTGTTAAACAACAAAGACAATGAGAAAAAAGTGTGGTTAGAGAAAAAGAATGCATTACATACCATGAATGTTGGAGGACAATGGCTTGAACAATTTCTGACTTCTTTTCATAAGCTAGGGAGGCCAGAAACTAGAGAGGAATCTTTAGAATGCTGAGAGAAAAAAAAATTGTCAATTTAGAATTCTATACACTAAAACTATCCTTCAACATGAAAGGGAAATAAAGACATTTTCACGAACATTTTTCAGTAACACATCTGTACTACAAGAAATGCTGCAGGAAGTTCTTCAGCTGAAGAAAACTGAATCCAGCTGGGAAACTGGAATTCTAGGGAGGAATTAGAAATATCAAAAATTTGAAATATGGGGTAAATATCAGAACTAATTTTTCTTCAATGAGCCTGAAATAAAAAAAGAATTATTCACAAAGAAATGTAAATATATGTATATTAAAAGAATTATTTTAAAATTAGTAACAAAAATTCTATCTAAACTAAAAGTTCAGCGGATGGGCTGAACAGCAGAAGAGTGACTATAAAATAAGAGTGAACTTAGGAGACAAGATGGCGGGGAAGTAGGAGGAGGCGCCTTTTCAACCTGTACCCTAAAGTGAGCTGATTACCTACCAAAGAACTCCGATCACCCATGAAATCAGCCTGAGATCAGAAGTATACACGTCTGGATCTCCACGGGGGGCAGAAGACGCCAGTGGGCAGGTAAAGTGGAGTGGGAACGTCGGACTGATATCGGAAGATAAACAAAAGGGGGAGGGAGCCACCAGAGGCGACCGATTGGAAAATAATACCCCAATACGCGAGTGCCCTGCATCTGGAGACCAGCATTAACTTGGAGTCTGGTTGAAAGCATTCAAAAGAGCAAAGAATTGTGGGGGGAAATTGTGGGAATGGGGGCGGCTAGGGACAGGGGCTTAAGTCCCCAGACCCAGGACAGCCTCCCCTGGCGCTGAGCCAGAGAGTGCGGCAGAGAAACCTGGTCTTTGTCCCTGAGCCGCCAGCGTGCCCAAGAACGAGTGGAGTCCGGCTCCCCTGAGGGGCTGGGAGCCACACCAGACGGCAGAACCCGCACCTTGCTGGAGATGCGCACGTGCCTCACCCTCCCCTGAGAGAGGTGCACAAATGCCCAGCCTGGTGTTGTGGGACCCACGCGGCGATAGAGCCAATAGAGCCGATAGAGCCAGAGACACCGCACCCCAAACCCTCCCCTGGGAGAGGTGCGTGCAAGCCTGGCGCTCTTAGCCCCGGCCAGCGGGAAAATCTCAGTGTGCAATCACTGCTTGGAACCTCTCTGGTGGTCTGGAGCTGCCCAGACAGCCACCGCTGCCTTGGTTTTGCGTACAAGCAGGAGATCCTGCGTCCCCAGGGACCGTGACTCAGAACCCGCTCCAGCGGCCCAGCGGCTGCAGCACCTGCAGGGGAGCAGACTGAGGCTTCTCTCTGAGAGGGAGGACTGGGTGCAGTTTTCATTCCTCTAAACCTCCAAAAACCATCAAAAGCTGTCAAGGCGAGAGAAAAGAAGTGAACAAACATAAAAACCTCCAGAGAGCAAAAGCCTGAAAAAACTGTTTTTCTCAGAGCCCACCCCCTTGAGGGGGGCAGGAGGACTTAATTCAGGGAACATCATTGACTGAAAACCCATGTGGCAGCCCCCTCCCCCAGAAAACAAATCAGGAAAGGAAAAAAAAAAAAAGACTACAAGAGAACAATCACCACTACTTCACAGATACAACTTTTATTTTTAATTCATTCCCACTATTCTGGTTCATTTTTTTTTCTTTTTTTATATAGATAATTTTTTAACCTATTTACCATCACAGTGAGATGTCCAGTACATCAAATTCCATAATAAACTTCTAACCTGAATTTTTTGATACATACACATGTGTTTTTCTTTTGCTTTTCTATTTTTTTAAATTTATTTTTAAATTTTAGTTTAGTCCAGTTTATTCCTTTTTTATTTTTATTTTCTAATATTCATATAGAGTTAAACTTCAAGGTAACCCCCTTTCTCCAATCAATGCTACCCCTATAGGTGAACCAATTTTTAATCCCCCTTTTTCTTAGGAAAGTTGAGTCCTTTAACAAAGATATCAAGATACATCCAGGAAGAATCAAAATAACCTTCCTCGCCCACACCGAGAATCTATAACCATGCTCCCATCTTTTTCTTCTGCCAGTGTCTCTGTGTATTTATGTTTGTCCTGATAGTATATAAATCTTACACTTGGGGTTCTTCTTGACGAGGCTCCTCCTTTTTTTGCTTATATATATTTTTTCTCTCATCATATACTTTTATCAGTCCTTTTGTTTGTCTGTTTTTGTTTGTATACATCATATATCTTACCCTGGGGCCCATTTGGGCTGAACCTTCTCTTTTATCTTCCCTTTTTTTCCTGTCTCTCTCTCTCTCTTTTTCCTTTTTCTTTTCTTTTTTCTTTCGTTTGGGTGGGGAATCCTGAGTGCTCAGAAGCATTCCAGGGTGCACCTTGATGGCACCACAGTCAATACATCCAGCTACATCTGTCCAGTCATCTCTCACCAAAATGACTAGGAGGAGGAATCCCCAACAGAAGAAAAATACAGAGGATGGGCCTTCTGCAACAGAGCTAACGGCTATCAACATAGACAATATGTCGGAAAGAGAATTCAGGCTAACAATTATCCAGGCAATAGCTAGGTTGGAGAAAACCATGGATGACCAAACGGAATTGATTAAGGCAGAATTGAAAGCGACCAGGGATGATGTTCATAATGTTAGGGCAGAGCTGAAGGCCACCAGCAATGAGGTTCACAATGCTCTCAATGAGTTCCAATCTAATCTAAATTCTCTAAAAGCTAGGGTAACTGAGGCAGAAGATAGAATTAGTGATCTTGAGGACAGACAGATAGAGAGAAAGCATCAGGAGGAAGCCTGGAACAAACAGCTTAGAAGCCACAAAAACAGAATCAGGGAAATAAATGATGCTATGAAACATTCCAACGTCAGAATTATTGGAATCCCTGAAGGGGATGAGAAAGAAAGAAGTCTAGAAGATATAGTGGAACAAGTTCTTCATGAAAATTTTCCCAATCTTGCGAATGGAAAAAGTGTTCATGTACTAGAGGCAGAACGGTCTCCCCCCAAGATTATAAATTCAAAAAAAACATCCAGGCATCTCATAGTAAAATTGAGGAATCATAATTGTAGATACAATCTCTTGAAAGCCACTAGGACAAAGAAGCTCCTTACATACAGAGGAAAGCCCATCAGAATAATGTCAGACCTGTCCACAGAGACCTGGCAAGCCAGAAAGGGCTGGCAAGATATATTCAGGGCACTAAATGAGAAATGAGAAGAACATGCATCCAAGAATACTTTATCCAGCAAGACTGACATTCAAAATGGATGGAGAGATAAAGAGTTTCCAAGACCGGCAAGGCTTAAAAGACTATGCAACCACCAAGCGGACACTGCAGGAAATATTAAGGGGGTACTATAAAAGAGAAAAAAATCCCAAGAATAGCATTGAACAGAAATATAGAGACAATTGAAAGAAAGAAAGACTTCAAAGATAACACAATGTCAATAAAAACGTATCTCTCAATAATCACTCTCAATGTGAATGGCCTAAATGCGCCCATAAAATGACACAGGGTTGCAGATTGGATAAAACGACAGGGCCCATCCATATGTTGTCTACAAGAGACCCGTTTTGAACCTAAAGATACACCCAGACTGAAAGTGAAGGGATGGAGAAGCATCTTTCATGCTAATGGGCCTCAAAAGAAGGCCGGGGTAGCGATTCTCATATCAGATAAATTAGATTTTAATCTAAAGACGGTAGTCAGAGATACAGAAGGACACTACATCATTCTTACAGGGACTACCCACCAAGATGATCTAACAATTGTAAATATCTATGCCCCCAATATGGGAGCAGCCTATTACATAAGAAAACTATTAATCAAGATAAAGAGTCATATTGATATGAATACATTAATAGTAGGAGATCTTAACATGCCTCTCTCAGAAATAGACAGATCATCAAAGCAGAAAATCAATAAAGAAATAAGAGCATTGAATGACACATTGGACCAGATGGACCTCATACATATATACAGAACATTCCACCCTAAAACAACAGAATACTCATTCTTCTCAAGTGCACATGGAACCTTCTCCAGAATAGACCACATACTGGGTCACAAATCAGGGCTCAACCGATACCAAAAGACTGAGATTATTCCCTGCATATTCTCAGATCACAATGCTTTGAAACTGGAGCTCAATCACAAGGAAAAGTTCAGAAGGAACTCAAACACCTGGAAGCTAAAGACCACCTTGCTTAAGAATGCTTGGATCAACCAGGAGATCAAAGAAGAACTTAAACAATTCATGGAAACCAATGAGAATGAAGACACTTCACTCCAAAACCTATGGGATACAGCAAAGGCAGTCCTAAGGGGGAAATTCATAGCCATCCAAGCCTCCCTCAAAAAAATTGAAAAATCCAGAATACACCAGCTGTCTCTACACCTTAAAGAACTAGAGAATCAACAACAAATCAAACCAACTCCACACGTAAGAAGGGAAATAATCAAGATTAGAGCAGAGATCAATGAGGTAGAAACCAGAGATACAATAGAACATATCAATGAAACTAGAAGCTGGTTTTTTTGAAAGAATCAATAAGATCGATAAACCATTGGCCACACTAATCCAAAAGAAAAGAGAGAAAGCCCAAATTAGTAAAATTAAGAATGAAAAGGGAGAGATCACAACTAACACCAAGGAAGTAGAAACAATCATCAGAAGTTATTTTCGACAGTTATATGCCAATAAGCTAAGCAACCTAGATGAAATGGATGCATTCCTGGAAAACTATAAACTCCCCAAATTGAACCAGGTAGAAATTGACAACCTGAATAGACCGATATCTAGTAACGAGATTGAAGCAGTGATCAAAAACCTCCCAAAAAACAAGAGCCCAGGACCTGACGGATTCCCTGGGGGAATTCTACCAAACTTTCAAAGAAGAAATAACACCTATTCTCCTGAAGCTGTTCCAAAAAATTGAAGCAGAAGGAAAACTTCCAGACTCTTTTTATGAAGCCAGCATTACCCTGATCCCCAAACCAGGCAAAGACCCCACCAAAAAGGAGAATTTCAGACCAATATCACTGATGAATATGGATGCTAAGATTCTCAACAAGATCCTAGCAAACAGGATGCAACAGCACATGAAAAAGATTCTCCACCATGACCAGGTGGGATTCATCCCTGGGTTACAAGGATGGTTCAACATTCGCAAATCAATCAATGTGATAGAACAAATCAATAAGAGAAGAGAGAAGAACCACATGATCCTCTCAATTGATGCAGAAAAGCTTTTGACAAAATCCAACATCCGTTCCTGATTAAAACGCTTCAAAGTATACCGATAGAGGGAACATTCCTGAACTTCATCAAATCTATCTATGAAAGACCCACAGCAAATATCATCCTCAATGGGAAAAAGCTCACAGCCTTCCCGTTGAGATCAGGAACACGACAAGGATGCCCACTCTCACCACTCTTGTTCAACATAGTATTAGAAGTCCTAGCAACAGCAATCAGGCAACAAAGAGAAATAAAAGGTATCCAAATTGGCGAGGAAGAAGTCAAACTCTCTCTCTTCGCAGATGACATGATTCTTTTTATGGAAAACCCGAAAGACTCCACCCCCAAACTACTAGAACTCATACAGCAATTCAGTAATGTGGCAGGATACTAAGTCAATGTCCAGAAATCAGTGGCTTTCTTATACACTAACAATGAAAATACAGAAAGGCAAATTAGAGAATCGATTCCATTTACTATAGCACCAAGAACCATAAGATACCTCGGAATAAACCTAACCAAAGAGGTTAAATATCTGTACTCAAGGAACTACAGAACACTCCTAAAAGAAATTGAAGAAGACACAAAAAGATGGAAGACCATTACATGCTCTTGGATCGGAAGAATAAACATCGTTAAAATGTCTATACTGCCCAGAGCAATCTATACTTTTAATGCCATTCCGATCAAAATTCCACCAGTATTTTTCAAAGAGCTGGAGCAAATAATACTAAAATTTGTGTGGAATCAGAGGAGACCCCGAATTGCTAAGGAAATGTTGAAAAACAAAAATAAAACTGGTGGCATCACGTTACCCGATTTCAAGCTTTACTACAAAGCTGTGATCACCAAGACAGCATGGTACTGGCATAAAAACAGACACATAGACCAGTGGAACTGAGTAGAGAGCCCAGATATGGACCCTCAACTCTATGGTCAAATAATTTTGACAAAATAGGGAAAAAATATCCAGTGGAAAAAAGACAGTCTCTTCAATAAATGGTGCTGGGAAAACTGGGCAGCTATATGTAGAAGAATGAAACTTGACCATTCTCTTACACCATACACAAAGATAAACTCGAAATGGATAAAAGACCTCAACGTGAGACAGGAATCCATCAGAATCCTCAAGGAGAACATAGGCAGTAACCTCTTTGATATCAGCCACAGCAACTTCTTTCAAGATATGTCTCCAAAGGTGAAGGAAACAAAGGCAAAGATGAACTTTTGGGACTTCATCAAGATCAAAAGCTTCTGCACAGCAAAAGAAACAGTCAACAAAACAAAGTGGCAACCCACGGAATGGGAGAAGATATTTGCAAATGACAGTACAGACAAAAGGTTGATATCCAGGATCTTAAAGAACTCCTCAAACTCAACACACACAAAACAGATAATCATATTAAAAAATGGGCAGAAGATATGAACAGACACTTCTCTAATGAAGACATACAAATGGCTACCAGACACATGAAAAAATGTTCATCATCACTAGCCATCAGGGAGATTCAAATTACAACCACATTGAGATACCACCTTACACTAGTTACAATGGCCAAAATTAGCAAGACAGGAAACAACGTGTGTTGGAGAGGATGTGGAGAAAGGGGAACCCTCTTACACTGTTGGTGGGAATGCAAACTGGTGCAGCCACTTTGGAGAACAGTGTGGAGATTCCTCAGGAAATTAAAAATAGAGCTTCCCTATGACCCTGCAATTGCACTACTGGGTATTTACTCCAAAGATACAGATGTAGTGAAAAGAAGGGCCATCTGTACCCCAATGTTTATAGCAGCAATGGCCACGGTCGCCAAACTGTGGAAAGAACCAAGATGCCCTTCAACGGATGAATGGATAAGGAAGATGTGGTCTATATACACTATGGAGTATTATGCCTCCATCAGAAAGGACGAATACCCAACTTTTGTAGCAACATGGACAGGACTGGAAGAGATTATGCTGAGTGAAATAAGTCAAACAGAGAGAGTCAAGTATCATATGGTTTCACTTATTTGTGGAGCATAACAAATAATATAGAGGACAAGGGTAGATGGAGAGGAGAAGGGAGTTGAGGGAAATTGGAAGGGGAGGTGAACCATGAGAGACTATGGACTCTGAAAAACAACCTGAGGGTTTTGAAGGGGCGGGGGGTGGGAGGGTGGGGGAACCAGGTGGTGGGTATTGGGGAGGGCACAGATTGCATGGAGCACTGGGTGTGGTGAAAAAACAATGAATACTGTTACGCTGAAAATAAATAAAAAATTTAATTAAAAAAAAAAAGAGTTCTAAAATTTGACCCCTCTCTCTTCTTCTTCCATTTAAGTGTAGCAAGTATTTGAATGATTATTTTAATCAACTTTATGTATTAGTTCATGGAGACTTAATTATTTCCATATCTGTTTAGTATATTTTATTTTTATATTTGATTTTTGGTAAAATTTTGATCAGTTCAAAACAATTTTATGATGACTTCTTTGGGTTTTGCCTTGCTTGTCTTTTTATGTCCTGATACACATTCTCTATTGCTTTTAAATAAAGGTATTTAAAATGGAAAGTTGCAATTAAAATATCACTGTCATTCTTTGTCTTGATATTAAGAAAACCCACTATGCTAGTATAATAAAAAATTGTGGTATGTTATTTTTATTTTATATTTTATGCTGTAAGAGTAAATAAGTATATGTTGACTCATGTATGTCCCAAATCACATAACATTTTTTAAAAGATTTATTTATTTATTTGAGAGACAATGAGAGAGCATGAGTAGGGGGAGAGGCCAAGAGAAAGAGAAGCATACTCCACACTGAGAACAGAGCCTGACACAGGGCTTGATCTCACAACCCTGATCATGACCTGAGCCAAAATCAAGAGTCAGAGACTTAACAGACTGAGCCACCCAGGTGCCCCATCACATAACTTTGATTAAGAATAAAATGCAGCCAAGTTTAGGGAAGAATGGTGGGAGAGTAGGGGACCTTGATTCATCTGGTCCTTTGAATTTAGCAGGGTATCTATCAAGTGATTCTGAACACATACACATTCAACCTGAGATGTAAGAAGATTTAGCTGGATCTCTACAAGCAGAAAAATGACTATTTTTTGAAAGGAAAGAGGTGTGGAACTTTGAATCTTTGAGGGAAATATCAGAAGATAAATGGAGTGGGGAGGGAGCCTCCATAAGCCAGCCACTGGAAAGTGATCTAACACTGGAGCACAAAGTCAGGACCCTTAGAAATCTGCTGCAGTGACAGACATCCCTCTCTGAAAAAGGTACAGAGGATGAATAGGGTAGAATTCTAGGTGAATCATTGTGGTCTCAGGATTCTAGGAAACTCAGAAATTATGGGGGGGAGCCTGAACTGATAGAGCGCCCAAAGGGTGGAGCAGGGGGACTAGTTAAGGTCAGTGAGCCCAGAGGGGTTTGGTCATCCTAAAACTTAAGCCAGGTCACTAGGGAGATGACTCTCTGCCTGAACACCACAAAAAGGACTAGAAGGTGTGGGGTATTTAACATCTCAGGGGAGATACAAAACAGCTTGCACCCACGACAGGGCAACAGCTCTCAGGGCACTGTGACCCCTGAAAGGAAAGTGGGGCTGCACCCAGCCATGACCTGGCTGCTGAGGAAGAGGGTGCACATGTGAGCCCATAGCTGCTAGTGATTGCAAAGTTACAAAGTGCAGAGATGCTCACAGATCCCCCCAGGAGAGTTGCAGCAGGCATGAATAGTGAGAGTCTGTGGAGTTTGGTACACACAGAAGCGGAGACAGTTTAGCCTGGAGGGTTTATTGAAGAAAGGGGACTACAAACTTGTGGCTCTGGGTCAGAGATTCCCATGCAACCATATTTGTTCTGACCCTCTAAAGAGAAGTGGAAAGCCACCAGGGAACAAAATCCAAACAGACAGATGATCAGCTCACATTAAGCCCATCCCCCTGACAAGGGGTGGGGCAACTACACCCAGGCAAAGATGCCTGAGAAGCTAAACTGAAGTTTCCCTCCCTAGAAGACAAATTGGAAGAACAAGTGAATCGTAAGCTTATTCCCACAGGACTGTAAAACTTCAGTTCCAGGGGAAAATAATATAGAGAGCTCCAGATGTTCTCTCACGACTGGTTTATACTTCAAGCTAAAATTTTATGTTTCTTTTTGTTTCTTTTCTTTTCTTTTTTTACCATGTTCCTGTATTAAGAATAGTTATTTCCCAACTTGTTTTTAAGTCATTTTTAACCTTAATTTTTGTCGTGTGTACATTTTATAGATTTATGCCCCATACTAGCCCATTTTTCACTCTATTCAATTTTATCTTGAGATATATAAATATATAGATATATAGATATTCTTTTTTTAAGGATTTAGATTTTTTATTTATGTATTTACTTATTTATTTATTATTATTTTTATTTTTAAATTACTTTTCAGTGTACTAGAATTCATTGTTTATGCACCACATCCAGTGCTCCATGCAATACGTGCCCTCCACAATACCCACCACCAGGATGGCCCAACTTCCCACCCCCTTCAAAACCCTCAGATTGTTTTTCAGAGTCCATAGTCTCTCATGGTTCATTTCCTCACCCAATTTCCCTCAACTCCCTTCTCCTCTCCATCTCCCCATGTCCTCCGTGTTATTTCTTATGCTCCACAAATAGGTGAAACCATATGATACTTGACTCTCTCTGCTTGACTTATTTCACTCAGCATAATCTCTTCCAGTCCCATCCATGTTGATACAAAAGTTGGGTATTCATCCTTTCTGATGGAGGCATAATATTCCATAGTGTATATGGAACACATCTTCCTTATCCATTTGTCTGTTGAAGGGCATCTTGGTTCTTTCCACAGTTTGGCGACCATGGCCATTGCTGTGATAAACATTGGGGTACAGATGGCCCTTCTTTTCACTAAATCTATATCTTTGGGGTAAATACCCAGTAGTACAATCACAGGGTCATAGGGAAGCTCTATTTTTAATTTCTTAAGAAATCTCCACACTGTTCTCCAAAGTGACTGCACCAACTTGCATTCCCACCAACAGTGTTAAGAGGGTTCCCCTTTCTTCACATCCTCTCCAACACACGTGGTTTCCTGTCTTATTAATTTTGACCATTCTAACTGGTGTAAGGTGGTATCTCAATGTGGTTGTAATTTGAATCTCCCTGATGGCTAGTGATGATGAATATTGTTTCATGTGTCTGATAGCCATTTGTATGTCTTCATTGGAGAAGTGTCTGTTCATGTCTTCTGCCCATTTTTGGACATGATTATCTGTTTGGTGTGTGTTGAGTTTGAGAAGTTCTTTATAGATCCTGGATATCAGCCTTTTGTCTGTACTGTCATTTGCAAATATCTTCTCCCATTCCGTGGGTTGCCTCTTTGTTTTCTTGATTATTTCCTTTGCTGTGCAGAAGCTTTTGATCCTGGTGAAGTCCCAAAAGTTCATTTTTGCTTTTGTTTCCTTTGCCTTTGGAGATATATCTTGAAAGAAGTTGTTGTGGCTGATATCGAAGAGGTTACTGCCTATGTTCTCCTCTAGGATTCTGATGGATTCCTGTCTCACATTGAGGTCTTTTATCCATTTTGAGTTTATCTTTGTGTACAGTGTAAGAGAATGGTCAAGTTTCATTCTTCTACATATAGCTGTCCAATGGATATATAGATATTCTTATTTCTTTGCAATTTTTAGATGTAGTGTCTTCTAACACAGAGAAGAAAAATCAATCAGGAACAGGTAGTTCAGCCTGCTTTGTCCACCCTGAGAAATTATAATCTCTTCCCACAACAAACACTTTTTTTTTGGGGGGGGTGGGATCATCTTAGCTTTGTTTGCATATCTGTGGCCACTTATCACCACTTCAGATTTTTTCTAGGGTGTGTTTTCCTTGCATCATGGTTGATATTTTGGATTTTGTTCATTTGCTCAACCATCCCTTGGCAGAATGACTAGGAGGAGGAACCCTCAAGAAAGAAAAGTACCAGAGATATTGTTCTCTGCTATAGAACTAATTGATATGGATATAAGCAAAGTGTCAGAGATAGAATTTAGGATAGCAATCATGAAGTCAATAGCTAGGCATGAAAAAAAAAACCATTAGTGACAATATAGAACCTCTATAGGCAGAAATGAGATTTAATCAGGCCAAACTTAAAAATGCCATGAATAAGATGCACTCTAAACTGGATCCTCTAACACCCAGGGTAAAGAGGCAGAAGATCAAATCAATGATCTATAAGATAAGCTGATGGGGGAAAACTGAACACTTTTCCCCTAAGGTCAGGAGGACAAGGATGCCCACTCTCACCACCTTTGTTCAACATGGTACTAGAAGTCCTAGCCTCAGCAATTAAACAATGAAATGAAATAAAAGGCACTCAAATTAGCAAAGAAGAAGTGAAAACTCTCTCTCTTCACAGATGACATGATACTTTATCTGAAAAACCCAAAGGACTCCACCCCTAGATTACTAGAACTCATACAGCAATGCAGCAACGTGTCAGGATACAAAACAATGCACGGGAATCAGTTGCTTTTCTATATACTAACAATTTAACTGTAGAACGAGAAATTAGGGAATCAATACCATTTACAATAGCAACAAAAACCATAGGATACCAAGGAATAAACCTAACAAAAGAGGTAAAGGATCTGTATTCTAGAAACTACAAAACACTTATGAAAGAAACTGAGGAGGACACAAAAGGGTGGATAACAATTCCATGCTCATGGATTGGAAGAATAAACATTGTTAAAAAGTCTGTGCTGCCCAAAGCAATCTACACTTTCAATGTAATCCCTGATATCAAAATACCATGGATGTTTTTAACAGAGCTGGAACAAATTATCCTAAAATTTGTATGGAACGAGAAAAGACCCTGACTTGCCAGGGGAATGTTGAAAAAGAAAACCAAAGCTGGGGGCATCACAATGCCTGACTTCAACTATATTACAAAGCTAGGATTATCAAGGCAGCATGATTGGCACAATAAAAGACACATAGATCAATGGAACAGAATAGAGAGCCCAGGCATCAACCCTCAACTCTATGGTCAACTAATCTTCAACACATCAGGAAAGAATATCCAATGGAAAGAATACAGTCTCTTCAATAAATTATGTTGGGAAAATTAGACTGCCACATTCACAATAGTAAAACTGGACCACTCTCTTATACCATACACCATATACAAAGATAAACTCAAAATGGATAAAAGACCCCTATGTGAGACAGCAATCCATCAAAATCCTAGAAGAGAACACTTTGACATTGGCCACCACAACTTCTTTCAAGACCCATCTCTAAAGACAAGGGAAACAAAAGCAAAAATGGACTTTTGGGATTTCATCAAGATAAAAAGCTCCCCATTGCAAAGGAAACAGTCAACAAAACTAAGAAGCAGGCCATGGAATGGGAGAAGATATTTGCAAATGGCATTACAGATAAAGCGCTGGTATCCACGATATATATCAACATCACTAGCCATCCGGGAGATACTAATCAAAACCACAAAAAGAAACCACCTCACACCAGTTAGAATGGCAAAAATTAACAAGACAGGAAACAACAATTGTTGGCCAGGGTGTGGAGAAAGGGGAACCTTCTGACACTGTTGGTGGGAATGTAAGCTGGTATAGCCACTCTGGAGAACAGTATGGAGGTTCCTCAAAAATAGAGCTACCCTTCGACCCAGAAATTGCACTACAAGGTATTACTGAAGAGATAGAGATGTAGTGAAAAGAAGGGGTATATGCGCCCTAATGTTCATAGAAACAATATACACAATAGTCAGACTGTGGAAGGAGTTAAGATGCCCTTCAATAGATGAATGAATATAGAATATGTGGTCCATATATAAAATGGAATATTGCTCAACCATCATAAAAGATGAACACCTACCATTTGCACTGACATGGATGGAACTGGAGGGGATTATGCTAAGTGAAATAAGTCAAGCAGAGAATGACAACTATATTGTTTCACTCATACATGGAACATAGGGAATAGCATGGAGGACATTGGGGGAAGGGAGGTAAACCTGAATGGGATGAAAGTAGTGAGGAAGACAAACCATGAGAGACTCTGGACTCCAGGAAACAAACTGAGGGTTACAGAAAGAAGACGGGTAGGAGGATGGGGTAACCAGGTGATGGGTATTTAGGAGGGCATGTGTTGTGATGAACACTGTGTTATATGCAACTAATGAATGGTTGAACACATCAGAAACTAATGATGTACCATATGTTGGCTAACTGAACATAATAATAATAAAAAATAAAACTATTGCCAGAGCTAAGCATGCACTACTGGAAAGAGAAATTTTATTATTATTATTATTAATCATTATCATTATTTACCCTTTAAATAAATAATAGAGATACGGTTAAAAAAAAGAAAAAAATGCAACCTGGAGAGATCACATTCGATGCTTTACAAGCTACTCCTTATTCATCTTGGAGCTACCTTTGTTCCTCAGATTTTACATCTATAATATAATAATTACCATTTTTTTATTTTGAGATATTTTTTGGCAAATTTGAAAGTATAAAATAAGCATAAGTATATTCCAGATTAAAAAAATAATAATATGAAAATTTGTAGAGTAAATTATTCTGATTTTATCTTGTAAAAAAATACATTTCAAAGAGGTACAGGAAGTTAGACCCATCACATGGCTAATAAGATAGAATTCAAATTCACTTTTGCTTGATTCCAGAGGCTATGTCTATCCACTACTAGCACTCTCCAATCAGTTGGTAACAAAGAGTGGTTTATGTGCATACCAAAATGGTGATGGCTTCAGTTTTGGGGTTGAGCATAGAGATTCAATAAATAAAAGACTCTCAAGCTGATTCCATTAGCTGGTATTGTAGTTTACCACAGTGCCTTGTCATTTTATATATGTGACATGACACTTAAAAATCTGGAAAGCTCTGTAGTATAGCAGTTATGTAGTTGCAGGATGTTTCTTATAGTTTTACCATATGGCCTAGTATGGAATCAAATTGTCTTGAAATAGATAATTGATTTTATATGCACAAAATAATCTCCCCCTCTCTCTTGTTGTCTCTTCTGGCTTTCTCTCTCTCTCTTTCAGTCTCTCTTTCTGTCTGTCTGTCTCTCTCTCTCTCACACACACACACATACATATCTTTCTCTATATATCTCAATAATTTTCTATTCTTTTCCATTTTTTTTTCCTTTTGGTAAAATGATTTCCATAAATCGTATAAGAGTCCATAAACCACAATTAGCCAATCAAGTCTTTGGACTGTCTGGTTAGTTCAAGATTACACTTCAATCTGAGACTTTACAAATGATCATATTCTCTCTACAAATAAGAACTAAGTGTTGGGCACGAGATCAAAGTCAGTTCAGTAAAACTCAATTCAATAAATTTTTATAAATGTTAAAGAGAATATTCTTTTCTGTTATAATTACAACTATAAAAAATGAACACAGAACTTTCAGGGATCCATTAAAAAGAGCATATTTACCTCATTATGAAGCCAGGGTAAAGAAAAGCAGAACCAAGTAATAAACTGATAGACTATGAATACCAACAACTTATTTGATTTTCTGTAACCAATAATAACAAAAACTAGCATCCTGTGGAATTTCAGGTTGGGTTTTCTATATTTCTAAACAAGATTAGTCTATCTAATTGTCTTATCTACTAAATGTTCTATCTACTCCACCATGTACCTTTTGGCCCTTCGTGGATTTGTCCTCAGGTTCAAAGCAAGAGAAAATAAAAACTTTTACTTCTTATTTTCATTTTGTCTATTAAGTTTTTACTTAATGTTTATGCAAATATCATCAGGCAAAATATTTCTTAGAAATTTGTTCCTGATATATAGATATAGATATTGACTATATATATAGATATATAAATATATAGATATAAGTCCTCTGTGCCCTGCCTAGTCATCACTCCTCACCCCTCAACCCCTAAGAACCACTGATTTTACTGTCTTCATAGATTTCCTTTCCAGAATGTTAGATATTTGGAATCATAAAATATGTAGTTTTTCAGATTGGCTTTATCACTTAGTGACATGCACATAAATTTCCTCTGTCTTTTCATCACTTGATGTCATTTCTTTTTAGCACTGAAAATATTCTATTTTTAGAGGTATCATAGTTTATCCATTGACCTTCTAAAGGGTATCTTAGCTGCTTCTAAGTTTGGGCAATTGTGAATAAAACTGCTATAATGATATGTGTGGACATGTTTCCATTTCCTTTGGGCAAATACCAAGATGGGTGATTGCTGGATTGTATGGTAAGAGTGTATTTAATTTTGTAAGAAATCACCAAACTGTCTTCCAAAGTTGCAGTACCATTTTGTATTTTACCAGCAACAAATGAGAGTTTCTGTTGCTCCACGTCTTCATCAACATTGGGTGTTGTCATGTTCCAGAATTGACCATTTTAATATGTATGCAGTGATTTCTCCTTTTTCTTTTAATTTACATTTCCCTGAATATACATGATGTGGATCATCTTTTCATGTGCTTAATTGCCATCTTTATATCATCATGGGTGATGGGATGTGTCAGGATCTTTGGCCCAGTTTTTAATCTTGTTGCTCATTTTCACATTGTTAAATTCTGAGGGTTTTTGTGTATTTGAGTTGACAACACTTTTAAATGTGTTTTCTCATTGTCTCCCAGTGTGGCTTGTCCTCTCATTGTCTTTTGCAGAGCAGAAGTTCTTAATTTTAATGAAGTCCAGCTTATCTATTATTTCTTTCATAGGCTGTGCCTTTGATGTTGTATCTAAAAGATCATTGCTAAACCCAGAGTCATCTAGGTTTTCTCTATGCTATCTTTAGAAGTTTTAGAGTTTTGTCTTGTACATATAGGTCCACCCTCCATTTTGAGTTCATTTTTGTGGTGAATATAAAATCTGTGTCTAACATGCGCAGAATCACATGAGAAAGAACTGAAACCTGTGTTAGCTCTTGGTGCCTCTGAGCTCAGGTTTACTGGTATCCTATAAAAGCTTGGGAACTTTGCCATGGAGCTAAACCTAGATAACCAGATCTGGAGTTGGAGAAAATGAAAAAAAGATCCAGGTGCAAATGGAAGAATTACCAACAAAATAAACCCAGCTGTCTCCTACCAACAAAATAAACCAGCAGATAAACAACAATCTGTGAACTACAAAATGATTTCTGCTTTACTCCATTCTCCAAATATCCCAAATAATCTCTCTAGTGGCCCACTGTAACAGGAAACAAACAGAGAAGGGAAATCCTAGAAAAATAACTCAGCCTGGCCAAGTTGAAACATTAAAAGCCTCCAGAAATATATTGCCAGAATGCCTAAAGAAACCTTTGAAGTTCATTATTTTGATTTTGGTAATGGTTTCAGAGGTGTGTACATGTATCAAATCTCAAGTTAAAAACTTTATTGGATGCACTTTATTTTGCATAAATTGTAAGTTGCATAAAATTGTAAAAATAAATAAAGAAACAAGACAAAGAAAAACAAAACAAAACAGCAACAAAACCTGTAACCCAGCCTGAACTCAACTCAGATTCTAATTAATTTAAGAGACTCAATTATTACTCCCTCTTATTCCTCTGGATTTCATGATTCCTCTCCCTGATTAACTTTTTTTTTTCTATCTTCTGCAGATTTTCAACTACTTCAGCATAATATTCCTAGGTTTTGTTGGTTGGTGTGTTGATTTACTTTTGTAGTTTAATTAAATCAGGGATTAATGGAATTTTATCTGTTTTAAAAATAATTACCTCTGTCAAATAGTGTTCAGCTACATATTATTGTTTGATCTTCTTTTGAAACTGAACAACCACCATAGTGTGACTTAATGTTTTGGGGAACTATGATTGATCTACTACTGATGATGTAGAAAACAAATAATCAGGGGAACTAATGAGTCAGTTACCTGTCAATCTAAAAAACTAAAAAAGTATAAAACTTACCCACTTGTTAACATCAGCTATGTGTCTGGCCTTTAGGTGTTTTTTCTGATGAAATTATGGCAAGGTGTATATGACCTAACAAGTTCTACATTTTCAATCATCTTTTTCCTCCATGGTTCCCAGGGCTCTCTTTTAGTATCTCTGAAACTTAGTAGATTTTGCATTACTAGATGGATCAAGAGTACAAACTTAACTATATGCTTTAATGTAAATTTGTTAATAGCTCTAGGACTCAATTTTCTTCATCTGTACATTGAAGAGATTAAAGTAGAAAAATCTGTAGCTTCTTTATTTATTTATTTTTTGCTTCTTTACATTTTAAAATTACCCATACTATGAGTCTGGCCCATGCTTCCTGAAAAATTAATATAGACAAGAAATGTTCAGAAAATATCAGCTTGTGATGGACATTCTGCTTTAGGATATTAGATTATCAAAATTTAAATTTAGTATGAAATTTAGAAAGAATATGATTTAAGTTTACAAAACTATTAACACCATAGATACCATTAATATAGCTTTATTCCATATGCTTCTAAAAGAGAACCAGAACAATGACTAGGCACAACACTAAATTTGTATGAATTTGCTATAATGATTTTGTGCTAATTAACCTAAATTAGAATCATTCCTTTACCTCTTTCCTAGATTCACTCGAGTTTAAAGTGTGTATAAATCATTATTAATCATTTTCCTATCAGTTAGAAAACAAACATATATTGATTTTCCCCTCTTCAGAATTTTCTTTATCTTAAACATTGAGTAGCTTAAGTTCTCAGTAACTGATTATTGTGGAAACACTAAATTTAAATCTGAACAATATAACTTGAAAATTAACTTTATGTTAATTCATTAATATATTATTTAAGCTGTTATTAGCAAACTAAAGTAGATTTCCCCTGGGTGTATATTTGATTATTCAATTACCAAATACAGAGATTGAACACTATATGGCAGTGGATAAGAAAAGCTCTGTTGTAAAAAACACACTATTAGAAGTCATATTCACAATTCTCACAAATCTTTTCTTTAAAAGTAAGGTACAAATAAAGAAAAGTAGCACAAAATTGTTAGAGGATACACACACACATATACATACTTACAGGCCTGTAAAATTTTAAGAAATAAAGTGATGGCACAACAGGTTTCATTAAATAAGTAGTTTTACTGTTTTGGTGTTCAGTGAACAGTATTGATAATATATGACAACAAACACTTTAATGTTATAATAATGCACATCTACAGTCTTTCAAACCTTTATTTATTATTTATTATTGTTATGAACCTCAGTTAGTTTCACCTTCTTGAAAACACTGTTATCTTGCTGACCATATCTTTGAAGGCTATTTTCACTTGCTTGTTCCTTAGGGTATAGATGAAAGGGTTCAACAGAGGGGCGACTGAGGTATTTAAGACAGCCACTCCCTTATTAAAAGTTTCTGCATCCTCAACAGAAGGATTTATGTACATAAAGATACAACTTCCATAAGAAAGTGAGACCACAATCATGTGAGAGAAACACGTAGAAAAGGCTTTTTTTCTTTGTTGAACAGAGGGGATTCTCAGAATTGTCCTGATAATGTACATGTAGGAAAGGATCACTAACACCAAGGTGAAGAGGAGGGTAATTCCAACAGAGATAAACTCTATCATTTCTATGAAATGTGTGTCTGAACAGGACAGATGCAACAGCACAGTATAGTCACAGCAATAATGATTGATGACGTTGGATGCACAGAAAGGCAGCTGGAGAGTCATCATATGTGGCACAATGACAACCAAAAAACCAGAGAACCAGGAACACAGGACAAGTTGAATGCAGAGTCTCCTGCTCATTATAGTTGTATAATGTAGGGGTTTACAAATGGCAACGTAGCGATCATAGGACATGGCAGCTAAAAGATAAAATTCAGTTGCTCCCAGAAGAATGGCAAAAAAGTACTGAGTGAAACAACCAGCAAAGGAGATAGTCTTATCTCCCGTTCCAATATTGACTAGCATTTTGGGGACAAAGACAGAGGTAAAAGATATTTCCAAAACGGAAAAATTCCGGAGGAAGAAATACATAGGAGTCTGGAGTCGGTAATCCAGCAGGGTCAGAATGATGATGGTCAAGTTTCCCATGATGCTTAAGACATAAGTTAGCAGCAGAAAAAGGAAAAGCACAGCTTGAAGTTCAGCATCATTTGTCAGTCCAAGGAGAATGAATTCTACCACTGATGTCTGGTTTCTCATCACTAACTTCAGACAAATTAAGACAGAAAATAATAATGACATGAAGTGATGAACACATTTTCTTATTTTACTTTATAATTAACACAGGCCTTGCTTCTTAGGAACATTTTCAATTGCTCTCACAATTTTTTTCATTAATTTATCTTTTCCTTCCTAATCTTTCTATTTTGATTTTCCTCTAAGTTGTTATGAGTACATGTGTATACTATGTATATGTGTATATATATTACGTGTCATATGCATATGGACAAATCTAAAACAAATTAAGAGGGTAGATTTTATTTGATTAAATAGATTTCTTACATCAGCCTTTTAACTCTCAGTTTATTAGCAAATAAAGTAAATATAAATTAAGGTATGAACTACAGAATTAAAATTGAACTTGGTTGTTTTCTTCTTTTTGTTGTTTTATATTTTTTCTTCTTTCAATTTCTCATTTAGAATAATAATTCTGTGCACCTACAGAAGCTCTAAGCTTAGATTGATTTTTCCCTTTTTTATGATTCTAAAATCTATCTTAGCAATTTTGTGCAGTTGCTATCTTATTGCACTACAGTATATGTTATTTAAAAGGACACTGACAAGGGGCATCATCTGGTGTTAACTTTAACACAGCTTCCTTCTCCACCCCGCAAAGACCTTTGGCCAAGACTTCTCCATTGTGAAGACTCAAAGGGTCCAGTGATACTCTGGCAGCAGCCCCATTTTTCCATGGAGGTAGCAGAAGGAGCTTAGGTTGCCTTCGATTCTCCCACACTATGCAAACTGCAAATGGTTCTGAAATTAGAACATATACTGCTATACTAAAAAACTTAGGGACATGGAGAGTCAGCTAGAATAGAGGAAAGGAAAGTCCTAGGTGGGTAAAGAAGTAGGGCAGCCCATTGAAGAGCCAAGCTGCTTTGTCCAATACCTGTGTGCTTTAATTAAACAAACTCAGACTGCCAACACAGTAGACCTGCTCAATTCACCTTCCAAATCAGAACAGGACTAACAAGTTCAGGCTTGTGTTTTCTACTATGCACAGTAGATGAGCTTCTGCTGGTGAGGAGAAGCTCACAAAGCAGGATCTCTACTCCTGCACAATATGATGCTAGGCACACAACATGCCCAGCAGCTGAATAGCTGCAAATGCCAGGGCTGCCCAGATAATAGGCATCATGACTTCTAGTAACTTCTTCACAACTAGAGCCTCACATCCCTTAGCATAGAGGTCAGAGGGGTGGGCCAGACTGCCATTACAGCTGCTGGGGGGTCTCTCTGCTGCAGCTAAGAGGGACACTCTGGTTTTTGGTCTCTTTGAACCATTCTGTTTTTTCCCAGCCTGACTAGTTGTGAGTTCCACAACAGTGCAGCTCTCTCTGTACATAATCAAGAGACTGGCTAGCAGCATCAGGTTCAGTTCCATTGTAGGTCTTATATACTTTCTGAATGCTGCGATCAACCTCACTTTCCACCTTTGCTCTGTAAGCACATCCCAAAACCACTACAATAACTTCTGTGACAAAAACCAAGCATAGGATGATGACAAACTTGGCAAGTCCACAATGGCTTTCTCGGATTGTGGCACAGCAGCCAATTAGGTCAATAATGAAAAGCAGGACTCCTACAGCTATGATCACTACCACAGGGAAGAGAGTATACACATTTTCAAAGAAATGGTCACAATCATCATAAGTGATAAAGACATAGGCTCCCACATAGCATAAAATGCCACCTGCCCCCCAGAAGATAAGGTTGAGAAACACCAGCACAGTCTTGGAGGAGTGATGCTGCACTGGCCCATGATGCTGCAGCTGCTGGGGCCCTGCTCTGCCAGAGGGCTGTGCTCACCTAGTAAGGTGGCAATGGCTGGCCCAGGCACCTCCGTGCACCCAGTACCCTCCTTGCAGTAGCAGAGCCCTGGCTCCAGGCCTGATGATTTTTCCCTTAATTCTTCTTCATTTTTTTTTTAAAGATTTTATTTATTTATTTGAGAGTGACAGAGCAAGCAAGTGACAGAAAGAAAGTAGGAGCAAGGAGAGAGGGAGAAGCAGACTCTCTGCTAAGCAGGGAGCCTGAGGCAGGACTCCATCCCCAGACCCTGGGATCACCACCTGAGCCAAAGGGAAACACTTAACCAACGCAGCCACCCAGGCACCCCTTTTCCTTAATTCTTAATGGAAGTGTTAGGAATTCACTGGCAAGGCTATGTGCTGTGGTGAGTGCGGTAAATTGTATAAGACTGATGAAACACAGACCTGTACCCCTGAAACATTATATGTTAATTAAAAAAATCTAAAAGACAAAAAAAGTGTTAGGAATTCATATTACTTATAGTTCTTTGATCATGGCAAGGGCTCAATAAATGCTATCACCATTTAATGTAGATATGTGGATTAGTCAGTACTTGGCAAAACATTAAATCAAAATAATCTCACTGATTGTGTTTTTTGCTGTATGCAAGAACTGCCCATCCGCAAATTACAGTTCCTTAAATGTCAGCTCAAGCTCAGCTCTTCACACAATTGTATCTAACAATTGCAATCGGCCATAATTGGTTCTCCTCTTCTTTATTATAATTTACTACAACATAACACTTGGTCATAAAGTCAAATTATTTTCTAGTTATATCAAGTATATACACTTTATCTGTCCAGCTTTAACATAAATAAATTACCCATAAGAATAAGGTCTTATTTATGTACATCTTTCCTACAGAGCCCAGAAAATTGTACAGATTTGGTAAAAATTTTAATGTAAAATATTTTTTTACTCTTTTAGAGGCATAGCCCTATATTATTAAAGGCTATGTTTTTTATGCAAACAAGAGTTCCCATTAAGCTTATCCATACAGCTCTTCAGAATATTCTCTTAATATTTTTCATCATCAGACACAAAGAAATACTATTAAGAATGCTTTTGTCTACTCCAAAAATAGAATTCTTTTCTTTTTAACTACTGTTTTACTACATATGTTGACATATTTTCATATCATACTATATAATAAGTTAGTAATAGTCACACATAATATAATCTTATCAAGGTGAAAAATCCAGAAACAATAAGTTAATAATAGTCACACACCATATATTCTTATCAAGGTGAAAACTACCAAAGTATTTAATACAACAACAGAACAGTTTTGCCAACATAGGAAGACTGATAGTCTAGAATTATATCCAGAAAATTTCAGGGTTCCTAACATAACTTCAATCAATTTGTGCTTTGTAGATAATTGTTTCTTTTGTTATATACCTCTATATAAACATATTTTAAAGGCAAAATATGCTATATGCTTATCAGTGTTATTAAAAATTCTGTTTTGTTAAGGATAATTAGATTAATTTATTAAGAATATAAATTTAAGTATTAGTTGAAATAATGGCTAGCTATGTCTGAAAGTATTATCTTGACTGCTTCATAATGAGTACAGATAAATAAATGTAGGAAATAAAAATTACACACAAATAATGAGCTTTACAACAGTATTTTATATGCGGAAAAATATTAGGGCACACCTTTCCACTATGACAAAACAGCTCATTAAATTGAAGTATTGCCAAAAGTTGAAATAAATTTGGGGATTTGAATAATTGGTAATGATATTTGAGTGGGCTTTGAGTTGACTTTTAGTGTGCATAGGTGACAAAGAAATAACAGAAGATCCATTCACATAAACCAAAATGAGTAAGAAAAATAGTGATAGATAAATTCTAAGAGCAATGGCATGACAAGAAACGCTTGGCGGGGGATTTCAATCTGCTTATATGCTCTTTGTTTCTTCTTCCTTTTTTTTTTAAGATTTTATTTATTTGTTTGACAGAGAGAGAGAGATCACAAGTAGGCAGGGATGCAGGCACATGAAAATAGCTAGTGTCAGATAATTTGGAGATATTGTTGTTAATCTTCCAGTTTGAGATCCTAGCTATTAAGACTGAAAATTGTAACTTAGAAAGTACTCAAGCAATTGCATTCACTAAAGACCATTAAAACCCTGAGATTTCCATTGTTTAAATAATCATTTTTTATAAAATGAAGACTTTATAAATGATTCCCACATAATAGAAATACTTTATTGATTAAATAAACAAGTCCAAAAATGAGAACAAAAACATTAATGTATTAGTAAGTGACATCATCATCTACTAAATAAAAGATGAACAAAATGAGAACTTGTATATAAGAAGAAAAATTTATATCAACCAAATTTCTTTCAGCAAAATAAAAAATGATAACCTTTTATAATAAAGATAAGTGCTATTCCCAGAAAAATAATGTATATACCATATGTGATCAAATAATAAATGATCAAATAGTAAATACTTGACCCAAACAGGATATATTTACTCAAAAGATTTACTGCTAGGAAACTGTTTCTTTTCTTAAAAAAAAAAAAAAAGGTTTATTTATACCTAAAAGGGTGTGGAAAACCTTTCCCAACTTTCCCTGGATATCAATATCTTCTCCTAAAGTAAAATCATCTCTACAATGAATTGTATATAACTTTCATATTTAGTCTCTGCCTCCTTCTGTGGTGGATCTCTTTGCTAGTTCAAGAAGCATTTAGGAGGAAAGTTGAATTTGTTGTCTTGAATCCATGACAAGCAGAAATGGGCATCATCAAAAAACAGAAGAAAGAGTGATTTGATTTACTTTAAGTTCTATTCTGTGAGTGTGGTGTAACATTTTCTGCCTGAAAATAGGTACATATGCTAAACTTTATATTGTGAAATTTTTACCTGTATTTGCTCACATCAATCAACATTTTATTTAAAAATAATGTGTCCACAGTTGTGTCAACAAACATGAAAGGTAACAGACAAAACAATAAAGAAATTATATACATCTGTAGTTCAATGCAGCCATTACCAACCCTCTCCTACCTCAAACAGGTGAATCAGTTCTGCCTTAGTTTCAAATGAGCACCTTCCATGGCTAAATCAGAGAATATAAAGGTTTAGGATCCACTGGGAAATGGTCCCTGGGTCATCAGAATTTGTCTGCTTCAAAATGCTCAGGAATGCCTGGCTTTCTGTTCCAACAAACATGGGTCAAACTATCAGGTAAAAAGAAGAAACAAAGGGACGCTTGGGTGGCTCAGTGGGTTAAAGCCTCTGCCTTCGGCTCAGGTCATGATCCCAGGACCCTGGGATGGAGCCCCAGCATCAGGCTCTCTGCTCAGCAGGGAGCCTGCTTCCCCCTCTCTCTGCCTGCATCCTTGCCTAATTGTGATCTCTCTCTCTGTCAAACAAATAAATAAAATCTTTAAAAAAAAAGAAGAAGAAGAAGAAGAAGAAGAAACAAAGAGCATATAAGCAGATTGAAATCCCCCGCCAAGCCTTTCTTGTCATTCCATTGCTCTTAGAATTTATCTACCACTATTTTTCTAACTCATTTTGGTTTATGTGAATGGATCTTTTGCTATTTCTTTGTCACCTACGCCCACTTAAAGTCAAGTCAAAGCCCACTCAAAGTCAACTCAAAGACTTTGCAATGGCTGTTCTTTCTCTAAACATCACATGACTAACTCCCTCACGTCACTGAGATCCCAGAATTGGGCATGTCTCAAGCGAAGTTTCCCTGATCATACTATCAAGATAACCATTACTCAATCACTGTCTAACACTTAACTGGCTTGATATTTTATGCATAATAGATTTTTTTTGTTGTTCACACCACTCTTAGATTTTGTTATTTCTTTATTTGCTATGTGTTTATCGTCTAGCATCCTCACTAAACTGTAAGCTCCACTAAATGAAAGACTTTATGTACTAGCTTCTCTTTATGCCTGTGCAAGTTTTTGGCAACTACCAGTTTTCAGGGTGTTTATATATATATATAAGTGGAATCCCTACAAGAAGGACACACAGCATGATATCTTTGCTGAGCAAATATTTGTTGAGGATTTATTTAAGCCAAATTAGATGTCTAAATGAGGTACTCTGTTTTACTGAGGTATAGTTGATTTATAATAAATTTTACATGTTTAAAATATATAGTTTGATAAGTTTTGAGATATGTCATAACCTATGAAAACTTCACCACTATCAAGAAAATAAATATACTCACCAATCTTAAAATTTTCTCATACCCCTTTTAATCCTTGCCTTGCAACCGACCCCATACTCTCACATAGTAGATAAGTTCACTGGGAAAGGATTATTAGCTTTGTAACCGTGTGTGTGTTTTCCAAAAGAAGAAGGAATAAAGAGCCTATTTTTTAAACAACTGCCACTCTAATTTCTCCAATTAAGCATTATAAACAAAAAGCTATTCAGATATTCTGTTTCCTTTGTATATTTTCCAAAAATACTCAATATCATAGCATTACCATTTTTTCTGTAGTTTTAAAATATAGCATACAGCAAATGTTATTTATAACTATTCTTTTTAAAATAGCTATTCTTAATCACTTTTTTTTTGTCATAAACCTCAGTGAGAAAATTCATGTTTTATTTTCTAAGAGGTGTTTTATCGGGACTATACTGAGAGTAGTGGTATCTGGGGACTAATGGGGTGGTTAGGAATATTTTCTAACTGCAGCTAGAGTTCCTGCTGAGATTAGTGTAGTGATAAGATCCAGAAAGTAAGTGGAAATCTAAGCCATGTAAAAAAGTCCAAGAAAAGATGGAAAACAATATTGGAAGCTTGAGTTAATGAAGTTAATATTCAGAGAGATATATGAAAGCAGGGAGATTTCAATACATCACGTGGGTAACAAGAAAGGTAAGTAGGCTCTGTTACAATATGTGGTTAACATTTACAGCTTCTCTGCACCGTGCTTTATGGTGGGAACAATTTAGTTAGAGTCAAGACGAATGTGATCCTTAACCAGGAATTATCTGTAATTAGTCATGCATCTTTTATCACTTTGCCAGTTCTACATAACAAGGCTCCCCAAAATTTAGTGTCTTAAAACAGCAAGCATATATTATTATTCATGAGTCTGTGGTTCAGCTAGACAGTTCTGCTGATATGGACTTGGTTCTCCCACATCCTGGGGAATCAACTAGCTGTAAGCTAGTCTATAATGGCTTCAGGAGGGATGAATCAGCTTAGCTTCAATAGCTGTCTCTTCCAGCTGACTGACCTTTGCTTGTTCTCATGCGAATTGTGGGGTTCAAGAGGCAGAAAGAGGATGCATTCTTGGTTTCTTGATTCTTACACTCTGAACTGTCACAATATTCCTCTGTCGCATCTCTTTGCAAAAGCAAGTCATAGGACTAAGCTAAATTCAAAGAATGATAAACAGACATTTTCCTGCTGAATGGAGCTGTAGCATAACATTGCAAAGGACATGGACATTTTCCTACCCATCCACCATACAGCTCATGAAGAATCAACTAATTACTAAAAAGCTGTGGTAACCATATTGCTGTCCTAGGGCTGCCATAACAAATTACCCCAAACCCGTGACTTAAAACCACAGAAATTCATTCTTTCACAGCTCAGGAGGCCAGAAGTCTGGTGGGTCTGAGGAAAAAAAAACTGTTGCATGCTTTTCTTCTGGATTCTGGCGCTGGCCAACAAGCTTTAGTACTCCTGGCTTGCAGCCACATCTCTCCATTTTCAGCCTCCATCTTGACATGGCTGTCAGTCCTGTGGATCTGTATATCTTTGTGTCTCTGAATCTTATCTTAAATAATGACCCTAGTCATTGGATTTATGGCCCACCCCAATCTAGCATAACCTTATCATCACTGATTACATGTGTAAATGCCCTGTTTTCAAATAAAGTCATATTCACACGTATCAGTTATTAGGAGCTCGACTTATCTCTGGGAGGACACAATTCCATTCACAATGGTGATCATATATATTGTACGGAATATGCTGAAGAGATATCAATACCTTGAGAATCATTAAAAACATAAGGCTGTAAATTAAAATAAAATAAAATAAAAGCCCAATCTATAAACAAGTGTATAAGAAAAAGAAAAAATGCCAGTTAACATGTAAACAGCTTCCTTTCATTTCTTTTGGTCCTTTGCTGTCTGTGTTCCCTTGCTAAACACAAAGCATGCTTCTTTTTCAACTTAAAGTTAAGCTCCTTTTGCAAACTTATCCATGAAAATTCCTACCCCATCTGCTAACCACTTTGTCATTCATAATCCATACATTACTATTTATTGTTGTCAAATTTTTGTTTCATATAATTTTAGAATGTGTTCCTTTATGGATGACCAAAGTGAGTCTCAGGTCTTGCAGTTAAGTCTTTAATCTGATTAAATTTTGTGAGTGGTATAAGATAAAGGTCTAGCTTCATTCTTTTACATGTGAATATCTAATTTTCCTAACACAATATTGAAATGACTGTCTTCTCCATTGAGTACTCTTAGCTCCCCCATCAAATATTACTTAATGTATATGCATTTAGGTTTTTAAAGGTAAGATTACTTTTTTTTTCCTACCACTTGTTTGAATTTGTTTTATTCACATATGATTTTTGTTCACATTAAAATTTTAAAAATTGAGGGTTCCTGGGTGGCTCAGATGGTTGGACATCTGCCTTTGGCTCAGGTCATGATCTCCAGGTCCTGGGGTCAAGTCCTGTGTCAGGCTCTGGCTCAGTGGGGAGTCTGCATCTCCCCCTCCCTCTTCCTCTTCCCCTGCTTGTGCTCTCTCTGCCTCTGTCTCTGTAGCTATCTCAAATGAATAAAAAATATCTTTAAAATTTTTTTAAAAATTGATTAAACAAATTATCAATTTTTTCTATCAAACATTTGTCTACAAATCTGTCAATAGTTGTAGATGGAGAAAATACATCCGACTAATCTGAAAATTAATAATGTCATTATAGTTTTTTAAATTTTATTTATTTTTGTGAAAGAGAAAGAGAGAGGGAGAGAGAGAAAGCACAAACAGGAGCAGAGGGGAGGGACAGAGGAAGGGGCAGACTCTCTGCTCAGGAGGGAGCCTGATGCAGGACTCAATTCCAGGATCCTGGGATCATGACCTGAGCTGATATGAGCTTAAGGTAGACGCTTTATTGGTTGAGACACCCAGGCACCCATCATTACAGTTTTTAAGGCCACCTCCAAAGGTCTGTCTCAAATTATTTCTGCACCATCTCTAGATGGCCTTAAATCACACATAGAAGGTTATTCCCAACTAATTTATGATGAAGAGGGGTTTCTGTCTCTACATATCAATGTATTCCATATCTACGTATGCACATGTAATTTTTCTTCTAGATTTAGATTGTTCCTTTCATAATGTTTTCGTGCAAGCCATTTTGATAGAACTTACAAATTAATTCATTCAAATGGCATTCTTGATTGTTTTTTATCCATTAAACTTCTTCATTAAAACAAAAACAAAGAAAACCAAAAAAACCTGGAACTGACTTGATGATTTACACAGGAAAGATTGAAAAGATGTTGAGAAGTATACCACATATAAAATGAGAAGGGAAATGCAAGAATAAGCAGCATCCAGGACCACAGTGAAAATCCAGATTCAGTTGTGTAAACACACTGATGTGGCCACAACAAAAACACGGGACACCAGAGTTTAAGCTTGCACTGTCAGCACTGGACACTGGGGACAGCCACTGCCACTGCAGTTGCCACTGCCCCTAGACACTGAGAATGGCTTTTTTTATGTGAAATACTGTCCCCTTTCTTTGCATCCAAAAATCAGAATTCAAAATCTGACTAGTTAAGCTTAGTGTACAAGCCCACAAACTAGCTCTAAGGGAGTCTGGTAAAACACTGTCTGGCCTTCACTTTATCCATGGAAAATGGTTTTGCCTTCCCTAAAACTCAAAATGAGGAGTCCAGAGGCTAAGTGGTCAGTAAATCATCACTGTTCCCTCCTTTTTGAATATAGTGAATTGTAGTAGTACAATGGATACTCACAGGACTTTGCAACAAGCCTGTAGCACAGATGATGGTTCATGGGGGATAAATAGTTACTGAGTATTGGGTCCTGAATTCAAAACATTGATTATCTGACTACCAAGTATGTAGGTTTCATTCCATAATGAATCAGCATTTGAAGTATATTTTATTCACTCTACTACCTGAAAATCCACAGCACTCACTATCAATATTATTTTGTAGTCCGAGATTATAAATGTGTATTATGTGCATTTTGTAGCATTGATTTTGGCAATTGAGAATTTTGCTTTATATCCTCATTATATAATTACATTTTTTTATAGATTTTATTTATTTATTTGACAGACAGAGATCACAAGTAGGCAGAGGCAGGCAGAGAGAGAGAGGGAGAAGCAGGCCCCCTGCTGAGCAGAGAGCCTGATGTGCAGGACTCGATCCCAGGACCCCGGGATCATGACCTGTGCCAAAGGCAGCGGCCTAACCCACTGAGCCACCCAGGCACCCTATAATTACACTTTTATTAATTGCTCTTAGGTTTTGTCTCCTAACCACAATTAAAACTCTCTTTAGGCAGTGTTATTTCCTGCATGTTAAATGTAAATATAAAGCAATGCTATACATTGGACTGGATTCACTAATTTGACCTGACCACCATTAAAATAAACAAGATAGACTTTTAAAGCTACATTGAAATATCAACATGTTAATTATTCTTCTTGCCTCAGCTCTCATATATGTGACAGGATTGGGTGACATGTAAAGTAAGATCTAACCAATTCTTATTTTAGGGGTACCAGAGGTACCAGTTTTGGCCTTTGAAGACATCCTTCGACACTCAAAATTACAGACATTTGTAAGAAATGTTTCCAGAAAGTCTTCT
The DNA here is from genome assembly GCF_963455335.1 of Martes martes. Lineage (NCBI taxonomy): Eukaryota > Metazoa > Chordata > Mammalia > Carnivora > Mustelidae > Martes > Martes martes. The sequence continues at coordinate 90,099,656 of NC_137895.1, read as the reverse complement.
AAATCATAATATAGGGGTGTATATATAGAAGAAATCTATGGAATTGTAAACTTAAGAAAAATTCCTTTTTTTTCATACAACTAAAAAGACAATTGTATCACCATAAAAAAAAAAAAAACGTGATGAAAATATTTGTCCAAAGAAAACTCTGGAATTGTTAGTGATAAAAACTTTAGCATTTTATAGGGGTGAACAACTCATCATATAAGTCCTTTTAATCATCTCTTCAGATATAATAATGACTCTATTAATTAGCTTTTGGAACTCTAAAGAAGAAATCAATTTGTAAATTGAGGATGACAAGCTTGGAAAAGAAGTCTCTTCAAGGAGTTTGTGGCTCTGTGACTTAAATTTATAAATTTATTTATACTTACATTAAATTTATAAAACTATATGAAATATATATGTATAACTATACTAAAAACTATATGAAAACTATATGAAACATAATAATTCTATTATAAATTCCCCAAAGAAGCCATGGATTTTAAGTCACACAAGATATGAAATAAGTGAATACCTTATGAAAATTTTTCTTGCATCTTATAGGAGCAAATTAATTTTACATTTCACTCAAAACATAAAAATGCATAACTAAAGCATACCCTTTCATATATGGGGTCTAATCTATATTTTATGTTATTCTAACAATAATACTATCAAACACTCAGATAGGGTTTATTATGTATCAGGTGTTTCCATAAACTCTTTTTCATAAATTACTGTTATTCTATTCTTGATTTTATTATAGGATTGTGCTAATTGACTTGGACAGAATTTCTTCAGAGTATGTTACTGTGGTGTCACTGATGTATCCAAAGGGAGAACGGTGCATAGACCGTGAACAAAGTGCCATGATTTGCACTCATCGCTGGCCCACCTAAGTACGCGGGCCTCCCTGGACGCTGGGGTTAACAAGGTTAATAACGAAGTTTCCCTAAGTGACAAGCAATGCAGGTAAGGAAAATTATAATGAGTATCAGATTACACATTCAACATTTTTCTAGATTCTTTTCATTTCCTGTGAGCCTCTATCAGTGCTCCATTTATATCTCATGCATCTTTCCCTTATTGCTGTTCTCTTCCTTTTCTTTCTCCCTCTCTCCCTCTCTTTTTTTCTTTCCTTCTACTTTTCTCCACTTTCTTCCTTTTTCTGTCTTTCTTCTTTTCTTTCGTTTTCTTTCCTCCTTTCTGTTGTCTCTTTTTTCAAACATACTCCTTTTTTCCAGTAGCCAGAACCTGTCTTTTTCTTGTGGACTGCCCTCAGGCTACCACAATAGAGCCTGGAAAATTCCATGTGCCTCCAGTGGCCCTAATTCAGTGAGTGCTGGAGTACAAAAGCCCACCTTTCTTGTTTTTGTCACCTCAGAGGCAAACCTCACAGCCCATCATTCTGCAGAATCAGTCTGAAGTTATCCTTGAGGCACGCTGAGATGGCACCCTTCCTTCTTCTCTTTCATTGTTCTTTCCTCCATTCCCTTCCATGGGTTTTTGGGAACTTCCTAATAAATTACTTGAGCACAGATTTTCATCTTGGGACTGCTTCTCTTAGAACACAGTTTCTACTGTCAAAAAAGTTAAATAGGCAAATAACAAAATGTGACTTTAAAAAATATTTTAAAAAACACTTTATTTAAATACTTTTTTTTAAAGGATTTTATTTATTTATTTGACAGAGATCACAAGTAGGCAGCGAGGTGGGGGGTGGGGGTTGGGGAGGGAAGCAGGCTCCCTGCTGTGCAGAGAGCCCCAGTGCGGTGCGGGGCTCCATCCCAGGACCCCGGGATCATGACCTGAGCCGAAGGCAGAAGCTTTAACCCACTGAGCCACCCAGGATCCCCTAAATACATTTTTTAATCACCAAAAATTCCTTTGCCAGATGACATATCTGTATTTTTAGTGGGAAATGTATTGCCAGCATAGCTACAGGTAAAGCTTAAAACAATTGTGAAAGATAATATTTAGAATCTAACCAGGATGGAGCTTAATGGTAGAAATACTCTTGTCATTCGACCCCCACCCCTCCCCCTGCCCCCCGCTCCCCGCCCATCCACACTAAACTAGCAGAAATCCAGTTCTCCAGATTCTGTTTTCTCCTAGTCACTTGGCTTTTACATACACAAAATAGGATTTTATTTGTGATTTCCTCAGGAAATCAGCTTCTTTTGTAGAGGTCAATGACCCTTCCTTTGGATCTCCTTTATACATTTTTGGTAGTGTCCAGTAGTAACTGAAGTGTAAAAATATGAACACGAGATAAGATCTCTACAGATTACCCAAGGTTTAGAAATATCTAGCATACTTCATTCCACCAAAGAAGGAAACTTAAACTTCCCAACTAAAACTGGGGAAACAAATGACTTTCCAGCTAACCATCTACATGGATAATCTGAGCATTCTGGTTAACCAAGATGTCTTTTCATATTGTATTACATGCATCTTGCACAAAAAGCTTAGTGTCTGGTCCTGTCATCTGTTGTATATGTTTTTCCAGAGGATCAGATTTTATAGTTCTGTGTCAACTAACATTGGATTTGTCAGTTCATCCCTTTCACATAAAGGCATTCTGTTTAAACAGGGTGTCTCACTTAGAAGGTCACTTAATTACTCTGACATTTGGAAGACTAACTTCTAGTTCTGTTGCAGGGTCCTTTCCAGACAGGCACTTATGTGACTATGTTTCTATTCAAGCATGAACACAGAAAGCGTTGGTGCTCCTAAGAAAGTGGCCTTAGGAAGTAATGCATCTGGGCTATGAGATGAAATACTGGTGAAAATCTGTCCACTTTTGAAAACTCCCATGCCTTTTTATGACTTTCTAGTCTCTCTTGTATGGAATGATCCCTTCTTCACTTAGCAAGCTCTTATGCATCCTGAAAGACCCGGTCCCAATGTCTTTTCCTCTGCAATACTTTCTTTGACTCCCCTGGACAAAACTAGATTTTTTGACCTCTGGTTCTCTTGTCATATTATATATGATACCCTTATTATAAGCAATTACTATATATATATATACAATTTAATGTCTTCAGATTGTCATACAATGACTAACATGTAGAATGTACTTAGGAGATGTTTACTAAAGGATAAATGGATGAATGAGCAGGTGAGCAGATGTACAAAGGAGCAGATAATTAATTTATTAATGGTCATGGAGAATAAAAGATAAAAAACAAATTTATGGGCAGAAAATATGTACTCAAAGAGAGTCAGTGTCTTTTAAAGCTGCGGTGATTAGAGACAGTTTTATGGAGGAGGTTGGATTTAAATTGGGCCTCAAAGGATGAGTGAAATTTTGCTAGTCTAGTGATCAATAATACTATTCATGAAAGTGCTTTCAGGAGCACAGAAAGTGCCATAAACTGCAAATACTTCATTAATACTTATTATAGTATATTGAATGTACTGAACTACTTGTAACTGATACTCCAGAGAATATTTATAATGGAAAAAAAACAAAAAAGTAAAACTTAAAACACAGCACAAGTAAATTAAAAATTGTGGTAGATGGTAAATCTACCTACGGCATCTTTTGAATATTAATAAATTTATATACTAAAGAATACTTTTGGGAGGAAAAAAGAAGTCCTAAATAGTTTTTCTTAATTTCATTTTATGACAAGGCAATTATTTGATTTGGCAATTTTTGGTCTGTAATAATATTTGCATTGTGACCCACTCAGAGACTGAAATTAATTTTCAGGGATATGGTTGGGATCTAAAAAATGTGACACCTTCAAATGCCACATGACTCTCTTCCACCATCTCTCTGAGTGTCCTTACTTGTGAAATAATTTTGTAATTCTTCATTTCTAAAACTCAGAATTATGCTGTAATGTTCTGGAGAGGAGAGAAAGACACATCACTTGCACTAGTACCTATATATTCTAATTGGTATTTACAAGCACATATTTAGAAAAATATCAGAAACAGACATAGTTAGACATAAAGACCTGGTTCAGAGTAGAGCAATTGTCCAGTTAATTTTGTATTTATCTGGAAGATTGAGTCCCAAATCTCAAGTTGTCAGACTTAACTAACAGCCATTTGATTCACATTTTCTCAAATGTCCAGATGTGTATACGATAGAGCTGCCGTGTGGTTTTGAAGAAGCTGATCTGATCAAGTGAGGTTGGTGTAGTGTAAATGGCAGGCTGAGAGTATTGCATGCTTCTTAGTCAGTCTTTAAATGCAATGCCCAAGTTAGCAGAACACTGTTTATCTGGCTTCAGCTGGGTAATTCATCTTCTGGTTTCCATGCCTGAAGCAAGTAGTCCTGAGGGATAGTTTCTTATGTATTTAAATAATTTTAGTACCAAAAAATTTTGCTCTGAACCTTACGATGGAAGTCACTGGGAAGTCATTAAGTGGGCAGAATCTGGGTTGGCTTATCAAATCTCTAATTTTGGGTTTTATGTTTGAAATGCTATTTAGAAGGAACATCTTGCATTTTACTATAAAGTCTAAAATTTACTAGACATGACAAGGGGAAAATGAGGGTCAGTTGAAAAATTGGAACTTTTTCTATTATAGGTACTCTACCATAGATGTGGGTTTATTACTCAAAACAAAGCAGTCAGTCATTTTGGCCTTGGTACAGTAGAGGGTAACATTTAAAAGATTGCTTTTGAACACTGCCAATCAACTATCCGAGCGATGAGTTCTTCTTTTAAGATACAGATTGTTTCTTACTAACTTCTGAGTGCTATACCAAATGGTTTACATAGGTTATCTAATTTTATCCTCTCTATAAATGAATAAGCTCAGGCTTAATTAATCTGCCCAAGGTCACATGGCTAGTAAGGGAAGATATTGGGATATGAGTACAGGAAATTTGGCTCTAGAATTTATGCTCGCTTTTACCTTGTATTTATTTACTCTTTAGAAGCATTAAAAACAACCCCCCTAATGATGAAAATTGGTTGATATTTGACTGAGGAGAAAGTTTGGCTGGGTCAGTTTTTTGGCACTTAACCATGTTGGAACACCTGGTGTTCAAAGACATGTTCCTAACATTATAGTCTTAGCAACTGACTCACATCAGCCAAGTTCAAGAGAGCTGAGTTTATCACACAGAAGGACTTTTTAATAGTTTCCAGTGGGTGGTTATTCCTATCCTATGGCAAGAATAAGCAGTGGTTAATAGTATGGGTATTAGGGATAATCAGTCTTGGATTTAAATTAAGGTCCAGCACTTACTAGCTAACTTTGCACAGTTTTCAAAGCCTTGGCTTCTCCACTTATAAAATGAAGATAATACCCCCATTATAGCAAATGGTTATGACTTAACTTCATAAAACGTGCTTTTTATGGGGCTAGAGTTATAGTCAACCTTCAATAAGTAGTAGTTATTATTAAGAAAGGTTATGGGAACATGATCTTGTTTCCATCTTCCTAGTATCTGGAAAATCATGTGAATAATTAATAGGTAGTTTGATAAACAGCACATCTGATAAAAGTGAGTTGCTATTTTATGGACTATTCTATGGAATATTTTATTCAAGTTTGGAAAAGTATTATCTTCCATTACTGTGTTTATTGTATTAGGCACTGAAACACTCAGGTCTGCCAGAGTCAGCTTCTCTCCTTTAAACAGTGCAGGATAAACATCAATGCATTCCTAAGCTTTAACTCTACTTGTACAAAATTTCTGTTGAAACAAACTTCCTTATGAAAGGAATACTGTCTTTCTTCAAATTTTAGATGCCATCTCTAGTAAAATGGCACCATGGATTAAAGACTATTTTTAGGAGAAAAAAGAAGTGAGGTATTAAGTGCACATTATTAAAAAAAAAAACACTAATGGAAACTAGTTTACATTTATCTACACAATTATATTCTACTTCTCCCCTAAATCTGATAAAGTATGAGTGCTGAATTTCACATTCATTTTAAAATTTCTTCTGGAGCACTTTTGGCCATCAGCAGCTAGGCATAATCTCATAGTAAAACACTTTTTTATAACACTTGGCCATGATCTTCTTTAGTACGTTTGGAATTTACAGTATAATTGCAAGCCATGTTTAATGCATATGAGAGTTTATGCTACATTTTCTATTTGGTTTAATGCAAATAAAACTCTTTATTTGAATTAACTATCCCTAAAATTAATTGGCTTCTTTTGAAAGTCAGCCAAAGCTTTTGTCTAAAAGGTATTTATCCTTTAGATTGCATGACTGTTACACAAAGCCCTCCTAGATTTAGAAATCCTGTGATCTAGTTCAGGGATTAACAAACTATAACTTGCAGACCAAACCTGCCCAACAAATGATTTTGTAAATAAAGTTTTACTGGAACACAATCATACTTTGGGAGTGCTGACAACACTGACTCTATCTTTGGTCCTCCATCTTGTTCATATTTGCTTGATAACCTTTCTTAGGGCTATGTGTTCCGGGTCCCTTGGAGATCACTATATATACCTTAGAAACGTCCACCAAAGTCAGGGTAGGGAAAGGCTTGTTTTGGCCTCCCATGAATCTGTTAGAGATAACAAAGTCTTTCCCCTTCCTGATGCACAGGTAGTGCCACAAGATCTAATAAAGGTCGGCTGTCAGTTAGGTGCAGGCGAACTCTATGATCTCATTACCATGCCCTTCTACACATTCCTTGGCTCTATAAAATCTGTGAACTAAAGTCTAGACTTTGCAGAGAGTAACTTTGCAGCTTGATCGTTGTCTGCCTAATTCCTCCCACCTCTCCCTGCCCCCATTAGTTGTTTATCCTGAATAAAATGCTGTGTAAACTCTATGGAGTTGCCTGCTTCATTTTCTGATATCAAAGTGTCTTCTCAGTTTGGGGATACCTCATTATCCTTCTCTCATCTTCTAACACAAGCCCATCTGTTTATGTATAGTGTATGGCTGTTTTCATTCTACAGTGGCAGAGTTGAATAGTTATCACAAATTTTCACATAGCCTGCAAAGCCTAAAATATTTAGCATCTGGCTCTTTATTTAAAAAAAGCTGACCCCAAGAGATTCAATAATTTCTAATATCTAACACACATTAATTCTTTCTCATTACCTTCTCCTCCTCATTATCATTGCCATCATCAACAACATAGCTAAGAGGTGTTACTATGTATCCATCACTATTAGGAGCTCCCAACATGAGTTGTTTTATGTAATACTCATGAACACCCTTTTCACAGATGAGGAAATTGAGGTTAAGGCGGTAATTTATCCAAGGGCACATAGCTAGTTAGAGGTGTCATCAGAATAAATAGCTTTATAGGGGTGCCTGGGTGGCTCAGTGGGTTAAAGCCTCTGCCTTCAGCTCAGGTCATGATCTCAGGGTCCTGGGATCAAGCCCCACGTCGGGCTCTCTGCTCAGCGGGGAGCCTGCTTCCCCCTCTCTCTCTGCCTGCTTCTCTGCCTACTTGTGATCTCTATCTGTCAAATAAATAAATAAAATCTTTAAAAAAGAATATATAGCTTTATAAGCATGATAGGACAGAAGTGAACTAGTAAGGAAATATGCAGTGACTTGACAGATCTGAAACGGTTGGCTAAACAAGGGTCCAAGCGGGGAGTCTAAAAAAAGATTAAGCAATGTTGCAAGTAAAGTCAAGCTCACCGGAGCACCAGGAGAACATACACCTTGAACATCAACTATTTTCCATATGACAGAATCCCTAGTTTCTTTACAGTTTCTGGTTACATTATACACCTCCATGAAAATGTCAGCTCTGTGAGAGCTGAGACTTCTATTCCTCCCACTCCAGTGTTTTATCCTCTGTGTTTAGAGGAGTAGACAGTCAACAAACAATTGCTGAATAAATGAATGAACAAGCCCTCAACTGTGCAAACTGTGGGAAAAGGGACAAGGAAGACATTATCTCTGGTGACATTCTCTTTGACTATCTTAATATTTTGGCAACTGTAAGTTACCAAATAAGTGGCAGAGGAAAGAGCTAAAGAAGTAATAAATTGAGGTTTCCACTTGATCCAGTCTTATAATCCTTGGTTCAAAAGTAAGTTTCTTCTGCCTGTATTATTCAAAGATGATTGGTTACAAGTGAAAAGAGAAAAACAATTTACTAGCAAAGTGCTAGTAACATTTGGACAAAGGTGGACATCTCTCACTTCTATGTCTTTCTAAATGATGGCGTCATTATTTTCTACCAGAGACTGGCCTCTTAGGTGAGGGGAAAAATTGCCAGTAGTCCCAAATTCATATTCTAATCCTCTGTCACTGGAGGATGAAAGATTTTCTTGACTCCATAGCAAGATACTTTAGTTTAATGGAGCCACTCCTCATTGCCACTGGAACACCCATGTTCCTTACTTCAGTCTGTATCATTTTCCATCTGGATTATACCTATTGTCTACTTCATCCATTCCCTTCTTCCCTTTTAATTTATTTCTCCAACCTTATCAGGTTATTTCTTTGCTTAAAATCTGCAAGGACTCCTTATTCCTTTCATACCAAAACACAAACTATTTGCAAAGCACATACAACCCTCTTTTTATCATCCTACTTAATTCTCCAAGTTCGTCTTCCAACATCTCTACCCTCTCCCGCACATTAAACCCTGAACTCTAGCCATACTGTATTACTTACTGGAAGTTTCCCACTAATGACTTCTTCTATCTGGAATGGTTTCCCCATCTCTATCTGATTTATTGACTCCTATTCATTCTTAAAGATTCAGCTCAGTCTTTTTTCCCTTTCCACTCTGAGAAGCAATTTTCTTATATGTTCCCACAAAACTTTGTTTTATTCTATCATATCACTTAGAGTATTTTTATCATCTGGAATTGCTTGTCTCACAAACTGGACTGTGAACTTCAGGGCAAGAACTGTGTTTTCTATTTTTTTTTTTTATTACCAGTAACAATCATATATTCTTAGTAAACATCTGTTGGGTGGGTCAATGATTACATGCACGAATGGCTTAACATGAAAATAACAGATAAAATAAACTTCCTTTATGCCATAGACCATAAATAGCAGAGTTTTCCATGATCAGACATAATATGGAAAGATAGATCTCAAGAATCTCCTTTTTGAAAAGTTTGAGAAACAGTTGGTTAACAGTGTACTCATGAAAGCTGGACGGTGTAGGTTTAGATCCCACTCCTTCCACCTACCACTTGCAAGGCCCTGGGCAAATAAATGAACTCTCTACGCCTTAATTTCTTCATCTGTTTAAATAATAAGAGTACCTAATTTATAGGGTGTGAGAACTAAACCAAATAGGTCCTGTGAAGAACACAGAACGTAAGTGCTGAACTACCATGAATTTTTTTTTAAAGATTTTATTTATTTGACAGAGAGATCACAAGTAGGCAGAGAAGCAGGCAGAGAGAGAGAGGGAAGCAGGCTCCCCGCTGAGCAGAGAGCCAGATGTGGGGCTCGATCGCAGGACCCTGAGATCATGACCTGAGCCAAAGTCAGTGGCTTAACCCACTGAGCCATCCAGGCGCCCCCAAACATGAATTTTTATAATTGATTTATTTGTTGTTGCCTAACTGAATATTGTGCCATGGCAAGCATCTGTGCTCATGAGAAACATCTTTTATAGATATAGACATGTTCAAGTCTGAATTTTAAAATCAAATAAGCCAAAAAACAAGCAAACAAAACCCCCTGCAGAGCCAGCATCTCAACCTTACGTATGCTAGAGGTGAGACATACACAGACATGACAAGAGGATGGATTCTGAGGTTGGCATGAAAGTAAGTTAGTTTAGTTTTTCTAATTAACATGTTGATGGTCTGTTATAGGCAAAATGCCTTATTGTGGAATTGTGGCTTTTTAATCATAGTTTTTAAATTAGTTTAAAATGTATTTTAAACTTTGAATCAAACGTTTGCAGAACTTTGAAGAATCCTTAAATACTTTGGGGATTTTTAAAGATTGTGATTGAAACTATAGGTCTTGATGGTCACAGTCTTTCAATCAAGAGCCTTTGTTTAACTTTAGCCTTTCAGTTGTGTGTGTGTGTGTGTGTGTGTGTGTGTGTGTGTCAGTTATTCCTGGACACCACTCTGAGTCACAGTTCTCCTTAGTGGCACCGTATTTAAATTGGAAAAGTAGTTATTGAAGAACGAACATTGCCTTTAGTATATTAAAGACAGAAAAAGAAAAAAGTTTTGAGATCATTCATTTAATCTGCTAGGTCTAGTGACAGTCATTGTATTTCTGGTGACAGAGCTGGAAATCGCGGGTGATATTGAAATGATACATCTTCACTGCGGACTTATTTATTTGACATGAATCAAAGATAAAAGGATCCTCTTAAGAAGTTTGATTGGCTGGCCCAGGATTTGAAATAATAGTCTTGGCACTAAATAATCTTTGCAAGTGAAAGGATAGAACAATCTTTGCCTAAAATCAAAATGGGACTTTCCACATTAATGAAACTTAATTTACAAAAGTCAGTTAAAAATCCTGCTTACAAATTTGTATTATAAAACCTCCTAGCCTTAAGGTGTTTGCTAAGAAAAGTGTAGATATTTGTTTCTGGATGAGTTATTAGGAAATCTATTTAATGCATTGTTGATAAAGAGTTAAAATTTAAAGCTGTTTTGTTTTAAGTTGATAAAGCCAATTGTTAAAGCTTTGTCTTCCTTTTGCATGGAGCATGTGCATTAAAAAACCAACATAACTGTAGGCAGTTAGAGCTATAGGTACTCATATTTTCAAAGGAAAAGAAAATTGTTTTTGAAATAAGGTATACACACACCTACACATTGTCTACCTAAAATGCCCACTGACCATGTGTGAAAAGATGGCGTACTTATTTAATAAATCTGAAAATGCACAATGGGTGATATAAAATGCATATAAAATTAAACCAAACAGGTGCATTAATCACTGCCACCAGGACAAATGGATCCAAGCAGCAAACATTTATTTAAATGACCTAAGGCAGGACGGAGGAGAATGGCAGAAGATAAAAAACCTGGGGTAAGTTTATAGGTTTTTCACTCAAACACCGCAGGGGTTAGGGGAGAAACAATGGGAAATGAGCACGCGCACGCATGCGCGTGCGCGCACATTCTCACACACACACACACACACACTGACCTTCTTTCTGACAGAGATGGAGGAAAGGGGTGAGAGGGGTGGCCATCTTCTTAATGACCTAATTGTAAATCCATTTGTTTTAGATGGCTAATCTGTTTTTATTGTGTCCGTACAGATGACTTGGATAATTGTTGGCCCTGTGGCTCTGGAGCGATCAGATGGCACATTATAAATTGGAAGGTAGCCAGGTCTTGCCCAATATAGAGTTGGTTAAAACCTTTGATGACATAAGTGTCTGATAAATAAAATATACCTCGTCAGTGAAAGCTTAGCTTGATAATTAGATTGGAGAGCAGGTTGTTTCATGTTTGAAATCCTACAAGCTCTGAGATACTCAAGAGTTGAATCAAACTCAAGAAAAAATTCTAGTAAGTTTAGGTAAAGTCTGCTTTCTTCATATTGAAAGAATTACTTCTTAAAGTGGCTTAACAAAGAGGCCTACAGTCTTTCTGATATCTGAGTATTATCTGAAAAATGCGGCTTTGAAAAATTAAGTGTAAAGGAGTCATAAATGCATCATAAATTGCGGAATTAGTTTTCTCTTGAGAGATATACAGATTCTAGAATTGAAGATGAAAAAAAAAATGTGGCAATTGTTGTCCCTGCCTTTGGGTTTGTAAAATAGTTTTGTGATAGTCTGTGTCTCTCAGTCTCTCCCTTCTCATGGGATCTGTAAACCTAAAAAATGTTGAGGACCTCTAGTAGGCCTGTAAAGTGACAGAGACCCTATTTAAATCGTCATTAAAAGGAGAACAACATGGTATCAGCTTTTACCTTCCTTAAAAGTCCCATAAATTATATCCCCTCCCCACCTTCATCTCTTTACACTGTCCCTGGTTGGGAGCAATTAAGAGGGAAAAAAACCCCTAGAAGTAAAATACAAATTATGTTAATCTGGATGTTTCTGGATGGTTAGGCTGGATGGAACATACAGCCTTAACAACAAACCCTGTCAAAACCTGTCTGACTCACGATTTGACCTCACAGGGCCCTCACCTAGTTGCTCACCAGGGTGTGTACTGGAATCCAGGTAAAGTGGAGGATAGCAGTATGTACACGTCTGAAAAGTACTATCCACTTTGTACCTCCTTTGTCCCATGCTGACTCCATACGTAGGACTGTCTGTCCCAACAAGACCTCAGAAAGGATGTGCGTGGATCTACACACATCCCTGCCCTGGCATGACAGCTGGTCCTCGGCTCTGCATGAGGATCACGTACGACCCACCAAATGCTTCCACATCACTGTTAGATATGAGAGAAGCCATTTTGCTAATGTGTTAATCCTACTGCCACACTATTTATTCTTGATAGATTAACTCACTTCCTATTTATGCAACATGCCTAAAGAGACATCTTCTCAATTTTTCCTCCCCTCCCTTATTTTTTCTTTCCCCCCATCTCCTCACAGTATTTGCCTGTCATCATTGTCCTTCACCTTCCCTATTTGATGACACATATTACCTATCAACAGGAGGAGATTTAGGAATATTATTTGAGTAAGAGGCTTTTGAAGAAAGAGACTATGGATATTCCCTTACTGACTTCTGAGGGTTCCCTTTACATTTTCCGTGGCCTTTCACTGACCAGAGGGAACAAAATGGGCTCATGTTGCTCCATTATTGGGTCCTCATGGTCTTGGAAGATCTCATCAACCCAAATAAGTCTACCAGTCTCTTCTCCTATGGTACAGGATTTTAGAACCAAAATCTCCATATTGCCACAGAAACCTGGACATTTGTTCTCTGGTTGCACAGTGACAGAATAAAGAGGAATAATGCCACCTAAACAAGAATGGGATTTTCATTGGCAAGCAAATAAGTAGCACCTGGAATGGTTCTAAGAGGCACATGTTTTGTCAGGTCAAGGATATCCAAGGAAGAACCCCAGAGACATGAGAGGCCAGATAAGGGATCCTAAGAGCTTACTACCTGGCTGCAACTTCACCCACAGGGACAATGACTAACATTTGTAACCTGATTTTGGTTATGCTTCTGCTCAATAAAACAAAACCCTGAGGGAAAAGCTCTGAAATCCTAGTTCGATGGTGGTTTCAGTTCAGATGGACTTTCTGAATCCTGGTGTTTACTGCCTATCAATGGAAAATTCTCAAACAGGTAGAGACTCCCTAGGGGGAGTAAACAAGTTTGGTGTTCAGTGGTTCTTGACCCCTCTTCTGCCTCCCGTTGGTCAACAGGTCTTTTCAGTTCTGTCATTCCCTCCTGTCCATCCCACTGCAGCATCCTCCTTCTTGATCCCTGTGACTTAAGTCCTTCCACACTGTTGAATGCACACCACCACCAGATTGGCTTTCTTTAACTAGTGGGCCACATCTGTCCATCATATGCCACACATGGGAGTCCTCAGGCAATTTGGTCTCATTTTAACATTTTTTTCCCTTGGCTTCCATTTCTCCACTATTCAGACACTTTAGTCTAAAAAATGATAATTTTCTACTCTTACACGTCTTTATATAAGAGGATAATGTAGGATACTTGAAAGAAAGAAATCTATTTTACCCAATTTTCCCAGCAGTATCTTTACATGTCAAATGGTAGTTCTTAGCAAATGCATTGTTTTGCTTATGATGTATAGAAAACTTCTCTTTATTTGATGAAGGAATTCAAGCTGTGGGAAATGAATTATCCCATCCCTCCCTAACCAGCATAAACTAGTGCAATAAAGAATTCCTAATACCAGGCACTTCAATAAAGAGAAGAGGATGGATATGATGGGCAAATGGAAGAAAATGAATCCCCCAGGTAGTGGGTATCTCTCCCCTCTGGTCGCCAAACTAGATGCTTTCAATATTAAGGTGTTTCCTTTTGGGGAAGAAATGGTGGCCATGGAAAAGAGCTAATGACTCCCTCCTCTGGATAATGATTTGAATACAGTTGGGTCTAATTCATTGGTTAGATGAAGAAGAAAGTCAGAGGGACTACACTGAGTCTCAGGGCATTTGTTGAACGAATAAGATGTATATTACAGCAACTCTACCCCTTGTCTGGGGATTTGCCCTGCTATTTTTTTCTTCCCCTAATTCTGCTTCTTACTAAAATATAGCCCTCTCTATTACACTAGAACTCGGAGCTTAAGTCTCATTGGCTTAATTATTATTTGATCAACTGTTTTACCTGCTAACTATGATAGACTATATATATATTTATTGTCTCTTCATGCAAAAGGATTATACATTCCCATTCTGTTAAGCTTGGGCAGACATGTGACTTGTTTTGGCCAATGAAATATGAGCAGCAGTGACATGTGTCACTTCCAGGCAGAAGCTGCGTGAGCCCCCGTGTTTGTCTGTTATGTTTCCTTTCCCCTGATTCTCCAATCACAGAAGCCTGTATCAAATGAAACCTTCATCAGCCCCAGTCCCTGACTGACTACCATGAAGTGCTCTTTTGTCAAAAACAATGCACAGAAAGCATGAACAAAAATAAACTGTTGTTTTTATTTTTTTTTAAGATTCTTATTATTTGTTTGACACAGAGAGAGAGAGATCACAAGTAGACAGAGAGGCAGGCCGAGAGAGAGGGGGAAGCAGGCTCCCCGCTGAGCAGAGAGCCTGATGCGGGGCTCGATCCCAGGACCCTGAGATCATGACCTGAGCTGAAGGCAGAGGCTTAATCCACTGAGCCACCCAGGCGCCCCTAAACTGTTGTTTTTAAATCACTGAAATTTTCAGATTGTTTGTTACTGCAGAATAACTTAGCTAATGCTGCTTGATACACTTACACAGCAAAGATTAGTAATAATAAAAGCCAACATATTTGTGTTCTAGTCTCAATGATGAGTATAGAATTACATCTAATTAATATACTCCAAGCAATACATTTGGAATATAAAAATATATTCAATATGATATTTACTTCTTCTACTAAGGTAAGATATTCATAAACTTATTCTTTTAGGAGATTCACACAAATCCTTCTGCTCTTCTTCCCTCTCTTGAAGTAAGACACTTACAAGAAAAACTCTAAGAAAACCCCCATTCTTTTACCGGCTTTTCTTAAGAAATGACTCTATATC
This sequence comes from Martes martes, assembly GCF_963455335.1. Classification (NCBI taxonomy): domain Eukaryota; kingdom Metazoa; phylum Chordata; class Mammalia; order Carnivora; family Mustelidae; genus Martes; species Martes martes. The sequence goes on along the minus strand of NC_137895.1, from coordinate 90,084,586 downwards.
CTATTTTAGTCCTATTTTTCCAATTCATCCCCGGACACATCACAGAAAATTCGTAAATGTATATTCAGTTAAGGAATCATTGTAGTAATAATACAATAGTTTACCCACAGCAGGCAGTAAATGAATTTTTGTTAAGTGTAGTTGAATGGCAATGGAATATAATTATAATTTTTTTAAAAAATTAAGCATTTTGTACTTTTGTGATCAATCCAACACATATCAGAGCATTCTTTTCTTCTTCATCAGAATTTATAAATGCGTTATTCAATGTTTACATATATATTTTCATGTTATTTATTGAAAATGAACTGCAATTTCATAATCATGAAATCCTACCTGATTTCTAGGTAGTGTGGCAAAGGTTTTCAAATGTTAGATAGCTTATGCCTTACCCTGAGGATGCTTCGTGTAACTGCACACTCCGGGATTTACTCAGAAAGTACGATTTTGTAGGTCTCAGCTGAATCTGCAGTTCTAAGTAGCGTCCTCAGGTGATCCAATCTGGGTCATCTGCTGACTGCTTTGAAAATGTCTTACCAGGGGCGCCTGGGTGGCTCAGTGGGTTAAGGCCTCTGCCTTTGGCTCAGGTCGTGATCCCAGGGTCCTGGGATCGAGCCCCACATCGGGCTCTCTGTTCAGCGGGGAGCCTGCTTCCCCCCCACCCCCGCCCCTGCCTGCCTCTCTGCCTACTTGTGGTCTCTGTCAAGTAAATAAAATCTTAAAAAAAAAAAAAAGAAAGAAAAGAAAATGTCTTACCAGAACAGTGCTTCAAAAATTTTAACATGCAAACCAATGACCCAGGGGCCCTGTGAAAATGCAGATTCTGATTCAGTAGTTCCAGGATCAGGCCTGAGAATCTGAGTTTTTAACAAGCTTCCCATTGATGGTGGTGCTGGTGGTTCTCAAGCCACACTTGGAGTATCGAGGAAGTAAAATAATAATAATAATAATAATAATAATAATAATAATAATAATAATGTTTTCTTAAGTTTGTGGATCCAGATTTGTTCCTGTTACATCATTATTTTGATTTATAAAAATCAGTTTGTACTTGTCAGTTAACTCCTTAACTAGATTTCACACTGCCTGAAGCCAGGAAACAGGCTAATTATACGATTTCTCTCTTCCCCCTTGGCTTCCACCTCAGCGCTGAGCATTTGCCTAGCAGGCACTCGATAAGTGCT